>NW_006383023.1:1897867-2382278 GCF_000221225.1 Thermochaetoides thermophila DSM 1495 | reverse complement strand
TTTTTTTTATTTTTTTTTCTTTCTTTCTTTTTTTTTGCATGCTTTGTTCGTTTGAGATGGGTCTTTGGGGTTTCGGTCTTCGGCTTTCTGCGGCTCTTGTCTCGTTTTCGTCCTCTTCTTTGGTCGGGTTGGTGATCCTTCCATCGATACCATGGCAAGCGAAGCGGGATATCCATTGGGGTTCAAAGCGGCGTTTTTGTTGTTCTTGCTGCTGACATTCTGTCTCTTCCTTTTTTTTTGAACAATACTCATCATCGCTTCTCATTTCGGGAGTTGTTTTGGTTATTCTTCATCAGGGTGTGCTATGCTGTTTTTTATCTTGAGTAGTAGGAAATGGCTGACAAAGAAACAACAAAAAAAAACTGGGAGGTTTTGTCTCTTCTCACTTCTGACATGTCTTCCACGGCATTTTTGGGTGTTAAATTGGTTGAAAGGTCCACTTAACCTGGGCGAATAATGATCAGTCTAGTAGTTCGGAATACTATGCATCCTGTATTAAATAGGAGTGTATGCAAAGGATTTTAAAACAACGTGTTTCTGGCAGCAAGCGTGTGTCTGTCCTGCGTTGTGTCAGCTCAGAGTTCCTTTCATAGGCAGGTAGTTTCTGTGCCAAGTTGTCCGTGTGCACTCTTCAGATAAAGTCAGGCGAGAAGAGCATGTAGGAAAGCCATGGAGTGTCGACAGATGAACAAGCCCTGATCAAGGATATGCGTGGTAGGCACGTTAGTGTCGTGATAAGTTGGATATGAGGATTGCAGTAAAAATGTAATTGTATTCTTGTTGACTTCGATTAAACTGTTAGATGGGAGGAAGCACGTTGAGTAGGTATTGGGCTGATCTCCCGAATGACGAGGCAGTCCGTCATGTTTTTTGCTGTGTGCTTCGGAGGAAGTCATTTCTCATCCTTGGATAGATTGGTATCTTAAGAGGTTGGACAAACAATCAAAGTCACGCGGAAGAAAAGCATTGATTTTGTGCGAGACATGTGTGACATAAAAACCCTCCGTTTCAGTAAGCGTAGGTGTGTGATAAGTCATCTAGCAAGCAACAGCGTAGGCAGACCGGTCACTTATATACGGTACATAATATATCGCGCAACCCTTGTCCAGCTCCCAGGCTCTGATTGATTTGCTCTGGGATCTCTGATTGATAAGGGTCATGGTGTTTGCAGCAGCACAGACAAGAAAAAAAAAAAAAAAAAAAAAAAGAACGTTACGGCATTGGGTTGATCCCCGGATTGGAGGTTAACCCCCACGGCAGCGTGGGCGCGGGCGCGGGAAACGGCTGACCTGAATGGGAGGTGTGCCGCTGCCAGCCCTGGTCTGTCTATCTGTCTATCGTGGGATAGGGATGTGTGGTGGGAGGTGTTAGTGCGGGATGTTTTCTCCCGGAGACTTTTACAGGCTACCTATGGTACGGGTACCTCTTCCAGGTCACTTCCCAGAACGGTTTAATCAACCTTACTTACGTAGGCACTTAAAGATCTGAAACTAGGTTGAATCTGAGCAGCTGATTCAAAGAAAAGGGAACCAAAGCAAAAACAAGACAGGGAAACGGAATGCTCGGAACCGTTGCTCGCCAAGGTTAACCTAAGGATTAAAATCAATCCAAGGTAAGCGTCCGAGATAGCTTTATAAGTTATCCCGGACTTCGAACACTTTTTTTTTTCCCCTCATATACATTGTATGAGTTTCTTTTGGCCAATTACAACTGTGAAAGGATAACTGTACGGCGATTGTAGGTTGTAGGCTGCAACAGACCAAGTCACAAGGACACTCTGACGTGACGTGCCTGTTTGCCGTCGTAGAAAGTTCCTGCGAGAGAGAGTGGAATGCTCTTGAAAGCGATGACAGTCTGTAAGACATTGATTGTACTGTGCTCATAAGCCTGCTGCAAGCCCGCAACATCACTCCAGTCCAACCTCGCCGCGATGCGTCTCTATTCTTCTTTGATAAAATGAACAGGAACAAACCCGAAGCCATCATAGTTGTATTCAAAGCTTCATCGAGATCGGCCAAGTAATAGTCAAAAATCGTGTCCGGATTCCCAAGATATCCTCCATCTCAAACACACACTGTCCTGCACTGTACGCCTCGAGATGCAGCCGAGAGTCCAATCACAGTACACACTGTAGTACACACTGTGATATATACTGTAGCATGGGGCTGGTGCCAGCCCTGTTGGTTCCACTCCAGCTTGCGTGCGAGGGGGGACGACGACAACAACGCAACGACAGCATCAACGACATCGGCATCGACCTGGAACGCCGACACCGACATCGACACAACCGCTTTCATCGCCATCGCCGCAGCACGTTTGCACGCCGCCGCGATGGCTCCCAAACCGGACACGCCGTTCCGCTCGGCGGACATGAGCATGGTCCAGCTGTACATTTCCAATGAAATTGGCCGCGAAGTCGTCAATGCTCTGGGCGAGCTGGGTCTCGTGCAGTTCCGCGACGTATGTCCCTGGATGATTTGGAATTGTGTTTCGGAGAGTGGACGGAGGATGACAGCTAACGAGGTGTAGCTCAATGCCGACCTGACCGCCTTCCAGCGCGTCTTTACCCAGGAGATCCGCCGCCTCGACAACATCGAGCGCCAGCTGCGTACGTCCCACACATGCTACATGCTCCTCTGATTCACATGCCATCTGACAGTGCTCTGGCAGGCTACTTCCACGCGCAGATGGAAAAGGCGGGCATCCCGCTGCGCAAGATCGACCCAGATGAGAACCGGCTGCAGCCGCCGACGACGGCCGAGATCGACGAGCTGGCCGAGCGCAGCCAGAGCCTGGAACAGCGTATCTCCTCGCTCAACGAGAGCTACGAGACGCTGAAGAAGCGCGAGCAGGAGCTTACCGAATGGCGCTGGGTGCTGCGCGAGGCCGGCGGCTTCTTCGACCGCGCCCACGGCAGCGTCGACGAGATCCGCGCCAGCACCGACGGCAACCCCGACGACGACGCCCCGCTGCTGCACGACGTCGAGCAGCACATTACCGCGCCTGAGGTCGAGCGGTCATTTTCGGGAATGAACATTGGTTTTGTCGCTGGCGTGATTGCCCGTGACCGGGTTGCTGCTTTCGAGCGCATTCTGTGGCGCACGCTCCGCGGCAACCTGTACATGAACCAGGCCGAGATCCCCGAGCCGCTGATCGATCCGACCAACAACGAGCCCGTGACGAAGAATGTCTTCGTCATCTTTGCCCACGGCAAGGAGATCCTGGCCAAGATTCGCCGCATCTCGGAGTCCATGGGCGCCAATATCTACAATGTCGATGAGAACAGCGACCTGCGTCGCGACCAGGTGCACGAGGTTAACGCCCGCCTGCACGACGTGCAGAGCGTGCTGCGCAACACCCAGCAGACGCTGGACGCCGAGCTGACGCAGATCTCGCGCTCGCTGGCTGCTTGGATGATCCTAGTCGCCAAGGAGAAGGCCGTCTATAACACGCTCAACCTGTTCTCCTACGACCGCGCCCGCCGCACCCTCATCGCCGAGGGCTGGTGTCCGACCAACGACCTCCCGCGTATCCGTGCCACTCTGCAGGACGTGACCAACCGGGCTGGCCTGTCGGTGCCATCCATCATCAACGAGATCCGCACCAACAAGAAGCCGCCGACCTACCTCAAGACAAACAAGTTCACCGAGGCCTTCCAGACTATCGTCAATGCCTACGGCACCGCCACCTACCAGGAAGTCAACCCCGCCATCCCGGTCATCGTCACCTTCCCCTTCCTCTTCGCCGTCATGTTCGGTGACCTGGGCCACGCCCTCATCATGCTGTGCGCCGCCCTCGCCATGATCTACTGGGAGAAGCCCCTGAAGAAGGTCACCTTCGAGCTCTTCGCCATGGTCTACTACGGTCGATACATCGCGCTGGTCATGGCCATCTTCTCCGTCTATACCGGTCTCATCTACAACGACATCTTCTCCAAGTCCATGACGCTGTTCAAGTCCCAATGGGAGTGGGACGTGCCCCCGGATTACAGGCCGGGCATGACCGTCGCCGCCAAGCTCCGCGAGCCGACCGGCTACCGCTACCCCTTCGGCCTGGACTGGCGCTGGCATGGGACGGAGAACGACCTGTTGTTTACGAACTCCTACAAGATGAAAATGTCCATCATCCTCGGCTGGGCACACATGACGTACTCCCTGTGCTTCTCGTACATCAACGCGAAGCATTTCAAGAAGCCCTACGACATCTGGGGCAACTTTGTCCCCGGCATGATCTTCTTCCAGGCTATCTTCGGCTACCTCGTTATCTGCATCGTGTACAAATGGACGGTGGACTGGTTTGCCATCGGGAAGCAGCCTCCGGGTCTGTTGAATATGCTCATCTACATGTTCCTGCAGCCAGGGTATGTCGATCCCAATGAGCAATTGTACCCCGGGCAGAGGTATGTGCAGGTATTCTTGTTGTTGCTTGCGTTTGCGCAGGTACCGGTGTTGTTGCTGCTTAAGCCGTTGTGGCTGAGGTGGGAGCATAATCGCGCTAGGAGCAAGGGGTATCGGGAAATTGGGGAGCGGGATGCACGGGTAGTAGTGCATGCGCTTGATGATGAAGAGGAGGAAGGGGAGAGTAGTCATGTTAATGGCAGGCAAAGTCTGGGTGAGGCTGGTGCTATGATTGCGCAGGATTTGGATCGGGATGATGAGGATGAGGGACATGGTGGTGGACATGGCGAGCATGGGGAGGAGTTTGATTTCGGTGAGGTCATGATTCATCAGGTTATTCATACCATCGGTACGTTTCTTCTTCCCTCCCCTTTTTCCCCCGCACCCCCCCCCCCAAACTCAAAAAAAAATAACTTTTTTTCCCCTTTTCTTTCTTTCTCTCTCCCCTCTATCAATACTTTCTTAACTAACAACATACAGAATTCTGCCTTAACTGCGTCTCCCACACAGCTTCCTACCTCCGTCTGTGGGCTCTCTCCCTCGCCCACCAACAGCTCTCTGCCGTGCTGTGGTCCATGACAATGGGTCCAGCGCTGAAAATGACGGGCATCGGCGGCGCCATCTTCCTCGTTATTGTCTTTGCGGCCTTCTTCCTGCTCAGCTGCATCATCCTCATCATCATGGAGGGCGTCTCGGCCATGTTGCATTCCCTGCGTCTGGCGTGGGTTGAATCGTTTAGTAAGTTTGCTGAGTTTGCCGGGTGGCCGTTCGCGCCGTTTTCGTTCAAGACGTTGCTGGAGGAGGCGGAGGATTTGAGGGAGTATATTGGGTGATCCTCCTCATGATAAGGTTGGGTCTTACCTTTTTTTTTTTTCCTGTTCATTTCCTTGCTTGTGAGGGATATGGATCGGATGGTTCGTTGGTTGGTGGGTTACCCTGGAGTAATGGATGGAAAGACTGATGATGAGGGGGAGGACTGAACGATTGGGTGGGGGGGGGGCATTGTATATTATCAGGTTGCAGCGTTCAATAGATGGTTTCTACCTATCCTCTGCATTATCACCCACCTTCCTACCGACTGTGATGTTTTTTTTTTTCCTTCTTTTCTAGGTGTTGATGCTGTGAGTTGGTATCTACCTAAGTACCTTAGGTGGGTAGGTGGGTAGTAGGCATGTTCACAGGAAGTGTTGACAAGATCAGGAAATTCTTACTTACCTTTTTTTGTCTTTGACTATCCCCATATCACATTACCATCACATTCAGTCAGTTCTGTTCCATAGGACAGTGAATAGTCTTCACAGGAAGAGGCTTAAGGAAAGTTAGCGCTAAGTCTTGTAGTTCCATCTAAGTCATGTGAGAAGGAAGAAGGGGCCGGGGGGAGGGGTTAAAATAAGATAATAAAATAGGTTCCCAGCGCCCGTTTTCAAGACCCTTGGGTGGTGCAATGGCGCAGGTTATGTGGTGGGTACATCCTGGTGTTGAATATGGTCCTCCCATGTAGCCTAACTGGTCATGAGCGTTCAGGCCAATTCCTCTTTCTAATCATCGAGTCTTTTTATGAGACGTTCTTTTTTCACTTCCATCTGAACTCGAAATTAAGATAACAATCTCCATTTGAATTTTAATCGCTGGCATTCTCTGGTTTTTTAACAAAGCCTCAAATGACTTCTGTTCCGGCATGTTATAAAACCAAATCAAGGAAAGCAAATAGCTTGTTACTACGAAGATTACTTCAACTTGGAGGATTCGAACGGTTTAGTAAGTGCTGACACACATCAAGGCATTATCTACTATCTTTCCGTAGTTCGTTCCCTCTTTTTTTGTCCGTCTGTTCTTCTTCTTCCCTTGTACAGTGCCTAACCTACAATAACCTACAAAATTATGCCCCTTCTCTCGCATCCAACCCTCGCCCCTCTGTCCTTCACCCTAAGTATCCCTCCTTCTCCTCCCTCTCCTCCCTCTTCTCTCTCTCTCTCTCTTCTCTTCTCTCTCTCTCTCTCTCTCTCTCCCCGTCAATTCCTCAAAAACCAATACCTCACACTCCTTCATCTCATTAGTTATCTCCTAGTGATCACCACAAAGGTGCGACACACTCTACAGCCCTCTCCACGACCGCCCTGACCCTCTCCTTGAAAACTTTGTTCTCGCTCTCGACCTCCAGCGTCTCCAACCACACTGTGGCTTGCATCTTCTCAGCGATCTTGATACGCACCCCCGGGACGGGGATACCTAGTTTATGGAGGCGGGCGAGCTCGCGGGCCTTAGCCTCTTCGGTGCGGCGGGCGAGATCGAGGGCTTCTTCGTCGGTGTCGTACTCCGACTCTTCCTCTTCCGGTTCCTCTTCCTTGGGAGCGGGTTCGGATTCGGACTCGGGGGCAGGAGTTGACTCGGCAGGAGGGGAGACAGCCTTCTTTTTGCGGGCGCGGATGCGGGGTGAGAGGGGAGGAATCTTGGGCTCGGCGACGGGGGAGACGTTGTCTGCTCCGAATTGGGCCTCGAGGAAGAGCATCAGGCGGGAGAGGCGCTCGGAAGGGTCGAGGTTGGCGTGGGGGTTGCGAATGGGAAGGGCTCGGTCGTGGTCATGGTCGTGGTCGTGGGAGTGGGAGTGGGAGTGGGAGTGGGAGTGGGAGTGGGTGTGGGTGTGGGTGTGTTTGCTCGAGGAGCCTGTTTGATGTTAGCCTCGCCAAATGCGATAAACACGATTATACCGGGGAACGTACGCTTCACGGCAGCAGGACTACTCTCCAGTCCCATCAATAACGCCATTACGGCATCCGCAATCCCATCATTAAGCATATTGCCCTCCCACTCAATCTCCACTTCTCCATTCGTCCAGCACCTTACCGTCACGCACCCCATCACGTTATAAGCAGCGACAACCTCATTCAGCGGGTACTCCTCGTCAGCCGCCTCAACCATCTTGGTATCCTCCCCCTCCCCATTCGCCTCCTTCGTCGGCCGTGGCTTGCCTTCGGGCAATTCTTCGACTCTGCCAAAGACACCTTCTAGACCCCATTTGATGAGGTCGATCCCGGCAGCGGTCAGCCGTAGGCGCTGTTTGCACGCGATGGTGGTGGTTGTGAGGCCGGCATACTCGCGTAGGTCCTCGGGGGCCATGAGGGACATTTTGAAGTCGTTTTGGACCAGGACGCCGGTGACGATGCGGGGTTCGGAGTCGGGCCCGGTGGCGGCGGCGGTGATGGTAGTGGAGCCATCGGCGGCGGCTGCATCGAACTTGGGCATTTTCAGGGGTTGCGGAATCGAGGCGAGCTTGCCAACCACCTTGGCGGTTTTGTCCGTCTTGAAGGGGATGCGGAGTTCCTCGCAGTTCTTGGGACTGTAGACCTTAACTTTGTTGGTTTTGTTCGCGTTGAGGGAGAGGAGCTTGGATTTCAGGCGCATCATGTTGTGGACTTCGCCGTGGACGAGGATCTGAGATGTTAGCGGACGTATAGAGCGGAAGGGATTAGTTTGGGGAGAAGAGAAGGGAGAGGGGGGGGGGGGGAGGGAGGGAGGGAAGGGGAATACCTACCACAACCGGCGCGCCAACCTCCTCGATAAACTCCCTATTTTCATTGCCGTCGACGTGGGCAGCAAACGAGAACTCCTGCACGGTACACCGACGCGGAATCATGACCTTCTCAGACTCACCACCTGGGCCCCTGCGCCCACCCGCCGAGCTGCGCGTCATGACAGCCTGGATCTGCTCCGGCTCCTGCATGAGCTGCTTGGCCATAGTGCCTTCGACACTATAACCAGTGATAATAACACCGTTCTTCTCGTTCGGCGCCCACCGCTCCAGCAGCTCGCGACTGACACCATTCTGGAGCATACCCGGACTAGCCAGCATGACGCACCCACCCACATCCTCAAACCGATCAATACTCTTCAGCGAGCGAATGAACTTAAAGTCCCAGGGTCCTCCCTTACCAGCGCTATCCCCGGACGCCTCGGCCTCGGCCATGCGCTCCCGGAACAGACGCTTAATATTATCGTTCATGGCGCCGACGTAGGTCTGGTAGACAAGCATGCACTTCCTGGCGAGGTTGCTGGCGTAGTAGATGGGGTACTTCTGGTACTCCTTGTGCTTGGCCCAGTACTCGTCCAAGATGAGTAGCAGCTCTTGGGCGCGGCCCAAGGCGAAAACGGGCATCAGCACGCGGCCGCCGCGGTTGAGGATGCCCGTGATGGATTTCATCAGGGCTTGTTCGCGCTCTAACCTGGGCACGTGGGTGGCGATGCCGTAGGTAGATTCGGTGATGAGGACGTCGATCTTGACGCCCTTGGGGACTTGAGCGGAGACCAAGTGGCGATCTTGCTCGCGGGAGTAGTCGCCTGTGAAGAGGATGTTGAGACCGGCGATCTCAATCAGGAACATGGCGGCACCCAGGACGTGGCCGGCGGGATAGGGGGTGATGCGGATGGAGGAGATGGTGTGAGTTGTGTAGTAGTCAATGGCCTCGATCATGGGGAAGGTGTTGAGGTGGTCCTGCTCGGTGTAGACCAGCTGGGAGGTCGGGTTGGAGGATGTGTTGCCGACTCTCACGCTGTCCTGGATGAGCCACTTGTAGATGGCCTTGGTCGGGTGCGTCATGAAGACGCGACCCCTGAAGTTCGTCTTGGCCAGGACGTATGGTAATGAGGCGGCATGGTCGATGTGGAAGCTGTCGGTCAGCGGGGCTTGTTACGCAGATGGGAGGGAGAGAGGAATCCTTGGGTTTGGGTTGGGGAGGAAGGGGAGGAAGGGGGAAAAACGGTGAAGGGGTATTGGGGAAGAGGGCAAGCGCTTCACAGGATAAGCAAAGGGCAGAGCAGCGAAGGGCCGGGGAGGGGGGGGGGCGCAACAATATCTTGTATTGCATAGACTCTGAATACATGTTGACCGTACATGCTGCGGATGGCTCAAGACATTTTGCTATCCAGCTAGGGGTGTTGAAGCTGACCAAGCCCAAGGGCAGCCTAAGGAAGGGAGGGAATCTTGGAACCGGATGAATTCCCTGGTATGCTTGTGCCCCAGACCAATCCGCAATGTGCTCGATGTGCTTTAATAATGTTCTGGGATGGATACTTACTGGCTAATGAGCAACACATCGACTTGGCTGAGGTCAAAGTCATCGAAGAAGGGGAGCGCAGCCAGCCCGTCGTACGCAGGGTGTTGCCCAGCATCAAGCTACACTCTGTCAGTTCGAGGCTACAAGATCCTAGAGATGAACAGATGAACACACCATGACTGTCTTCCCCTTGTACTGGATGATATGGCATGATCGGCCGACTTCATTGCCGCCACCGAGACAGAGGAACATCAACTCGTCGGACGGGTCGACAGGCTCCTCTGGGGCGGCGGCCATCTGAGAGGCCTTCCGTTTGGAAGCCATCCTGGCTGGCTCTCAGAAGGAAGAGAGAAGAGAGCCCAGCAATCTCAACGGTTACTGAAGCTGGTAAACCTTGAGAATGGTCTGATGGTCTGGTTGATGTCTGTGTATCTGTGGCTAATAAAGGTCGAGGGGATGAAGTCTTAGCGATCAAATATAAAGAGCCCTCTTTTGATGAATGCAATGCAATGCGATGCAGCGTCCAATGATTACCCTGTGAAACCAATGGCTGTGCAAATGCAGTCGCACGCTGTTCAGAAGATTTTTTTTTGAATGACAATTCATTCAGAAGTCAAAACTCGATGCCGAAAAAAAGAAGAGGATAATGATAAAAAAAAATGAAGTTTGAATAAAAAGCAACTGGCAACTGCGCCCTTGCTCTGAATGATCACGGCTTCACGGCTCGCGGTCGCAAACGCGCTGTGAGCACAGACCATGCCACGCAGTAGCAGAATGTCAGGTGTCAAATTGGCCCACCGAAAAATCTTGGCATTTCACGTGACTAGATTCGACGCGTCAGACTCGAGCGCAGGCATTCGCCGCCGATTTTGAACCCAACAGCACGTAGCACGTCGTGGAGAGCGAGCAAAATCACCATTTCGTCCGCGCTGCCGTCAATCCCGCGACGCCTGCATCTCGTGCGAATACAGCCCTTTGAGAGGATTGGTTTTGCGCCGGTCGCAGCAGGAATTTGAGCAAACGACAGTCGACGAGCGAAGAAATAGCATCACCGCCGAATGAGCAGAACGACAACCCCGACGACGACGACGACGACAACGCAGTATCTTGGCGCGTAGTCTGCCTTCGCAGAAGCGCCGCCCGCTTCGAGGGCACAATAGCTTGGGGGTTCAAAACAATAGCAGCAAATTTTGAATCTTTGACCCCGCGCACATTGCCCTGGCAAACCATATTTCGCATCCGCGACTCTGCGCTCTGTCCTACTTCTCTACTTCCGCGGCCTTTTTACTCTCTCCCTCTCTCCTTTTTCCCCCCCTTCCACACTTTCTGCGCTTTTGCAACACTCCTAAATAGGTCTACCGATTGCCAAACTCCAACCCACGCAAACAGTTAGCCTGCCTAAGCTTGCGAACGCGCGACCTCCAGAACCTTTGCGAACCATCACCATCTCCGTTTTCTTACCATATCTAGATCCTCTTTACACGACTTGCAACCATGGCGCAACCACAGCCTCAGGTCCCTCAAGCCCCTTCGCAGATGCCGCAGGCTCCACACTTGCAACCGCTTCAGCCGATGACCCAGATGCCGCAAGTGCCGCAGCAAGTCAGTCAGATGCAGCAAGCTCACCAAGGAGTCCAGATGGGCCAGCGCCAGGCCTACTCGCCGCCTCAACTTCATGCCGCACCTTCGCAGGTCTCTCAACAAGAGACGACGACGATGACTCCTCCTCCTCCTCCTCCCCCTCCTCCTTCTACTACTACTACTACTACTACTGCTGCTGCTGCTGCTGCTGCTGCTGCTCCTCTTCCGGCTTCTCAGCCCGCCACTTACGGTACGGTACCGCCCAACAAGCGACCCCGTGTGTCTCCAACCCTGCCTACCGCCCCTCAGCAGGCGCAGTATGTCACCGCGCCATTCGTTTCAGCTCCTACAACTCAGGGCCCAGTCGCTTCTCCCATCGCTGCGGCCTCTCCGAGCTACATCAACCAACATGCGACCCCCCAGGCTACTCCTACCTACATTCAGAAACCCCAGACATATACAGCGCCCTACCAGAACCAAAACGGTGTTGGTATTTCGACAGTAGCAGCTAACTCTGCTCCCGTCCAAGCCCCCACTCCTACGCCGACTTTGACTCTACCGGCCTCTCCCGCTCCCCAAAGCGCCCCTACCTCTCCCCCGGTTACCCAGCAGTATACCACCGCGGCCATTGCTCCGAATGCCCCCCCTCCCCCGCCTACCCAGGGCTCGATGCCGCCCCCTGCTAGGCCCACACAACCTGCAAAGGACGCCGCTTCGATCCGCGAGCCCATCAAGGACATTGAGCTGGAGATCAGCGACTCCCTCGTCTCCACAGGCATCGATTTGCGCGCCGAGGAACAGTTCCTTGCCGAACTCTACAGTGGCTCGTTTTCGCAGGACGCTAGAACCGGCCTGCCGGCCAACCCCCCGGGTCCGCGTACTTCTTTCTACGGTGCCGGTTTCGCGAACCAACCTGGCGAGTCTACTGAGCTCAGCCAAGAGGCCTACGAGGCCCAGGCCGCTCAGAGAGCGTGGGATGAAGCCGCCCATCGCCTGGCCGTCGTTCGCAGCATCGAACTCCTTAGCCCCTTCCTTAACATTGCTAATCTACACTACCGTGTGGACAAGATCGCCAAAGAGCACGGCATTGCCGTCAACCTGGAGTCCAAGAATGCCAGCCTCGGCCTAGGCAAGCTGAGGTCCCCTACCGACTTTCCCCAGCCCAAGCTCACCGTCACCACGAAACCGGGTCCCGACGGCGCCATGGTCACCACTACCGGTTCCTGGATCCCCCACGACGCTTACCTCGCCGACCAGCTTGCCCTCCTTTCCATTGCTACCAAGCACCGTCTCCGCGAACTGATTGAAGATGCCAATAACATCGCCATCACTCGTCAGAAGACGTCCCACGGGCAGATTCCCAAGGAGTGGGAGGACGTGTCGGCGCCTCTCCGGACCGGCCTCGATTCGCTTCCAGACGACATGCTCGTCGACGGCACCGCCGACCTAAACTTAAAGAAGCGTACGGCTTCATTACTCCGTCTTGTCTCCTGCTCTGGCTAACACATTTTCAGGTACCTACGACGCCTTCGCCGCCGCCGCCTCCTCCACATCCACCACAACCAAACCTCTCCGCGGCGCCAAGTCCCTCGCCGAAGCCGTCCGCGAAGCGGCCAAGCTGGACCGCGAAATCGAGGAAGCGCGTCTCCGCAAACGTCAGAAACGCCTCAACCCGGAGTCTGCCCAATCTGGTTCCCGCGCGGGCTCTGCTGCCCCTGGCACTCCCGGCGCCACCGGTTCGACTCCAGAAGAAACCAAGGCTCCGACAAAGAAAGAACAAAAGAAGGCCTCCGCCGCCCGTCTTGCGGAAGCCAATAGCACCCTATCTACAAATCAAACACTTTCCCAGCTCATGGGCAAACGTAAAAAAGAATACGCGTGGATGACAAAAGCCGGTTCGACTCCCAGCACACCCCGCGGAGGGGCCGGAGGAGCAGATGGGGGTGTGGGTGGTGGTGTAGGCGGGAAGGGGGGAGGGTTGCCGGAGAAGGCGCATCATCTTACGCCCGATCCGAGGTATCCCCGGTTGGGGACGTGGAGGGAGGATAAGGAGAGGGGGAGGAATATTCAGCTGAGAGATTGGGTGCATGTGTTGGAGATGGATAGGGATCGGGTGGAGGGGAGGGCGGTGCAGGAGGCGTACTTGAAGTTGGATGCGTCGGGGCCTAAGGATAGGGCGTGAGGGGTGGGGGACAAGAGCGCATGCCGGAGCTGGGTTCAGACGAGTTTAATCGACCGACCGACCGACCGACCGACCGACCGACCGACCTCCAAGGGAAAGGGGGTCTTGATCTAAGACAGGCGAAGGACGAGCCGCTCTACGAAACAGATTTGATTCGATCCTCACTCTCCTCCGCCCCGTGGATATTTCATCTCCTTTACTTCATTCATGTGTATCGTCACTTTTATATTTGGCTTTTTACACCTTTGCGGTTTTTTTCTATTTTACCTTAGGCGTTTTTTAGTACTTTCTTGTTAGATGTGGGCGGGCAGGCGACAGAACGGAACTTGAGAAAGAACGGAAAGAAGGGAAGGCTTCGTGATACCTTACTGATACTTGATACCGATACCATTGTGGACGGGCGGGCGGGTTGTGGGATAGGATGGATGGGATAGGTACTTAGGGACAATCAATCAAAGTTGCTTTGTAAAAAAAAAGAGAAATTCCTCTGAAAACAATATGAAACGGTTCACTTGTGAAATCCTGCGGTTTCTTTTCTTTTTTTTTTTTTTTTTGTGGTTGTTAGGTTGTATGGTACAGTAAAGTATGACATCAAAGTCGATTGTTTGATGCTCTCTGCTATGGTCTCTGTTTGCCTTCATGGAAGTCTTTACTAGTTTTTGNGGGTCGTGTTAATATTGCTTCGTGTGTGTAGTAGTAGAGAGAGAGAGAGAGAGAGAGAGAGAGAGAGAAGGGGGAAGGAGGAGGTACTGATTGGGTTCGAGTTTGACTGTACCTACCGAGGTAATTCATCAATTCAGCCAGAATATCTAGGTAGGCACAAAGCTACAGCTTTTATCATCATCTACTAGTTCTATTGATGGTGCAAAGTTTGGTCCCAGAAGATTTTTAGAAACATGGATTATCATGTTCCCAGAAAACCATATGGGGGAAAGAGGTAAGCAAGGTGTCATCAAGAAACAAGCCAGTCTAACCCCATTATCATTACTACTTATCCCTAAATCCCTAACTACCTAGATAGCCATCTTATCCCGTCCTATCCCATCTAAATGCTAAACGCCATGCTATGCAGCAAATAACAGGTCATTCCAAGCCATCCCCCTCTTCTTTTTTTCGTCAATCATACCTAAACAAGGTTAAATCTTTAAACGGTGGTAAATGGTTGAAGAGATTGGCAGATCGTAGCGCTGTGCCAATGATACCGAAGGACTCGCTCGCTCGCTCGCTTGCTTGTTTGCTCGAAGAACTGTAATGGGATGTGTTAGGCCCCAGTACTCGACGTTGGCCTTGGTTCTGATTCTGTTTCTGGTACTGGTCGTGGTTGTTCTTCTGCTGCTCGTAATAACCCAGCCTCGAGGCGGGGCTCCCAAATTGCATGATGGGGACTAAAAACTCGGTTGCTAATGCTGCGGGTGATGTTACCTATTGTTGCTGGAGCTCAAGACGGAGAGGCTTAATCATCGTCTTTGGGCCATAACCTGTTCAAGTGTCAGCCTTCTCCAACTCATCCCGAGAAAGAGAAAAGGTGGAGATGTGAACATACAATTCCCTCCTCCAAAGACAAACCACCATCTTCCCAAAAACAATCATCCACACCAGGATGATCAGCGCCGCGAGGACACACCCGAAAATTTTGAGTCCGGCACTATCGAACGCAATCCCCAGCGCCTCCGTCGCCGTCACGAGCGCGGTATTGGGGAACACGAAAGAGAACCATGTCATCTGGAAGCGCAACTTCGCGCGGTGCTCGCGCCGCAGATACTTCACGAGGGAGCCGATGGACACGAGGAAGAACCACACGCTTAGGCCCCACAGCCAGAGACCGGCCAGGAGGGAGAAGAGACGGGCGATCATGGGGAGGGTGACGGGTGTGGTGGCGGAGAAGATGGATTCGGGTGTGGTGGGGGATGAGGTCGGGGAGGGGAAGATGGCGGGGGTCAGGTTGCCTAGGGAGACTGGGAACACATGTGTCAGCAGCCATGTGAGAGGGCTTTGAAGGTGGAAAGGGGAGAGGGGGAGTAAGCGTACCCAAGCCGGCCGCGGTAAATCCACTCGGCCCAATCGAGATAAACACGCCCGGCCTTTGATGGTCCCGCGGCAGCTTCTGCGTCATCAGCCTATACAAAAACGCAGCGCAAATCATAAACGCAATGAGGAATCCCGTCCCCTGAACCGCCACGGCAGCCGTCGCCACGGCAATAGTATCAATCATCCCCAGGGCGCTCCCCACACGCCCGTCCCTCTCCGCGACCCTAACCGCTGCGGAGATGAGGTTGGCTGCGAAGGGGGCTGTGAGAAGGAGGGGATAGGCAGGGAACACCCAGACGGGAGTCATAGTGTGGATGGGGAAGATCTGGGTCGACCACAGGGTCAGGTAGAGCGCGGCGGAGACGACAAAGCTCACGCCGACGTAAACCCAGAAGAGGATTTCCATGACGCGCAGAAGCCAGGGGCCGACGTGTGGGACGCCGTATTGGCAGATGGTGATAAGGATTGTGCCAGCGCTCGAGGGGGTTAGCAATGATATGTATGCGTAACTGGTTTGTAGGGAAAGAGTCAAGTACACTTACGAGACGATCTAACGCAGAGTTAGCAAGCACCATTCCGGAGGTTATGAGGAAGAGAAACTTACAATAGCAGAGATGAACAAGCTCTCAACTTGATCGGTAAGCGAGTTCAGGAAGGCACCGGGGCGAAACCAGAAGCGCAGTGAAAGCATCAGACAGTTGATGAGATAGAGGATGATGTTAAGGAAGAAGAAGGCCAGGCCGATGCCCGTGAGCCATTTTGATCGGTATGGTACTGCACAGTGTCAGCATCTCTCTCATTGTGAACAGCACCAACCCTGGGAAGATATGAGAGACATACTTGAGTATAACACGTTCGCGACACCGCCGGTGGCCTGTGAATGAAACCCAGTCAGTATCTCATCCATCAACTCCGCTAATCACTCTCAGTCCCCCTTCACACAAACCCCAAACTTCTCCTCCCTCAAAACACAAAGACCACATGCAAGATCTACTCACCATAGTCATAGTAAACCAAGTCCACCTATAACACACAACCCTATCCCTCCACCTAACCTTCTCTGGATCTAACATATTCCTCGCCCTACGTACCGCCTCATCCAAACTAGCCGGCCGAAACCCCCCGTTGCCATTCCCTCCCTCAATCAAACCCGCAGTGGTGATAACCGTATTCGCTGTCGACAGCCTTGAGAACCTGGGCCGCTGCGGCTGGGGGTGATGCAATTGCACCTGGACGTGCCGGTTTTGAGTTTGAGGGTGATGAGGATGATAGTCTGGACGAGGCGTGTTGGAGCGGGTAATGGCCGGCGACGCCGGGAAGCTGACCTCGCCGTCAGTGGGCGGCCAGCCGTTGTAGTTGCTCTCGGTGGGGGACTCGTAGCCGGAGAAGCCGAGGGCGGAGCTGGAGCGGTTGGGCATTTTGATCCTCTGGATGTTGGTCTCAAGCTGGATATAAACAGATTTTAGGGATGTTGCTCAGTGCAGCTGCTGCACTGTTGATGTAGGTTGATGAAGTAGATAGGTAGGTAGGTAGGCAGGGGTAATGGTATGAGCAAGCGTCGTGAGTCAATTAACCAGTACTCGAAAGATGATCAATGATGATGATGATGATGATGATCTGCAGTGTTCTTAAAGGGTTCTCTTTTAAACGTATAATAACATCACCAAATATACTGTTACAAGCGACAAAAGGGAAAGTAGGCGAAACGATGCAATTAAGGAAAAAAAAAATTCTCTTCGCAATCAATGGTGAGTAAATATGGTGAAATGAAAGGAAACCAGGTTATTCTTATGCGACAACCTGCCACTTCGTCTTGTGAGAAAACCCCTGCTGAGTTGCTTGGAAATGGAAGCTAAAAGATTTAAACCAGCAGCCAGCTAGCTAACTACTTCGCTCACAGGCGGTGACGATAGGACAACACAAGCAAAACAGGTGAAGAAAAAAAAATCCTTTTGGTGCTGTGCTGTGGTGGCGTAAGCGGCTAGAGGAAAAGATCGCTTCACAAGCGGCTGATTTTAAACAAGTGCTGCCATCATGCCGAGCAGGTGACCATGCAGTGGCCGGGTAGCCGTCCCGCTGCACAGTGCAAGTCTGATAACAAAGAGGCGAATTTTTTTTTCATGTTTGTTGCTGGCAAGCTGTTCGACAACTTACCAACAACACTCCCCTGTACTATACGTAGAAGAAAAAAAAAAAAGAAAAACTGTCGACTGTTGAAATTATGCACCTGAACACAGACAGGGTGTAACATGATACACCGGCGTCCAAACAATTCTTTCCGCTTGACAAAAATTCCGTTCATGCATGCCACTGCATTCAGCCAAAAACCAAGCTTCTGGAACACTGGCGCCCCCCCCCCCCCAGTGCCGGGTTTACCGTAACGGGCGGTCCCGAGCGTCCGGGCCCATGCCGCCAAGACGCCTGGGCGGTCTCTTCCCCGCCCCCTCTTGGTGGCTTATCGGGTTGAGGCTGGGAAACATCGCAATCGAGCACGAGAAATGCAATCGCGATTGTGAACAAGTGGCTAAGCGGCTGTAGAAGAGCGGCTCCGGATTGGATAGGACGGATAGGTACGTATACAGAGCGGTATCGCATGGCAGCGTCTCGTGGTATGAGCATTCCACGTACGGAACTATGAAGGGTTTGCTGTCAGGTTTCTCGGAAACTCTGTGCACAGGTCATTTTTTTTCTACTCCGCAGAATAATGCCCCTTTGCAGCACTTTCATTTCTGACACGACTCAAGAAGAATAATGTTGGAATTGCACCACTACCTGGCAAAGCTTTCTGTACATAGCTATAAGTCCTGAACATATTTCTTGGATGCTGTTCTTTGTACCTTTCATTCAGCAAATTTAGCTCCCCTTACTATTTGTTAGGTGCTAGAGTGGATCCAGAGGTAGCTGTTGAGATAAGATAAACGATAAGATTATGCGGTTGTTGATTTACTGCTCTCGCTTTTTACCTCCCCATATCGGATTTACTCAAAATTCCAGCATAAGGGCAGCGCTGAGCTCTTCGTATATTGGCTTTCAAAACTGGAATGGATCTTGATGCGAAGCATGGTGCATCTGCTGCAATATGGATAAGTGAGGTTAGGTATTCTAATCTAGAGTATAGATTGGATAGGTGGTTGGGTAGGTTGTGGGAAACCTACAGTTGAGATTTCATGATTCCACACAATTGTCAGCAAGCGATCGAGTGGCCACTGCGAGCCGACTCTGAACTGCAGTGGATAGATGAATTGTTGGAATGATGCTTGCATCACAGCGAGAATCCACCATGTGGCCAGGGACCTGATGTCAACCTAGGTAGGTCTGAGGTACTTAGTTTTACAGGCCCGGATTTTGTCCTTTCCTACCTATGTAGTCTATGATGCTCTCCTCTTTAACCATTGAGTTCCCTAGGTACCGTCGAGTCAGGCTAATTGGATCATCTTATCTTTGCGGCCATTTTACTTGTCATCTCTGCAATGAAGCTCCATATTGAAACATGAACTTCACATTTCTCCTCCTCTCCCTTTATACCCTTTTTAACTCCTATCTGTCTACCATACGAACCTCCTCGCATCACTCCCCCGCCTCGACCCCATTCCCCGTCCCTAGACATTTTCGCTCATTTCCATCCATCCATCCGCCTTGTCACAAAAAAGACTGGTGATATTCACATGCTTTCTCCTGGGGAACCACAGAAGCAAATCCACATCCGACTGCGCCTATATACTAATCTGCTGTTGCACCGCCCTGCTTATCGACCAGGTCACTACTTGCGAAATTATTGCTTGTTTGTGGCGTAGTAGTAACAGCGCGACGAAGATAGCGTGTCGTCTCACGGTCGTGGAAAAGGTTTCCAGACCACTCGAGGAGCTGCCTACGCTCCTTCTTTTCTTTACGAATTCGAATCTAGCTACAGGAGGAGTTCTGCTTTTTTAGCCTGAGCGGGGCAAGTTTGGATTTAGGTATCGGCCTATATTTGGGTTTTTAGTAGGAAGTTTAGGGAGAGCTGAAGGTTTATATGCGACTGTTGATATCGAAGAGCAAGAGTTAATAATTAAATGAGACAGAGCCTAACTAGAAGGTAGAAAGAAAAAGAGCTAGAATAGTGGTTTCGACGGAAAAGCTAGCTGGATATATCTTCGTTTCTAGTAGTAATTTCCTTTTAATAGCTCAACGTGTTCTTGTATCTCAAAAAACAGATTTTAACCTGGGCTATCAAGTTAGATATTCTGTACATAGATGGAAGATATCTAGTTGGATCGATACTGAAAAACCTTCATCTCCGGCTTACAATGATTCATCAACATGACCACCTCGAGTCCAATATGATGTTTATAGATATGTAGAAGCATGGAATTTTCCTTTTTTTAAGGTCTATGGTACTACTGCGTCTAACCATTGAGCTTCCTACCTAACCTCGAGTCAGGCCAACTGAATTATCTCTTCGACCATCTTCCTTACATCTCTGCATCAATATTCGATGTAGAAGCATGAATCCCACACTTTCCTCACCCTTCATGACCTCTGCAACCTACCCTGTCTTCCTCTCGTATCACTCCCTTAATCCGGCCCAATCCCCGTCACTGTTCTCTCTTTGCTACATGCAACTTGTCATGGAAAAGAGAGATATCCTCCATACTCCTTGAGAACTATAGAAATGAATACCGATGATCCAGCCCAGGTCCTGTTACCCACCCATTCCATCCGTGCTCTCTCTACTCTTTCCGTCGACCTGAACATGCACATCCGTCCTCTCCTCATCCGAGTTGGGCTTCCATATTTGTCAACACAGAAAAGGCAGTTACATTGTGAAAAGGATAATCTCGCAGGCACACCATGAGGGCAACAGCATGCAGTGCTTGCTTCACCCAGTGAGATTGACGATGGACAGGGCGAGCGAGAAGATATTGTGTCCTGCTTCGTTGGACTGTTTTTGATTGCATCTAGGCTAGGCAGGTACGTATGTATGCAGTTGGAGTGGAACTTGGCCAAACCGACTTCATCGAAGTTGGGAATGATTGTATCGACGCAGCCCTGGAGCTACGGACCCTATAACCTTATTTTGTTGGCCTGGTTTGCCGCTTGGCACCAACCACAAGGCTACTCGCTAGGCCCTCCGAAAGACGTATAGCCCCTTGTGTCAGAGAGATGGCCGCTGGTCTAGGTCCAGCGTGTACAATCTCACCGCATTTATAGGGAATTTGGGCGGTCATGCCACGATGATCAAGGGTAATTCGCCACATTAATATCTAGCGACTAAGCGCAAGGCTGCTTGCCTAAAGCAAACTGCGTGGATAATACACTCATGAGTGATTAGGCAGGTAGTCGTGAGATACATAGGGGTTTATCGTGGCTAATGACAGTTTGTGACACTAGAAAGGCTTCCTGGTGCTATAAGTCGGGTTAGAGTAGTCTAGTGCTACTCTTGGACTTTAAGCATGGGAACTACGGCCATCCAGCTCGATAAAAGTCTGAGGAATCTCAGAAAAACCGCGAGAGGCATTGCAACTTATATTACCTGTAGGCTCTAGAACTCGCTGTTGCTAAGGATAGCTAGGAAAGAGCATTGTGTGGACAGGTGAAGGTCGCTAAGGCGCATAGGTTGACGACCTTCGAAAGAGCTTGGTGAGTCTAAAATATTGCCTACTAACGGCAGAATCGAGAGTGTTTTAAGAGGCAAGACGCAAAGCCCAAGGAAACCTACCTAACTAGCCGGACGGAGTGAACAGCTGTAGGTTAGGTCGTGATGGTCGTGGCAATTGTGAGCCTGGCAGACGCTACAACCGGTACCGATATATATCAGAAATTGCAGTTGATCCAAGCAACAGACACACGCGACTGTTGGCTCCGGGATAAGCCTCACCTAGGTGAGGATCAGACAGGTAAAAATCCTTACTCTTCAAAAGCCTCAAGCAGCTGAATTTAGCGAAGCTGCCTTGGTGCGCAGGAGGTTCACCACATACGCAACCACGCGGACACGCTAAGGCCAGTCGGTGGCCTCTAGCTCGATTTTGTGCGAATTTTTCAGCTGCAGCAAGCATATTGCATGATCAGTCATTGCATACATCTATCACAGGGTCAGGTAGGGCTGCACGTACTTGCGTTATGCATCCCACACGCACGGCTTCTGATAGTGAACTGAGAATGAGCCGTGCTACTTAACAGCAAGCACCAGGGTACCCTCCATTTCGGAACCGTTTTTGGTTATCCTAGCTTAGATTGATGCATCTATCTCGAATCAGAGCATACTTTGGGTCACACAACTGTATAAGAACTCTGTTGCGGGTATGAAGCATGCTGAGCATATGACTCAGCCTCACCCCCGCACTGTCATTATGTCAGGTTGGTTGGGCATATATCTCTCATTTAAACGGCATCCGTCTGGATGTATCGTCCCCAAAGGCCTTCTTGCATTCTACTAGCGTTGGGGATAAGATTTTTGCCTTGGTTTTTGTTCATGTTAGATCTTCTCTTTGCCAACGCCCTTACTATACGAGCGAGCTTTCTACATGGCTTTCTTTCCTTATTGTTCTTTTCATCATCCTTCCTTTCTTCATTGTTGACAGTACATCCAACTAGACCAGAGCCAACCTTCGAAATCCTGCTTCTTTTCCAACCTAGGGGAAACAGTTGCAACTCCACAGATCCTCGTGCTTTGACCCAATGCCGGAACATAAGGCTCGGGTGTGGAAGGCGAAAATAACTGAAAAGTTCTCACAACCAAATAACCCGTTTGGAGACATAGAGAGGATTTATATCTAGGTCGCGCAGCATCTTGTGGTATCCGAGTCAATACTGCCCGCCAAACCCCCCCATTCCCTTGCTGTCAACATCACTGGTGTGATTGCTGTCAACAACACCAGCCCTCCCATCATGAACAACATTGGTTCCGCTGCCGTCAACATAACCCATCTTTCTGCTTTCAATAACACTGGTCCTCCTGGTATTACCCCAAGCACCCAGAATATTTTCCAGCCTGGTAGCATCCAGAACTCTGGTTCCGGGAACGTTATCGGTTACGTTCAATCGCAAGTGTTCTGCTGTCACCAACCAGGTTTGTCCGAACCTTGATCTAGCTTGTTTGCGAGTAATCATCTCGTAGCCGATCTTGAGCTGACATCTGTTCCATAAAAACAAGACGATTCAGAAATTCTTAGCTGGCTCTCTTCAGTAGACTATTCGTTACAACAAGCCGACTTTCTACGCCAAAGACAAGAAGGCACAGGACAATGGTTCCTAAATTCTCCTCAGTTCCAAGAATGGCACAGTAATCCATGTTTTTCTTCGATTCTGTCTCGTTACTATCTTTGCTCAAGCTAATCAGTCTACCAGGCTATCGAGAAAGCCAGTGACTCTCTTCTGCCCCGGCATACCTGGTGCTGGAAAGACTATTCTTGTATCGATCGTCATTGATTATCTCCAAAGGAATTTGAGAGACCATGACGTTGGTATCGCATATCTATATTGCAACTTCCGGCGCGTAGATGACCAAACTGTTGAGCAGCTCATTGCCAACCTCGTGAAGCAACTACTCAGGAACAAGTTTCCACCTCCATCGGCAGTCATGGATGTTTACGCTCAACACAAAAAGTATATATTACAGCCATCATTGAGCGATCTTGAGGAGATGTTTCATGCTGTCGCCGCACTGTACAATGATGGGGTTTTCGTTATTGTTGATGCGCTGGACGAGTGCCAAATGAGCGACAATGTTCGTTCCAAATTCATTGAAGCATTACTGCGCCTTCAGTCGAGGGAAAGTAACGTTAACCTCTTGGCCACATCCCGCCCTGTACCTGATATTGTGGAAGCCTTTTATGGACACTCCTGCCTTGAGATCGTAGCCCAAAACAACGACATCGAGCGGTACATGCGCAATCAGATGTCCAATTGGCGAGTTATCTCAAAGTACCCAGACCTCCAAGATGAGATCATTAGTTGTATTGTCAGTGTTGCAGATGGCATGTAAGTTACAGTTCTTTGTAAACCATGGGCTACTGATTCAAATGAGCATAGACTTATTTGCAAGATCAGGTTCCTGCTCGCCCACCTTTTCTTCAAATCCTTGAAGAATAAAGTTAGCGCAAAGCGCATCCGTGAAACACTGAACAAGCTTCGCGAAAACTCTCAAGAAAGAGAGCCAAAGCTTGCCCTATTGCACCAGGCATATAACGACGCAATGGATCGAATCAATGGGCAACCGGATGATCACAAGGAGCTCGCCAACCATGTGCTATCCTGGATCATCTGCGCAAAACGCCCTCTAAAAACGATGGAGGTTCAGTATGCATGGGCCGTCAGGGAAAGTGAGGACGAGATTGATGAAACCGCAATTCCTGATGCCGAAGACATGCTTTCGGTATGTTGTGGGCTCGTTGTCATAAACAAAGAAAGCGAAATCATTCAGCTTATCCACTATACACTTCAAGAATATTTCCAGGATACTTTGACTCGGTGGTTTCCGACCGCGCATCTCGATATCGCAAATACCTGCGTATCATACCTTTCGTTTAAGGACTTTTCAGGTGGACCTGTCAGAACGTCTGAGGAGGCGCGTGAACGACTTGAAAAACCTCTCTTTACCTATGCTGCTGACTACTGGGGCCATCATATATCTGCGTGTTCGGCCTGCGTTCCTCAACTACTCAATCTATTGACAAGTTCAGAATGGGTTAGTATGGTGGTGCAACTTTGTGACAGATTTTCCGAGACCAGAAGGCGGCCTTGGCTTCTTCATCATCGAAACCAAAGTTCGGAATATCTGAGGCCATCTCAGAATGCATTTCACATAGTTGGTGCCTATGGGCTCAACAATGTAGTCAAGCTGCTCCTTACTAGTGCCAAGGATATCCATCCTGACCAACCGGATCGTCGAGGCCGAACGCCGCTGAGTTGGGCTGCAAGGAATGGCCATACGGAGGTTGTTAAAGCTCTGTTATCTGATGGCCGAGTTGATCCAAACCGACAAGACAACGGTGGCCTAACGCCGCTGGGTTGGGCTGCAGAGAATGGCCATACGGAGGTTGTTAAAATTCTGTTATCTGATGGCCGAACTGATCCAGACCGACAGGACAACGATGGCATAACGCCGCTAAGTTGTGCTGCAGGAAATGGCCATACGGAGATTGTTAAATTTTTGTTATCTGATGGCCGAGTTGATCCAGGCCGACAAGACAACTGTGGCCAAACGCCGCTAAGTTGGGCTGCAGAGTATGGCCATATGGAGATTGTTAAAACCCTGTTATCTGATGCCCGAGTTGATCCAGACCGACAAGATAAGAATGGCCAAGCGCCGCTGAGTTTGGCTGCAAGGAATGGCCATACGGAGATTGTTAAAATTCTGTTATCTGATGTCCGAGTTAATCCAGACCGACAAGACAACGGTGGCCAAACGCCACTGAGTTTGGCTGCAAAGAATGGCTATACGGAGGTTGTTAAAATTCTGTTATCTGATGGACCGCGCCGAAGACCTTTCAAAGTTTGTATGTAGGCTGTTTGCAGTTGAAGAGCTTGGAGAAGCTTCGCGCTTCTGTGCGCAGAATAAAACTCCCCTTCATTCTGTTCTGGCAAGGCCTGCTTGAAGGATACGTGGCGGATTTGGATAGAAAGGCTCATCCTGATCTCTTCCGGAAAGGGATAAATCTCGTGTCATATGACTGTCCAGGGCTGGGCAGGAAGATTCGAAGGTTCTTAGACTGCGTGATGTATTTTAATGATGAGTCTGGCTCCGGTAGCTATCGTTCCAAAGGGTGGAATTACGAAGACGAAGCATGGAAAAGTGCAGAGGCAGATGAGAGCAACACTCTGTTTGAGCATGTGCCACAGTAAGGACGAACTGGATGGTGGAGGTGGTAATTATGCAAGGTATCCACTAATAAATCACAGGCCTTATACAGTTTGTAACTAGTCTATTCACTAGATGTCATCCTTTTCTCTCCGGCGTCGTGACCATGACCTAGGCGTAGTGCGGTGTTCCCGGCGAACACACAATTTGCCACTAATCCGCCTACTGTCTTTGCTGAATACTGCCTTTTTACTCAATGTAGAGTCAACAAAATAAGTTCAAAAGCCAGCCTCCCTCCAATATCCCGACATTCTCCCTTGGATTTCCAAGAGAATTCTCACACAAGTTATTCTTTGATACAACGCAAACATATAGATACGGAACACGAGCGCATGGATAACCTCCCATAGCTCCTTGTCTCAACACTAAGTAATCTTAAGGCCGGATTTGAGCTCGATAACTCTGAATTTGTAACCAAACCTTCGTCGCTTTTCAGGCACTTCCAGATCTCACAAGCTACCAACAACCAGCCTACACGCTCTAAGTTATGTTACAGCCTCCCGGAAGACAGAAGAGTAGTGCAACAACAAACATGAAAAGCAGTTCGCAGTCCGATAAGGCATCGCCGTAAAATATGCTGATATTTTTTGAGCACATCTAACTCAGCAAATACCTACCTTAGAGGTCCAAGCGATCCGACGCTGAGATCTCTATTGCTCTTCGCTTGGGGCCAAGGCCTGTTGTTCCTATAGCTGCCACCCCGGCCGATCCTATTGCTGTGTCCCGGCTAGCAACTCCAGCGCTGGAAGCACCTCTGAACCGGAGGAGGCGCCCGTGGTTTTGGAGCTTCGAGAGTCAGGCAACTGATGAACTTCTGGATGGAGCGAACTGGATGATATGATGATCCTTCCTGAATGAAATCTCCCGGAGCCAGAGCCGGATGCTATGCTTTTCATGTGGAATTGATCTGGTTGAGGTTTTCGAGCTAATACAGCTCTATACGGCGTTAGAATGAACAATTGTCATTGAAAGTAATATATGAAGATTCCACAACCTCCTGAGATGGGTTCGAAGCTAGTGACCAGGTTGTAGAACCTGGGTATCTGGGGTGCTCACATAATAATATACGTGATTTGCTGCAGTCACCAGTTGTTTGGTTGACAACTGGTTTTTAACGATCTATCTAGATTATATACTCAAGCCTTTCTTTATATCATAAGGGTCTTCTAATCCTTCGTCAGTATCTCTTGGCCTGACAACGTGTACACATAGGCTTTTGGCTTGCCAATTGGCACTGTGTGCCTGGATGGCTTGCTAGGGCAGATCTGAAGAAGATAAGTGACGAGAGCTCGCGGCATCGAGTGGCGCTCTCTCCCGTCATTCCATTTTCTGTCATCTCTGCTTCGAGGAGGAAGGGGGGCATGGGGCATGCTGACGTTGGGCAAATTTGTCTCGAGCTTCGAGGGAAGAGAGTTCAAATTGGCACTGGCAACAGACACAGCGAAAGCATTCATTCTGTTAATGGTCCGGATACCAAAAAGCATGGTTGACGCTCGACCGAATTGAATGTGAAGTTGTCTGCCTAACGAACTCATCGGCCAACCACACCCACGTACAGCTGGCCTTCGAGCTGCTAGACTCATCAGCAGGGTTGCTATTCCCTCTCGCTAGAGCCTCGTTTACTCGGTAGACACATGTCCGAGGGAGAGGCAGGGAAGAAGAGGGGAGTGTAGGGAGTTTCTTTTGTTGGTTTGATATCGCCTGGTAGATGGGCCAGATGGGATGAGTCATAGAAGAAATGTTTTTGTGAGCAAGTAACTTGATGAGGATATGGGGAAAGGGATAGCTGTTTGTAGCAACTTGTACAGGTACACAGGTCGTGGACTATATACTCTCCGGCAATATTGGGTGTGTTTAATTGCGTACCATCCAGAAGGAGATGGACAGGTTCACCACACATGACATCCCAACAGAAGGGGGGCATTCAAGAGTCATGCTCAAGAAGAGCTGAGAAGAAAGCCAAACTTCTCTTTCAAGAAGGTAATGGCAGCCAGAAGGGGCTCTTTTGGTCATGGCGGTAAAAGAGAGGTGACAAGAGATATTACGTTGAAGAAGCAACCACGGCCGCCTGAGGCGTCAGGCGGCTTGGAAAGCTTGCGTCAATCATCGGACCGGCAACATCCGACACCGCTGACCTCAGGAAGCCCATTGTAAGGGAGAAAGGCACGCTGGGATATCCACAAAGAGCTAAGGGGCAGCGCCTCCGTAAAGCCGAAGGTCCTCCAGGATGCGCTGTTCATCACAGCACAGAATCAGCCATCCAACCAATACTCGGGTGGTAGTGGCTGATAAGATCAAGGACAACTGCAGATGAAAGAGGCCGTCGGTGGCAAATTTCCCGATCGAGATCTGTGAGACATCTGCCTGCCGTAGCCGTCAAAAGCCACGAATCGGTAGCAGACAAGAAAAGAGGCTGCAGAAGTCCGCGAACCACTAGCGGCGGCTCTGTAAGAGAGACAGGACGACGCGGGATGGCTGTGTCGCTGCCGGAAAAGTGGACGGGCATGCGAGGAGACGTAGGGTTGTCTCCGTCGGATCCAGAGTTGAAGGCCTCAATTGGAGAAAATTGGGGGGGGGGACATGGTTGGTCGGTATTTTGGCCGCAATGCCGTAACATAGAAGAGGCATCTGGGGTAAAAAGGCATTAGGCAACCAGTGCCCTGTGTCTGACAACTGGTCCTGTGGGGTCGGGAAATTTATGGAGAAGCAGAAATTTGACAAAGTCCATCAGATGTGGTCGAGTGATCGAGCAACTCGGCAAGGCCATCCAACATGATGAGAATCTGGGAAGAATTGAGGTAATGCCATGCCGTCGTGCTCTTGACTCTGTTTCCAATTAGTGAACGGTTAATCCAACAGCCCGTGTGAAAGTAGCACATTGTGCCATTTTGGGTTTTGCTGAAGCCAGGGATGAAGGCACGCAATAGACACCAGGTCGATGGTACTACCAGCGTCAACCACAAAATTCCACCTGCTCGTCTTGTACCTCGACAGATCATATCGTCCGTTAGCCATCACGCCAAGCTCACGATGGAAGCTCGTGGTTCTTGCCAGAAGGCTCTGCCAAAACAGGCTGACCGACCGGGTCCAAAGTTAAGGGGGTGCATCTATGAACAGCACAGTTTCATTGAAACGGGAATTGCGAGTCGACTGAAGTATTTGAAGGTCACTTGACCAGTTGTGGCTACTGTGGACCGAATTCCTAGCGTCAAGGGCCGATGTTTCCCAAGTATGTGTGTACTTGCACCATCGTGAGCAGAGTAGCTGGGGCTGTGCGAAGACAAGTGACAGCCTCGCGGGATGGCAGACATCTGGTTAAGATCTGGGGAATGTAGAAGAGCATATGGGGAACCTACGACTCTAACGAGAGAACGACGACGAGAAGTGCAACATTGATTGAAGTGACGGTGGAGGCTGCGCTATTCTGTAGCCTCTCCCGGCATGACGGCCTCTCGCGAACTTGGATGCTCTCAACTCGACACGAGAGAAGCGAGTGTTGCCGTGCCGTACGGCTGCAGAAAACAAAGAATGATGATATTTGCCTGCAGTCAGGTTCTGACGGGTAGTAAAGGCGAGATAGCCGGTAGGAATCGGCCGCAGAGCGTCTACCTGGCGCTCTGCCTTCCGAGGAGGAGCGCTGGCGTGAAAGAGTCAGAGCAAAGAGGTTGTGGGGGGTGATTCGCGGTTCAGCCATCATCTCCAGGCAGGGTGTGGCTGCCGGGCTGCACCAGCCGCAACAGACGGTCGGAGGCTTGGCATGGTACTCGACGTTAATTGACTGGAGAACCCGAATCCCCGACTCCCGAGATCGAACCAGGGTACAAGCCACACGACTCCACCTCACGCACACCCCCACCACTTACACGGGTGAAGGCTAACACACACTGACCTTGTCTCACCGAAGACGAGTTGCGGCCGCCCACGACACGGCAGCATGATGGAGGGAGACGCGCGCTACTTGACGCGACCAACGGAGAGTTGTGACAGGCTCCGGATGTCAATTAGCTCATGACACCAGTGTCAGAGTCAGATAGAACGCCCTTATCGATAACGGCTTCAACCCTTTGTTCCCCCTGGTGACTTGCTGCGCCTCTCTCTTCGACCGCAGACATTACCATGATTTTTGAAATCGTCAAAGTCTTGCTTCATTATCCAGAGCTTATTCTCTGATATAATGCTTTGTACATATCATTATTTTGGCCGAATTTAGCATTCTGATGTCCTTAGGGGCCAGGCAGAAGTTTGCTCATAGCGGGGCCGCATCCGCTCTTGGACTGCGGCTCAACCGCTGGGCACATCCCTCCATCAGCTTGTCAGCTGTCGTATGAATCAAACTTGATGCTCTCTTAAGCACATTACAACTTGTTGTTTTCTCAATAACAAGGTATCCATACCCAACATTGCTTTTGTGACCATGCTGGTACCCCTTGTGTCACTGCCCTCATGTTCTCTTCCCGTTGCACTGCTTCATCACACTATACTCACACACACCCTCTGTCTCTCTCGCTCCCCTCCACACCAACACACACACACACACACACATACACACACTCGCACACACACCAACATCCGTCTCAGGCACCCTTCCACCTTAGTTCGTGTCAAGTATCTGGACATACGGCCCCTTTCACGTTCTCTGCCCTGGACACTACACACTACGCCCGTCCATCCCGTCCCGAACAATCCACCAATGTGTGCCTTTCATTTGATCTCCAATCCCACCCCCCTTGTCCGCCACTAGTTCTGCTTAATATGCTGCGTCAGACCGTTCGGCGTGTTTCGCTCATGCCTAGCCCTATCAAAAGGTTGAGCGCGGCCAGCTTCGATTTGTGATACACACCCAATCGTGGCTACTTAAGGGGCACACTTCCCGTATTTCACTTCTCTTTTAACTCACCTATCGCTCCACGTCTCGCCAGTCTACCTCCTCCCTACTACAAATCATTATCAAGGTTCGACACCTTGTCAACCAACAACCCACTTGAGACGACGGTCACACATCAACCACACGTTTTGCTACAACATCAACGACACTATCCCCTACCCAAGCAGTGCACCAGCGTATCCGTTGTATCGTCCAACCCACACTTTAAAATGCCCTACAGTAGCCAGCGTCGAGTCCATTGGGAAGATGAGCACCCAGCCCAAAGGCACCATCCCCGGGGCCGGTCCAGTACAGCAACCCATCGTCGTCACCGGGGCTCCTCCACAACGGAGCTCCCGCCTCTCGACCTGCCACGCTCCCGCTCCCGCTCCCACAGCAGGTCCCGCTCCCGGCCGCGTCGCAACTCTGCTGTCTACTACGACGAACCCGTGCCACAGCCCACGCGGGAACACACCCGTTTGGGCGCCTACCCCATCCCGGACCTTACCTCCGATATTCGTAACCTGGGCTCGAACTATACCTCTCCTTATGGCGTTCCTCTTATTGTTCCTCCTCCGCCTCCCGGGCCAAATCATGGTATCCCTCCTCCTCCTCCGCCGCCGCCGCCACATCATCTCCATCAATATGCTCCTATCCCGAGCCCCAATTCCAGCCTCACAGTCACCACTACCGGAACAGCCGCCGGGGTTGACCTACGGGCCGAAAACGATTTCCTCCGCAATGAGCTAAACGTGATGTACAACAAGATCAACCGACTTCATCGCCAAAACCAACTCCTCTACCGCCAATTCAACGAGTGGCGCGCCGCCGCCGCCTCTACCCCCTCCCCCTTGGGGAACGAAGAACAATCCCGGAAGCACCATAAGCTCAAGTCCGAGGTCAAGCGCCTGCGCGAGGAGAACCACGCCCTGCGCTCCAGCACCCGAAACTCTGCAGAAGAGGAAATCAGCCGACTGCGGAGGATCATCCGCGAGTGGGAAGATGCGTACAATAGGTTGGAGGAGGCGTTCGAGGAGGAGCGTGGGCGGAGTGACAGGTTGAGGGGCCATCTGCATAGTATTGTGTCGCAGCAACGGGAACAGGAGGAGTTGGAGCTGTTGAAGGAGGAGCAGATGCGGCAGACAGAGGAGGATATTGAGAATTTGAGGAAGAGGATTTCGAGGTATAGTTAGACTTATCGATTGATGTTGAGGGATAGGAAAGGGAGCTGGCAATGGTGGGGAATAGGATGTAGTCTGATGGTTTTTGGGTCTTGAGGTGAGTGAGGCTCAGGTCTTGAGGAGATTTTTCGGAGTTGGGATCAAGACTAATTGTGTGTCCCCAGATGTCACTTTGCTTTCCTATGTCTCAGACTGTACCACTTGCGCGTTATCTCTCTATCCTTCCTTACGATAGTCCATTCCCTATTGTGTTCTCTTGGTATTATTTCCATCTCTATGTTTCTCACCTTCGTTTCTCCGAGTTCCTGATGGGTTAATGGAGATATCCAATGACGATGACGAACAGGAAGACAAAAGCAAGAGCTAGGATACGAGAACATGAACAAAAATACCCCTGAAGATGATGACGACGAAGACACATACTACAAAAACACGGGGGAAGAGAAAACGGCGGCACTTTGGGATATGAAGTTTTGTTCATGGAAGAATGTCTTAATCACGCAAGCGATATGTACTCTCTGAAACCCTGTGTGTTAGGTACAATTCTGCTCCTCGTACTCTTCTCGATATCGTCAGTGGAGTTCTAATGAAGAGCAATCGTGGATGACGGAGATGTCTATTTACTTCCTACTTTCAGTTTCTCCTATCTTCTATTCCCGTGTGCTGCACAATCAAGCTGCAAACGCTAAACCCGCTCGAGCGCTTTACAACCACCTTCTTCCCTCAACCACACCCCCCAGCCCAAATCCTCCATGGTATTCCCCTTCTATGTACCTCAAAACGAGGCCCACTATACCGCCATGCGATAACCAACCAACCAACCATATACGCCTTCAACATCTCCCCAAGTTGCTCTAAGCCCCCCTTCAACAAATCACAACGCTCACAAATCGCCACACTATCTGTGTGGTCTGCAAGCCATCTGCGAGAGCGGGCAATCCCACCAAAAATCCTGGAAGTGACCTTGTTGCTGATTTTCGGTGGAACCTGGCCTTCTGACTGGCCGCCGAGCTTGCATGTAGCGAGGGCGTTTTTCAATAACAAGGCTGGGCAGTTATTTGCGAAGAAGGGGTCACACTTAAGGTTGTAAGTAGCATATTTGGCCGATCTCCGCTGTTGAAAGAGCCGATAGGACGATGGGAGGACGCATGATGATGATGCGACGTTTTACACATTTTAAAAAGATGGGATGTAAACAAATTGGATTAAAGTCATACATGCCATTTCCCGGTACGTAGGCGTGTAGCATGAAGTGTGTATGGAGGAAGACAGCGTAAGGAATACGATGAAAACGGAGACATATTCTTCTTTGCCGGCGAGAGAGGTACCCAAACTAAAGCCGAGCATGGTGAATCTAAGTTTAGCCCACACCAAGAAATCCCCAACGTTCATCTGCTGAGAGCTGAGCTTAGGCTAGCTAACTTCACTCACCTAACCCAACCCTCCCTCCAGATTTGGCACTCCGAAGGCACGCCACCCATCTCACACACCACACCAGCTTAGCTCTTTCTCCCATCGTCCCCCAACGGAAGACCGATGCTCTCACTCGATGACCATTCGCCATCTCTCTTACCGTGCATCCTGCATCCTACACTTTTTATTCTCATCCTTTTCAATCCTAATCCCGGATCTCTTTCTCTCTCGGATCACTTCGGTTTGTCCACCCCGAAAATGTAACCTATATCGATCAACAACACCAAAGCCTCACTTTCACTTTCATCTCGATCATCTCAATCCGGGGTCGATCCCACCAACTAAAATAGTGTATTGTACATGAGTACGTTCCCGATCAAGCCTCACCACGGAATGCCACATATCTGTGTAGCGTTTCACACAATCATTTACTTGCCGCCATGTGTGCAGTAGGTACATACAGCATGGCATGCGATCCGGCCGGCCAGCAGCAGGTGAGTAGTAGGTAGGCAGGTCGAAAAGTGAGCTGCCTCTCCGACTGGTCGATCAACACTTTTTCTAAACTTGCTCGATAAAAGTGACGATTCCACGGCCCCTGATGATCGATCTAGATACGCCGGGGGGGGGGGGGAAATTGTGCGATTTTCCACTTCGATTACGAGGTAGTCCTTTCTGTCTTTCCTGCTTTTTGACTCACTTGAGCTATGTCCTAGCCCATTTCATCATATTACCATTCCATTAGGTAAAGTAGCAAAATTTCTGCACGTCTCGTGAGCATGATACATAACCCCCGAGCCATTGGCAACAGCTTAGCAGAAGCCAGCCCAGGTACTTTATGGCTAGCTGAGATTAGACTCGACGACAGAATTTCAAAGACAAAGCTGTTATTGCTCTACTTTGTCCTGCCTACCTTACGAGAACTTATCATCCCTTAGAACTTGGTCCACGTACCCAAGAATTGTGTGACCTGGCTCGCAAAAAGGACTGTGACACTACGTACCTCCTTCTCTCGTTACTCGGTTGATGCCCCATATGGATTGCCAGACCTCAAGGTTCTTCTTTATGGCGACCTTGCTACCTTCATGGAGTGTTCGTGCTTCGCTCTTCTAGGCAGGCCGTCAAGCAATCTGCTGCAAGCCACCGCGATATCAACCTCCACAATAGGCAGACAGTTATGCCGAACAAGTCATGCGGTATGCTCTCAGTGGCTTGACGGGTAGATCGCCAAATTTGTGGGACGGGAGGACGAAGCTGTTGGTTCCCAGCCGGCTTGCTTGTCTGCTTTCCCGCCTGCCTGCCTGGTTGCTTACCTCCAGCCAAGCTCCCTCTTCCCAGCTTGCCTAACTTGCCTAACACCAGGCATCCGGTCTGGTCCATCTTAACGGTCGCCGGTCCACCCATCTATTCTAATCTATATCTTAACCGCGGTCGTTTCTGTGTCTTTCTGCCGATCCGGCTTGTGGTTTGTCCACTCAGTAGACAACACAAATGCCGTGCATGCCTCTCAAATTGTTCACTACTACAAACACGGCGCCGGACGGGATCAGACATGCTGTTGCAGTAGACGGCCAATTCGGCAGCGTCGCCCTGCTGTTTCGGCTTCGGCTTCGGTTGCCGGGAGACGGCGCTTGGCATCGTCAAGCCGAGGGTAGCAGTGAAGCCGCAAAGGTGCCAGCCAGGGTGATAGTTTGTTGTGTGTGTATCTGACGGGCGATGAGACAACCGACGAAGTAGTTTATCTCTAGAACTCGCACTTGTGTTGTGCTACTCTATCACAGCATCATCAAAGGTCGGAGAGATAGGGAGGTAGACAAGTAATGAAACAACGCCAGATGCACATAACCTCAACACGCGCGAGTGGACGGTTACAAAAGCTGGGGTCGAGGCAAGACAAAAATGTGCGCTTTTCCAAGAAGAAGAAAAAAAAGATAAAAGAGCCGGTCCGGCTCCATCAAGGTAAAAAGTGAGGGGTGCCCCGCTGACGACTGGAGCGACTGGTCGCCAGACGTGCATACCCGTAGCGTATCCGCAGAAGAGAAGCAGGATGGTGTGAGTGTTGAAGCGCATGCTTGCACGCAGCAAGTAGGCAGCTGCGGAAAGTCGAGCAGACAATTCGCTGAAGGAAGAAAGCTTGGCGCATGGAAGTTTTGCGAAGTTGAGCAGAAAAACTGCTTGAAGCAAGGCTGCCAAGACCATGACAGCATCGACCAAGACCTGGAGAATGGAGGGGATGAGAGTTGCCCCCCTTCCCCGCAGTCGCGTCTCATCTCACCTCGGGACGAATAAAGGAGGGAGGAGGGGCTCGGACGGGAAAAACCCGGGCCCTCCACAGCGAAAAAGATTTAGCCCATCCAGCTGGGCCGCTCCGGAATCGGCCCTCGTCGCCGACCTGCTTATCAGAGGATTTCTTGGGTAAAAGAAAGCCAAATGAAAACCTGTACTCTGGCAGTGATATCTGAACGCCTTGGATGCCCCAGAGGAACACACAGAGCGGCATGGGAACGGGTTACCCCACCAATCCAGGTGATCCATCATCAATGGCTGACGCCTTCAAAATCCGTCCTCAACAGCGGCCAATCCTCTCCTTGTGAGTCAAGCGGTCACATCCTGGATGCTGCTGCTGGCTGCCATTGACGACGAGAGCGGTCCGCTCGATCTTCTGGCGCTGGCTGGTGAGCCAAGGACGGCCCCACACGGGACTGGACTGCAAGACTCCACAGCCATGTGGTTATCGGCGAGAACGGTGGGTTCGGGGGGTCTGTCCCCAGCTGGAACTTGGCAATTTGTTCGCCGTTGGCTGGTGGGGAAGAGAAACGTTCCGGCAAGGTTGACAAGGTTGTCAGGGTTGCGACGGGAGGGTAGTTTGTAGGGCTGGGACCCGCATCAGGGTTATCCATGGCAGCAGGCTGAGAGTACACATCGCGAGACAGCGTTCAGATAACCCGCGATGACCTGCAGGCCGTCGTGGCAGCCGATCCTGACGCAGCAGACACAGGGCGCAGCTGGACAGCTGCGAGAGATGCTGCGGGATACGCAGCGGGATGCAAGGCAAAGAGGGCTTGTCGATCCATATTGATAAAGTGTATTGCTGCTTATCCCTATTTACTCAGTGCTCAGTGCCCACGGAACCGTCGAGAAACTGCTGGCAATCAGGCGGTGCTCTTTGGGACTCAAAAGGGCGAGACATGCCCATTTTTCTCTCTCAAGAACAACGCTTAAAGTATCACACTCCTGGCTGAGACCAAAAGCGTCGCGAGAAATGCGTCAGTGGCAGCGTTGGGCTCAATATTCAGAAGCAACCAGCGAACCAGAGAGCAGGAAAATAATAGTGTAGCCTGATCTGGTCTACCACGTGAGGACAAGAAGCCAGAAATCTTCGCATCAGAGGGCGAAGACGGGCAGACGGGCTCTTTGCATTAGATGCAATCTTGGGTGCATGAAATGAGAATAGGCTTGCCGGGACGACGGACGGTGACTCACCGTCGAGCGGCCGCTGCCAGACCTGAGCCACAAATAGCTGGCAGGCAGGCTTCTTTTATTTTTATTTTTTTTTTTTTTGCCGCATTTCATTCGTCCACGGACTGCATCCATGGCCCATGAACCTTGCCTGTCGCTGAAGTGCTTATTTCTAGTGTTCCTAAGATTAGCGTAACAAAGCAGATAAAGAGCAGGAAACAGGAAGAGCAGACTAGTATTGAGTAAGGACTCATGTGCCGGGAAAGACGGGGCCGATGACAATGCTGCAAAAGTGTTGAGATAGGGAGCAGAACAAAAAATGCTGACCGGCCGAGACCGCTGGAATGGGCAAAAGTCGAGGATGGACGGAATGGATAGGTTAGAGCGCCTAGTCGCCAGCCTGTTTTGCACGGCAGATCAGAAAAATTTCGGTAGGAAGAGGCACCTGAGTGGAATCTTGGCGTGTTCTGTGGGGACTGCCAAGGCTAGGAAGACCAGAGGGAAAAATCGCATTGGGGGAAGTTGTGAAATTGGGGACGCAATGGAACGTTTCTGTCCGCAAATCCCACCCCTCTGGCGAACCCTCACGCCCATACCACAGCATCTACACGCACACACACACACACACACACACACACATACACACCACCCAGAAAAAAGCTGGGAGGTGTCGTTATCGTGTATGTGTCCGCTCACCGTCAGCCAGTCATTGCTTGTCGGAGACACTCTGCTTTGAGCCGACACGTCCTACGGTCCTAGGCCTCTTGGCATCCTCGGTGAGCCTAGGCGTGCTCTTGAGGCGGTGCCTGCCAGGGAATCTCGTTGATGGGCTGCGCATGACTCCCATTGTCCAGTCGCTGTACTTCCTGCACTGACAGCGCGCTTCTCTCCTTCTCCTATCCATTCTTGATGTTCTTGCTTCTTGCTGGTGCCAAGCCTCCTTGTCTTCCGCACACCCCACCTCCCTTGTGCGGCCTGCCCTTCCCAGCAAAACCGCAGACTGCACCACCATCAGCCCGTCTCCCGTCTGCCCCCTTCGACCTGCGGCCGCTTTTCTCTCGTTTTTGCATTGGCATTTGCGCATCGTCGCGAAGGCAACAACAGCCACACCAACCCCTCGCTCCATCATACATATCATACAAACGCCCGGCAGCTGCCGCTTTGCCTACTGCTCTCTTAAAAATAAACCGATTGCCAGTTTCTGTGCGAACTCTTGATTTCACTTTCACCTTTCCCCTTCAGGACCCGTCCCCCTTTGCAGGTTGCCTTTGTGTGCCTCGCCCAGGGTTTCTTGCTCCGTAACACGCCGACGGACCAAAAACCTTTATACCTGGCTGTGTGTGCAAGAGATTTTTTTTTTCCCCTTGCCCCAGCATTTTTTTCGGCTGTCCTTCCACAGCTTCCAGCCTTTCAACAGCCCTTTCCGGACTACGGACTCCCCAGATGATTGACACCCAACCCGAGACGGACTAGCATTCCTCGCCCAGCCTTGCTTTTCCGCCGTTCCGTCTCCTGGGCGTTAAGCAAAGCAGCATTACCGCAGCAAGTCTTTCCGTGACACTGGCCCCGTCGCCAAAAAAGGGCGGACCCCCTGTCTCTCCGTCCTGACTCCTGCGTGTTTCCGTCCCAAATTTTCCCTCTGTCCTGCCCACAGCCCACACACTTTTTTTTCCCCCCCCTTCGCTTTCCCTCTTGTGTCGATAATCTACTACTTTACGACGGACACTACGGACACTACGGACACCACGGACGCCATTACGGTTTACCTTGCCTTTACCTTGCTTGTCCTATAAACATAACGTGACCCAACCAGTCAAGCACTGCTGCAGCGTACAGTCTTCTTACACGCCGACTGTCAAATCAGCACACACCACATTTCTTCGCCTGCTTTAGCCTACATTGAGCGATCCAACAGCCTCGCGCCCTGCTTCATCGCTCACATCGCCCACCATTCACGCCTACCAAGCATCTTACGTGCCCCCAGTCTTATCTCTACCTTCTGCCGCCATGAGCAGAAGCGTTAGATTCCGCCGCGACTCCCACTCTGGTGGGTCGCACTACGACCATCAACGAAGCGATTCGGGAGTCGGCTCCTTCAGCGATTGTGAGAGCCGTTCTTCCAACCCTGACCGCGACTATCTTGTCCCCGCTACCTACGACGACAAGAGGATGTACGACCATGATTTGATGGCCACGCTCGAGAACATGCGTCTCGAGCGAGATGAGGCCATTTACAAGTATGATAAGATTTATCAGGAGCGCAACGATATTCTTCAGGAGCGCAACAAGCTTGCCGCCAAGGTTTCCGAGCTCGAGAATGCCCTCAGCCAGATTCGCAAAGAGTTGGAGCAAGCCAAGGCTCACACTCGTGCCTTGATCAACGAGAATGAGAATCTTGGCTCCGAGAGGGATAGCCTAAAGCAGGAGAAGGAGTCCCTGATCAAGACAAACAAGGAGCTTACCGAGCAGAATGCTCAGCTTCAGGAGAATCTCAAGGAGCTGAAGAAGGCCAATCGCAAGAGCGTCAGCAACAACACCAACAGCAGCGGCAGCAACAACAGCGGAGACAACTCTTCTCAAGCATCAGGCAGCGTTACTACCACCGAGTCCTCTGACGACAAGAAGCTGCGTCGCAGCGCAAGCAAGAAGCATAAGGAGCCATCCGAGAAGGCCGATAAAGAGAAACGCCGCGACGAGACCCGCGAGAAGGAGCGCGATCGTGACGAGAAGCGGGACAAGGAACGCGAAAAGGAACGGGAGCGCGAGAAAGAACGTGAGAAGGAGCGCGCTCGGGCCGAGCGGGCCGAGCGGGAGCGGCGTAAGGAGAAGGAGCGTCTCGAGAAAGAAGAGACGGAACGGCTTCGCAAGCGGTTTGACGCCCGCTCTGCTGACGACAGCGACGCAAAGAGTAGCAGCACTACAGCCAAGCCACGCATGCGTCGGGACAGCTACATTGAGCCCCTCGGCCATGGCGCCCCTCGTCCCCAGATCGCCGTGGTGCCAGTGGCAGCACCGGCACCTCGTCAATACCCCGCTTACACTACGACACCAGCAGCAGCTTATCCTGCAGCCGCTGCCTATCCTGCGCTCCGCGAGCCTTACACCGGCACCGCACCTCGGTCTCTGCACCCCACCGTCTTCGTTGCCGATGATTTCAACACGTATGGCGTCGTTGACGAGGAGGACATGGCCTACCATCAGCCACACCCGGTGACTCGGCCCGCTCGCCATCCACGATGATGGACGGGTGCGGTGAACCAAGATCAGCAAGTGCGACAAACAAATGCAACGGCAGCTTACCCCGTGCGGTTGGCTCCCGGCCTTGCATTGCTCTTACGCCAATCCGATCTCACATTTTTTTGTTTACTGAGATACCCGATTGGTCTGGTACCTGCACCAAATGAGGGGAATGGGTGTGGTAGGCTCCAGGCTTCCCGTCCGTCCTGCAGCCAACCCCGCGATGCGATGTAATACGATACGCTCGTATGAACGGCATCTAACTGCCGCCTCTACGACGTCTTCGGCTCATCTATCGCCAATCGACCAAGCTCATCGGCCATTTCCTTGTTTCAGGTTCCCGGGCCGCGCCTTTTTTTTCTTTCTTTGGGACTTCGCATAATTACGTCCTTTTTTTTTTTACCGGTTACCCCTTTATTTGCCTTCTTTCGCTGCCCAACCAGCCAGCTGGGCAGCGCCCCACCCTCACAGGCAAGACACACAGCACTCACCTCGGAGAGAACCACGTTGCCGTCTCACTTGGTCGCACAAACCCGGCGGCATGACGAACCAGGATTCAAAGCGCCCAAGAGGCCTCTGGAGCAAGATAAATATGGAGGAGGCGAAGACAAGAAGCGCTCTCCTGCGCCGCTACACGACGTCATAGCCAGCCACACCAGCGCAGCCAATATCTTACGCCAAGCCTGGGCTGAGTGCTGATGACTGTCGTTGCAGAGTAGTTTCCGGAGCAACAGACATCGTTGGGTGTGGATCCAGACAAACTCTAAAAAAAGGGCTCCGCTCAAACACATGGCTCAGGCGGCCGCTGTGGAGTCCGCGGTGAGCGATCCATCCTTCCCGCCGGGTCGGAAAACTCCACGGCTCCATCCATCCGGACAGCCCCTGACTCCACCCGATCCGACGGCTGGTGCTTTCGATCTCCGTTGGAGATTTCTTTATCTCCTTTCACCTTTACTGGTGTGCTGCCTTGGTTATACATCCATAGGGTGTGTGTGCTATGTTTGCTTGGCGGTTGGACTTGACAATTATTTTTTTTGGTTATGCTTCTTCTCATACCCCTTTTTTGTTTTTTTTCTTTTTTGAAATCCCCCTTCTTGTTGATGATCCCTAGGGTAAAGTATACCCAGGCCCTTGTGTTGTTTTCTTGGCTGTTAGACAAAAAGGAAAGTTTTGTTTCCTTCTTCCTATGTTCCTTAGTTATGGTCCGGCAGGAAAGGCATGTAACTCCCATGCTCGATTTCACCGCTCTAAGATGAGATGATGTCGAGGATGGAAATGTGGATCTGTATGAATGATGGATGGATTGATGGGATGACGACTTGGGTGGAAAGGATGATGATTTCAGCAATCTTGTTGGGATTCTTTCCTCTTCAAAGGATACCTTCAACACTTTACCATGTCATGTATGGGGGGAGCATGTTTCGCTGTTTTGCATCGGTTGGATACATACACTACTAGATAGAGCTCTCTGGATAGGTATCTCTCGATTATTAGATAGATTTACTTTCGTTGTTACGTACCTTGCTTTCAGTTTTGGGAGGTTTCCACGGCAACGAACGGGGATTTCTTGATGTGTTCAGCTATCTAAGTAATATATATGTATGACATAACGTTCGATATGTTGTGCCTGGCTCTGTATCGGTGACTTAAGGTAGCACCATGCTTGAGCAAAATTGAGGAGAGTTGTCTCGTGTTCCCAAACGACGTAATGTCTCAGTTGACGAGACCTTGACGAGACCTTGAGGTAACCCGGCTAGTTATTGGCTGTGCTTGCCTTGTGTGGGATGAGTTCCTGTCAGGCCATGTTTGGGACTCGTTGGGTGGCGAACAGGCACTTGAGTGGACGAGTAACTACGCTGGCACCTATTCGGCTTAGAGAAACGAAGTTGGCTCGTAAGCTCATAAGTACACTGCTTAAACTGCAACTAGGCCTTTTGTTTTTTTTTTTTTTTTTCCTTTTTTGACTTCTTAGGTAAGTATCCCCTCGTAGATCAAGACAAGCCAGTCTTCAAAGGAGAGAAACATCATGTATTTAAACCCAGAGAAAACATGGACACTTGTATCTAGACTCTAAAACTAAATTCCAAATATGGATAGCAACAATAGCAACAAACTATATAGCCCCAACCCTTTCCTCCTTACCCTGCCACAGCGTCTATATTGAAGAACGCACGAATAACATATCCTCCAGTTTTCGCAAGTGTAAAAATTCACAACGTCTCTTGTCTGAGACCTACATGCCTTGTAATATCGTCTTACATACCTGGATATGCTTCACTACATCAGTTGTAATACTCTATGCTGGCAACATCTTTTTTCGAGGCGACAGCGCTCTCTCATTTTCGAGGCCATCTATGTTTGTGAGCTGCGCGGTGCCATGCATATTAACTTTTCCGGAGTTCCGATAGACTACCTAGGTACGTAAGAGTTTTGCAGCACAGGGTTGGAATGGACAGGAGGAAAGCTAATGGATTCTCTCCACGCCTTCGACGGGAGGGAGTTCAGGATTTGGAGGGCGGGATGCCAAGGCACACAAGAAGGGACAAATTTCGAGGCTTCCACATGCGCATAGTAGCGTACTGAGCTGTATATGAGGTCTTCTTCTTCATGTCTCGGGAAAATATGATGAGTAGTTGTTAAAATTATTCCAACTCGATGCTATCAACGCGAGTGGGTATGTAATGTCAATCCCGCTCAATCAAGGCACAGGTTGACATTTACTTCCTATGATATGTGCATGTATGCGACGTTGGAGAGCCTGGAAGTCGATCACTCATTAAAAACCAAGGACATGGCTGGCGAGCTCACCCTTCGAAACCATCACTCTGTCTCTCTCTCTCATCCTTTCTGTCTGCCTTCTTGTTGGACTCCATCTCACTCAGCAGACCAGTAAGCCCAGCACTTCATCATCAATAGTCGCATACCAGCAAAAATTCCGTACTGTTGGCCCTAACCTCCCAACCTTCTACGCCAGAACCGCACACAACAACATGGGACAAAACATAAATCCCAGTTCCCCCCTCCCCCCGGGAGAAAGAAAAAAGATCCGCTTTCCACAACTGGACTCGAACCCACGAGAAGGAAAAGAAAGCGTAGGCGGCGCTTCGAGCAGTCCAGAGGACTAATTTCTTGACCAGGGGACGAGACGCTAGGTTCGCCGCGCTGTTGCCACTGCGTCACGAGCCAAGCTGCAGCTTTGTTACTGGCCTGGTTGATAGATGCACTATAACAGCACACTTGACATAGGGAAGTGGGATATGGACAACAAGCGCTCCTTAAGACGCACACACATTGTTGCCGCACTTGATTCCGGGAACTTTGGGCTCGGTAAACATCAAAAGCGTAAACGATCAATGATCATAAGATAGATAAGTCTTTTAATCGCCGTTCTCAGCAGACCAAGCTGCCATTCGCTGCCGTAATGTTATGTATATCTCTAGCAACAACCCTAATATACCCTCATCCGATCCATCCCATCCATAACCCAAAAACCACTTTAAAACCCAGCTCTCAGACCCTAGCCTTCACTTCAATATCCCCCCTTCAAATTATAACTCCCAAACCTAGCAATCTGGCCCGCCAACTGCTCCGCAAACCACTCCGCCGGGCGCGCGCTCAACCTCGCAGTCTCCGCCGTCGTCAGAATCGTCTTGATCCCCAACCCGACCTTCTCCGAATCCGTCCATTCCCTCAGTCTATTCACCCTTTCCTCAATCTCCTGCTCCGTCAACTCCCCACCGTTATCCCCATCGCCCATCATCTCGTCCGGTGTCGCCGACCCGCCACTCGAAGACGAAAACTTGGATAGTTCGCGCAGCACGGCAGCGAGCTCACGCAGGTCCTGCACAGGCGGGACACGGATCTGGCGGTCGAAGGCGGGAGTGATGTCGAGCTGGTCCATGACGGAAGGTTGAGAGGTTGTGGCGAGGATGAGGAGGCGGTGGCCCTTGGGCGGCGGGGTCTGCAGGAGGGTGACGAGGGCTTGCAAAATGGAGTTGGAGAGGCGCGGGCCGACGGGGTTCCATTCTATTATACGTTCGATGTTGTCTAGACAGTAAGGTTAATAGTGGGGCACTGATTAGGAAAAGGGGAGAGGGAAGGGGGAAAGGCGTACCAATAATGAGCATGCTCAATGGGGACTTGTAGGCATCAGTAAAGATCTTGTGGAGGTAATCCTTCTTTCCGCCCTCGTCACGGAAGCCGACGATGGAGGCGGGTGTGATGATCTTGATGAAGGGGTAGTCCGATTTCATGGCGACATGAGCAGCGAGTGCAGTCTTGCCGCTACCGGGAGGGCCGTGCAGCAAGACAGAGGTATGGCGCAGCCTCTCCTGACGACGCACGTTCTCGACGTAGAGCATCGCGTCGGTAAGGATGGACGAGATGGTCGGCGAAAAGTGCATGATGCCATACGGGATGTTGTCCTCCAGCTCGGCATCGTCGGCACCAAACGCGGGCTTGACCTCGTTCAGCGCATTCAGGAAATCCTGCCTGCACACCTTCATATTATGCACGTCGTCGCTGATGCTGGCCATCGTCCCGACCTTGATGTGACGATTGAATGCGAACGACGTGGCTGACTTGACCAGACCGCTGATTTCGGCACCAGAAAAGTTCTTGGTCAGCGCGGCCAGCTCGGGGATGTCAACATCATCGCCCATGACGCCGTTCTCCCTCATCTTGGCCGTGTGGATCTTGAGGATCTGGGCGCGGCCGAACTCGTCAGGGAGCGAGATCTCGATCTGGACTTCGAGACGGCCTGGACGCAAAAGCGCCTCGTCGATCATGTCCTTGCGGTTGGTCATGCCGATGAGGAGGATGTTGTTCAGCTGGTCGACACCGTCCAGCTTGGACAGGAGCTGGTTGACGATGCTGTCACCCACACCAGTACCACCGCCGGCGCCGGAACCGCGCTGCTTGCAAACGGCATCTAACTCGTCGAAAATGATGATGTGCAAACCAGACTCGTCGCCCTTCTCCTTGTACTCCTTCTCGGCATCGGCAAAGAGCTTGCGGACGTTCTCTTCACTCTGGCCGACGTACTTGTTCAGGATCTCGGGACCGTTAACGATCTTGGGCTCGCGGGCGTTGAGCATCTTGCCGATCTGGCGAGCAATCAGGGTCTTGCCGGTACCGGGAGGACCGTAGAGTAGCATGCCCTTGACGTGCATGATACCAAGCTTCTGAACTAGGCCAGGAGGGAATATACGGGACGCGAAAGCACGACGGAAGATGGTCGAGAACTCGGCGTCCAGACCACCAATGCCCATGTCCTCGAACTTGAAATCCGGGCTGATGATGGCATTGGCGGCAGGCCGCTTGCTGGACGCCTTGAGGTTGATCGGCGAGCGAGCATCCTTGAAAAAGGCGATGCTAGTCTGGTTGGTGAGAATACCGCGGGCACTTGGATCTCTACGCGTGGCAAGCTCGCTTGTCTGCTTCATGGACAGGTCGATGAGTGTAATCGTCTTGACAACGATAGACAGAGGGACATTGCGAACGTCGAGGATTAGACGCTGACCCGGGGCGAAGATCTGGTTCTGGAAGTTCTTGACAAACAGGTTCGCCAGCTCATCCTGGTCGTACGGCGTATCAACAATCTTGCGGGCCGAGGCGAAGCCGACTTCAACATCCATAGAACCAATGTAGACGGCCGTGCCCTGAGAAAACGGGTCGTATAGCTCACCGACGACCTCATCCATCATACCTACACCACACCATGTCCTCTGCGGATCCGACAGACTAATACAGCCGTCAGGGAAACCGGGCGTCGGACGCGCGGTCACGACATAGTCGCCCTGGAGCAAGCTGCCCGTCAGGCGAACGTACAAATCAGTTCCGTCGCGGCTCGGGGGGAAGTCGTTCGGCGACACGGCGCAGCTATCTCCCAGGTTAGCCGAGGCGTACAAACCGTACGTCCAAAAAAAAAAAACTCACATATTCCCGAAAATATACTGCGTCTGCAGTGTCTTATCCTCCACCTTCGCCAGCCGAAGCCGTACCTGTCGCCCCCCTCCTCCTACCGCCGACTGAGAAGGATACCCGCCAGGGGTACTGCGATATGGGGCACCACCGCCGCCATAACCACCACCAGCACTTGGACTGCCGTAGCTATCGCCGCCGTAGCTGCTGCTCCCCCCATATCCTCCACCATATCCTCCACCGCTGCTCGGCGGAGGTTGAGGGGGACGTTGGGGCGTGGGCGTGCGTCCGGCGTATCCGTCGTAGCCCGTCGGGGCGGGAGCGTAGCCTCCTGGGCCGGGCGCTGGGCGCTGGTCTGAGGGACGGCTGGGAAGACCAGAGCCGCTGCCGCCGGATCGCGGGGTTCGGCTGAAGAGGTTGCTGCGTAGGTCCATGCTTCTGGGTGTTGAGCTCTGTGAAGCGGTGACTTGGGCGATGTGCTGGTTCAGTTCTTTGAGGGGGGGCAGGTTAGAAGGTTGGATGGGAAAGGCCAAAGAGGACAGGGACTTGCGGCACGGACAATGCCGACAAGCAGGACCAGAAAAAGGAAACGGTGATGTGTATAAAAGTCAAGGTGAGGTCGCCGGAAGAGCCGCAGATGGAGTGGCTGTTCGAGGTTGATGGTGATGGACACTTGGATTGATGTTGGGTGGACGTAGGAGCCAAAGGCGCACTGTGGTTGTGTTTCGGCTGCGTGTCGGGGCGCAGGATCCACTTTTCGACAAAAAATAGGCTCTATATCCTGAGGAGACTTAACTAATTTTATGTACTGATACCGACTTATTGAGGCTTGGCATGGCCACAGCCCCTGGACACAGTGTGACTTAGCCCCCGTCCAACTGAGCTCCAAGGCGGGGCACCAGCGCGGTTGGTGGGCCCCGCCACAGCAGCTTTGCTCTTGGCGCTGAAGCTGGGACTGCGCTCGCCATCAAGGTACTCGCTGCGAATGCCTTCATCTTTTAACTGGCCTTAAGATATCAATCTTCAGCTTAAGGATCCACGCTGCCACAATGCCTTTGTACGTCCTATTTCCATAATTTGCTCTCAACCATACAAGATCCAAGTTGAAGTTGAGCTAACATCCCCAGACACCTCCTGGGCAAAAAATCATGGAACCCCTACAGCGCCGCCGCCCGTGCTCGCGTCGCCCGCGACGAAGCCGCAGCCCGGGCTCGCGAAGAAGCTGAGGAGCAGCGCATGCAGGTCGTCGATGCAGAGCGGCGCATGGCCATCCTGCGCGGCGAGGTCCCTCCCCCACTCGACAATGACGACGCCCCCAAGGCAGAACCCCCCCATGCGACATCCCATCCCAGCGGCAGCGACCGCGAGCCCCACCGTAAACGCAAGCGTCGCGGGGAAGACGACACCGATTTTGAGATGCGCTTGGCTCGGGAGCGGGTCGAGGCCTCCGAGGCGGCGGCGTTATCAGCGGCAGCGGCAGGACCGATGTCGTTGGTTGATAGCAGAGGGCATATCTCGCTGTTTGCGGAGCCTGCTCAAGCCGAGCGAACGGACGAAAAGAAGAGGTATGACGCCGAAGACGAGGCATATCGCATGCGCCTAGTGAACGCCGCAGGCAAAGACGGTCGGGGACTGACGGATGGCGGGCCGTGGTATGCGACGGCTGAGAAGGATCTTTCGTCTTCTGTGCCGCCGAGCAGGATTAGCCATAAGGAAGAAGGTATTTGGGGGAAGGAGGATCCTGCACGCAAGGCAAAAAGGGAGGCAGCGAGTATGAGCTTAAGCGATCCCCTGGCTATGATGAAGTGGGGGGCGAAGCAAGTTAGGGAACTGGAGAAGGAGAGGAGGAGAGAGGCTGAGGAGAGGAAGAGGGAGTTGGAGGAGTTGAAGAGGGAAGAGAGGAGACGGGAGCGTAGGGATAGAGAAAGGAAGAGGGGTGGGAGTCGTAGCCGAAGCCCGGATGGCAAAGAGAGGTCGCATAAGCGGGATCGATCTCGGCATAGGTATCATAGTCAGGACAGAGAAGAGAAGAGGGATCGCAGTAGGGATAGGAGAGAGCATAGGGATGGGGATGGAAAACGGCACAGGGACCGGAATAAAGACTGCTCGAGACGGGATGAAGACTTGTTCGAGGAACGGCACACAGATGATGATCGGGACAGGAGGCGATACAGACACAAAGATCCTAGACATCGGGATCAGAGTCGGGACGGTAAGAGACATGAGAGATACCATTCTCGCAGTCGAGAGCGAGACAGACGGCGAACCGACCGAGATAATCGTCACAGAGACGATGATGGATCAAATCACACCGCTGATAGATGAACCCTCTCTATCCATAAATGATACGGACTATTTTCATAATACTGTTACGACCATCTCATTCCAACCATGGCAACCTGACCTCCACGCTCCTCATCTTCCCTACGATCCCCTCCAACCTGCCCTGCCCTTTGCAAACCCTCCTTAACTCCTCCATAATCGCCCTAACCACTTCCTCACTCCCGCCCTCCTTCCGATCGGAATAAACATCAATCCCCTCCTCGGTAACCCACGTCTGCTCAAACCACGTCACAGCCCATCTCTCAACCACCTCCCCCTCGACAACTTTCTCCCCCCATCCCAGCACCTCCCAGTGACTGCCTATCCAGAACAACCAGCCACTACCCCTCCAGTCCCACGACAATGTGCTGGTGTTGTTTTCATCCCGGAGGCTGACGGTATCGACGCCACGGATGCGCTTGACACTTCCTTTGCGCTTGCGTACCTCTTCGTTGTCATCCCCTTTGAAGATGGGTTCGTGCTGGACTAGGTCGGTCATGCGCTCTGGCTGGTTGGGGTTGGCAGACAGGGCGCCGTATGTGATGCGCACGTTGCGGGAGGAGCGCCACATGGAGAGGGTTGAGTGAGTTACTGTCCATGTGCGGTGGAGAAATGAAAGGGGAGGGGGGTTTATCAACTTGGGTTTTCCTAAGGATGAGGAGGACGAGGGGTTGGTGTAGCGGGAGGGTAGGCGGAGGGTGATTTGGATGGATGATGATGATGATGACATCTTGTAGGGCAAAAAATAAAAATAAAAATAAAAACTAAATCTTTGGCAATTGGTTTCGTCCAGTCTAGTCTAGGGATGGCATTAAAGGTTCCAAGTATTAGACAATACGGGTTGGATCTTGCAACTCAATGGATGTGATAAACAAACAGAAGAGCTGTAGTGAAGAGTGAGGAGCTACGTCTAGATAACTACGCGCTATGACGTTTTTTAAGAAAAATAGGGGCTTCTGAACCCCTCTAAGTATGGTAACAGCATTACATAGGTGCGACGGCGGCACGGTGTCAAAACATGTGCTCCCCCCCCCCCGAGCCAAAGCGCATTCCTCGGTCCTGGGGTTAACCATTTTGATTCATGTCATCGACCTTGCTGATGAGTTGAGTGGGCTCCAACATCAATACTCACAAGTTTACAATATATTAGTTGACTTCTAAAAACCTAGTTTCAAATATTAACCAGTTGCACCCAACAGAACCATGCAACTTGACAAACTTTAAACATCAAGGTTCTTCCCCCCACCCCTTCACACAGTCTCTATCTACTAATCGGACAGTGCCCCTGAAACCGCGCAACACTGTCTGTCTAGCAAGTGGCCCGCAAGGCTGAGAACAACCGACTTCTTCACTTTCATCCAAACATCTGCTTCGTTCAGCAAGCACACTCAGCGACTCGGTCCCCATGCTGAGTTCGTGGTCTTAAAAAAAAGCCGAGGACTGACTTTGAAGAATTTCCCGAAGGCGCAACTCCGCAGCAAACTTTTTCCATCACCCGGCTTGATCCTTCTTCAGGCCTCAGACTCGATCTCGCGTTCGTCACACTCTCACCACTGTACATCTCACGAAATGACGACTAAAAACCCAGATGAGCTCACTCTTGACTCTGACAACGAAACCAACAACGCTTCCCATGGCCAAGACGAGAGCGCCGCTGTCGCCGCCGCAATGGGCTTCTCCTCCTTCGGCAACCCGCACTACATCGACCGTGAGGAAGCAACACCCCCCTGCAAAAAGCGCCGTTTCAATCCGGGTGAAGCTGCTGGAGCGCAGATAGCTGAAGAGAAACAGGGCCCAGTAACAGACCAGGGCGCTCAGGCTAGGGGGTTGGAAGAGGGAGGGGGAAGGATAGGCTATGCCGATAGCGACGACGACGACGATGATAATGATGATGATGGCGGCGCAAAGCTCGAGGGGACGACTGCGTCAAAGATTGGAGAGAACCAGCAGCGGCAGCAGGTCTGGCAACCTCAGCGTCATCAGCAACAGTGGCAGCCTTACCCGTACCAACAAGGGCAGTACCAGTACCATCCCCAGCAGTATGGGCAACAACTTTGGCAGCAGCAGCAACATGGTCAGGGGTATCAGCAACAGCGTCTTCAGCATCGACGAGGACAGCATAATCCGAATTGGTATATCGATTACTACGATCCGAGCAGTAATGCTAATCCGTGGGAGAGGTTGGAGAAGAGGAAGGGGTTGGAGCCGGTTGGGTCGTGGCTCCGTTAACGGTCGAGGGGTTTATGTTGACAGAGGGTTACCAGTCAGTATAGCTGAAACTATGGCCAGTGGCTCGAAGGAACCCTAATATCGGCATCGGCGTCGAGCATCGCTTTGGTGAATGAACAGGAAAGGGTAATTTCTCTGACGGCAAGTCTTCTGGCACTTCTTTTCAAGGACATAAGGGATGGATTCAAGGAAGAGAGAAGGAACACAGCAGCAAGCCGTTCTGGTCAAGCATTGTCATTACCTTTCAATACGTCGCAAGTGTGACACCCATAATACTATGCCGCATCGAGGCAAAAAAGTTCAGGTCCCCTAGAAAGCCATGAGGACACACAACAAGGCGCATATGATGTGATTAAACTCAGGTCTACCTGAGACAGACCCTTCTAGACCAGACCCTAGTGCTTGTGGCTGGCTTTCTGCCTCTGCTCTATGCTTCAGAGGAAGCTGACTGTCGACTAATGAGCGTACGGACTCGGGGCAAGGCTGACTACTTGCGTTTCGGCAGAGTGATCCCGAGATTTACCCCTGTTTGATGTCTACGCGTGCCAGCCCACGCACTACGACCTCCCTGCCCTACAAGTTACTGGCAGACATAAGACACTGATACAGTAGAGACAGGTACCCTATCGCTGTCTACGACCTGAGGATGTCATAGCCACCGCCCAGACACTGAAACCAAGACTCAGATTACAAAGCACCTAAGACTAGGAAAACCAGTGACAATACAAGACCTAAGACAAGAAGACCACCCAAGCAAACCAAACCGAGCAAAACAACCTCCCATCGCTCCTGAGCCACAAAGCTAACGCACCTCTCAACCAGTCGAACTGCCTGAACCGCCCCACATGATGCCAGATGCCCGATCTCGATACCCGACGCTAGATCTTTCACCCCCCCACACCGGAGCTTGCCCACCCGACACGACCGACTGACCAGCATGACCGCAGCCATGTGGAAGGAACCAGGTGACAGGAACAGGAGGGGTGTGGCCGGGTTGGCCAGAGAGGGTGTAGGGAAGGGGGGCGTGTACACGGCACAGATGGAAGTACCGGTACATCCAGCCAGCCCTCCAGCTCTCACTCTCACTCCCGTCCCCTGGGTCGGGTCGGGTCGTCTCTCCCCGAGCCCGGCCAACTAGCCAGACAGCCGTTCGGCCAGCTCACTTCCCCGCCACCCTACCGAACCAAAGCAGCTACGTCTCGCACAGCACAGCATGACGCAGAGCCCGTCCGTCTCCCACGTTGTTCCCTCCACATAGCTTATTAGTCAGTCAGAAAGGGGGGGGGGGAAGCCCAACGCTGCCCAATCATATCATCCCGGACTGGTAGTGCCTGGTGTGGTGAGACAGTCAGACGAGCGGATGAGGGTGAGGATGCAAACGTAAAGCGAGCGGTACCTGCGGGTGATCCCGCGGCCGCGGCCGCAGGAGAGCAGGCCACGCTGCCGCTGCTCTGCCGGGTTATCGTTCCCTAGCTGCAGAAGGGTGCAGCGGGAAAGGAGAGAGAGAGCCAAATGGGATGACGAGAGTAGGGCGTGAAAACAAGCTGCAGGTCGGGGTGTGTGTGAAAGGGAGTTCACACGCCCCGGGGGCGGGAAGACGGGAGACGGACATCAGACAGGCACGAACGCCAGATCTTCAGCGAGCCAGCCAGCCAGATGAGCTGCGTACCTGACAGCAGGGGTGCAGACCCTCGCAGCTTACACCTTACTCCTCACACCTCTCACGATACAAACTTCCCTGATCCTGACCTGACCCGATCATCTGGTAATGGTGAGATCGGGCAGCCGCCCTAACCGCACTGCCGGCGGGGAGCCCAACCAAGTGGGACGATGGGTCGTGACCCATTCGACCCGCAGCAGCACAGCATCGTAAGGCTGCAGATGGGAGGCCCGGCGTCACCAGATGACTGGGTGTGTGGGTAAAGTTCGGGAGAATGGGTGAGAAGGTGGTGGAGGTGCGGGAAGTGCACTCACTGACTGGAGGAACGCGGCCAAGGCTGAGGCTCTGCTGCGTTTGCGCCGCGCCGCGCCGCGCCGTCGCTGTTAAGCTTGTCTTAACGTCTGCTCTTGCGCAAGGCTCCACATCTCCTTTTCTGCTGCCACTCTTTCTGGGGAAGATGATCTCAAATTCCCCTTGTGTTTCGAGATCTGGCTTCTCGTCGCTCCAGCCCGCAATAGAAAATGAGCAAACAAAAAAGACGGGTATGGGTAAAAGACCGAAAATAGCGAAATCCAAACCCAAACTCCAATGACGCCAAAAGTGAGAAATAACACAAGAAAATGAAGAAAACATCGGTTGAGTGTTGCAATGCCTGCCGGAGTTTAGTTCAGATCCGGATCAGGCGACGGGTACCGCATCCGTGCCTTAGCGTACGCCTTGGGGTGCTTCTTGGCCGCTTTGGCCTCAAGGGACCTGCATTCGCCGTTAGCTCCTCTTGTCTCCTTTCCGTTCAGGTCACAAACTCACGGGTAATGACTTACTCAAGCTTCTTATGCGTCCACTCCAAATCCTCCGTCACTTGCCTTGCGTCCTCCAGCCCCTGAGCAAAGCGCGTGCGCATGCGAGCCAGCCGCTCCTGCGCCTTAGCCTGCAACTCGAGGAGTTCGCGCTGTTTGGCGTTGAGGTGGCCCGATCTATTTTGTTTTCAATATCATCAGTCTTTTCGCTCCCCAAATTTTCAACCACCCGACAGAGTTCGGGGAACTTACGTCTGCGCCTGCCTCAACACACACTGATCCATCGCCACCCGCGCCGGCTCAAACGCCGCCGCAAACCTCTCCTGCATATACTCGTTCAGATCGACCCCGCTAGCCGACCCCACGCTGCTCCCCGGCGCTCCGCCGCTCACCCCATCGTAGTAGCCCCCCATTTCGGAGCACTCGCTGCCCAGCCGACTGCTTCCGCCGGCTGAGGGGCCGACGGAGTAAGATGGGGGTCCTCCCGCCGAGGACGAGGAGACTTCAATGTCCTCGGGGGGGGAGACGGAGTAGGTGCTGTCTGCGCCCGAGGGGTAGTAGCCTGGGTTGTAGGGGGGCCCATAGGCGGAAGGTTTGGCCGCAGGGATGGGGAGGGGGGTTGGGTAGTAGGGGGTTGTGTAGGTGTCCATGGTTGATGGGAGGGTTATGTGTGACAGTGGGTAGTGGTAGGGTTGAATGTTTGTGGGTAAAAGGTAACACTCTTTAAGAGCGAGGGGAGATGTTTGCGTGGTGAAGTGTGACAACACTTGGGGAAAAAAAAAAAAAGTGACCAAGCAGTGTCCAAGGAGAATGGTAGTAAGGCAATATTGTGTTCTCTTTGTGCTTGTTCTTGACCTCTAAGAACTTGAAGAAAAGAGAAAAGGAGAAAGAAGAACCTGCCTTCCCCCTCGCCATCAACACCCCAATTTATACTTTTTCTAATCCCTCTCTTCAACAACATCACGAGCCTACGCAGGATAACACCTGACCTTTCGGTTCGTCCATCCACAGCCCGACCCCACTTGACAACCAAGACATGGATGGCGATATCACGAAGGACATGGGCGTGTGTGTCAATACCACTGGACGACGACAATGATATCCCCCCATGTCAGTGAGAGGGGGGTTCCAATGCCGGCAGACGTCTCCGGAAAGCCCATACCGTGCGGTCAGACCAATCCAGACGTGCCACCAGCAAGTGCCATGGCGGCGATAATGGAGCATTTGGATCCGGATTGGCCTGGGAACGAGTTTCGATGGGGTGAAGGGAAGAGGCAAGATGCATGGATCGGGTCTAGCCACTCAGTGCTGAGGCAGAGACAAGGACCGGGTGAGGAGGAGGTATGACAAACCATCACCGTTTGCTGCGGTGACAAGGCAGACAGAGAGCCCTATTCCATCACCCTATCCCGTTTGCAACCCGATGATGAGGATGGCAACAACAACAACGACGACGACGACAACGACAACAACGGCTGCCCATTGGGACGCAGAACCTTGTCTGCGAGGATCAATTTCCCTTCAGTCAGGCATCCTCATGCCAGCAGGCTAGATGAACATGAATGACCGACAGCAAAGCAAGCGGTGACGCCCACCCCTTACCCCATAGCATACGCCATGATACAGATACAGACAGGTACCCGGCCGGCCGGCAAAGAGAGTCGAGGCTCAACCATCACAAGTTAAGTACCTGTCGTACTTGGTCGAACAGGGAGTGAACGTAGTATCCCCTCCCCACACGGGTATGAAGGATCGACGCTCCACACCCGGCGTGAAGTATGAGTTGTCCCTCCGTCCCGACGACGTGGCCCACGGCCAAGCCGTGGGGCAGCATGGCATGGCATGGGCACAGCATGGCCGCATGGATATGCTTGGAGATGAGGATGGAGGGGGGAGGGGGGGGTGGGGAGAGATGGGCGTCGTGTACCCGAGCCGCAGGACACACCCACGCCCTCCCGGGAGGGCTGGACCAGGTGATTGGAGAAACCCAGTCCCTTCTAAGGTTCCCGGGCTGTGGACAGGCTTCCAAGCTTGTTGGGCTGGCCCACAGCGGTGAAGTGTGCGAGCGTATAGCTAGGGTAGATCGCCACTTGCACACATGCCTGCACATTGCGAATACCTCTCCGGGCGGGTCTTGAGGGGGAGGGTAATGGGCAAATCGGCTGTGGGGGATGCACCGAGACAGCTGAACTACACTAGTGTAGCTAGCTAAACTATTGTAGCCAGCAAGTAGTCCTTCACGTGGTTGCAGATGGCTCGGGATATGGAGTAAGTGCCCAGTGTAAAATGCGGTTATGTAGTTAAGAGGTAGTGATGACTTATGAGAGAGATATGAGGGATGTTGGGCACTCCCGCTAGGATGCACTCCATCAGTCAGTCAATTAATCAGTCGCTCACAACACCATGCATCTGTGATGATGACCAGCAAAGTAACGTGGTCAAGCCCGGAATGCCCTAGCCGTGCCAATTCTTCGGTTTCGAAGACAGAAAAAGGTGAATGAGTGACAAAGCTAAGGTTGGTGAGTGGATTAGGCAGATATGCATCGTGGAGGGCGATGCGTTGTCCCATCCCAAAACCACATGGCAGCCGTTCGTCATCCGCCGGCGCAACGTGTGTTGATTTGATGACGAGGGGAACAAGTCTTACACGCAGCTTGGCGTTTCCCCCTAAGATCCTGTTGGCTGTGCTATCTTCCCTGGTCAACTCCCAATTAACTTCCCATCTTGATTTGACTTCTGTGAAAACGAAAAAAAAAAAAATTCCTGCAAGAAAAATGCCCAAGAACTTCAATGGGTAAAAACAAATATCCAGGAAAATTCTCCGACGAGAATTGAGCGAATCAAATCTTAGGAAATTGTAGGCGGTGAAATAAGTAAAGCTAGTTTCTTGACTAACTTGAATTTCAGAAACGCTAGAACTCCAGAACATGCATCAATCCGAAGCTCCACAACATGACGACGTGCAGTTTGTACGTGCGTGATGAACACTCCGCAGCTATCCACCGAGCTGCTTGTACGCTCCTGCAATCAGCCTTGAGGAACCCGAGCTTGGCCGCTTCATGTGTGTGGAAAGCCATAAAGACGCAGAACTACTGTGGTTTCTCTGTTGCCTGCAGCTGCCAACGGGGGGCATGACTTTTGGATTTGAAAATCTAAACATTGTGATGTACATGTCGGTGTCACACATGTTCGTGCTACTCCGCTGTTGCTGCTCATCATTTAGGTTGTGTGGCGGGAAGAGCTGAATAGCAAAAACCGCCGCGGGCGTCCCGAGTACTACACGGAATGAGTGTCTGTTGGTTCAGACACGGAGACCTGGGATGGTTGAGAGACACAGACAGGAATAGTACAGTGTATGAGTAGAGAGCCTTGCCACCCTGAGCGTGGAGGTCTCAGACAGCGAGCGGGATAAACAGTGGTGTTTAGAGTTTACGGTTCAATGGGGCTTTCTGGTTAGATTCTGGAAGCCTGAAGAATGCGTGCCTGCCGGACGGACTGACCTGACCTTGCAGGTCGGATAACTCACTGTTATCGAGAGATTGCTTGAGAGACAAACGAGGCCTTCATGCTCAGTGCCTGAGTGTCCGTTAACATCTTCAAACATCTTCGACCAACAATACTTCCGATTTCCACCCTGCGCAGTCTCCTTAAAGCTCAAACTCTGTGGAGAAAAAGGATTTAGACCTTAGCTCAGTACCGACAGTACGGGAGTGAACTGTGTCCCCTCGAGAAGGTCGCTGCCATCTGCATGGTTAGCTAACAAGACCCATTCTCGCTGCAACTATCCTTCCTTCCGGTCAAACTACACCCTGGGGTGAGCAGAAAGAGCTGATGTAAGACAGGATGGAGGGAGAAAGTTGGAATAGAGTACGATGATCTTCGGGAGTCTTATTCCGCATGTTTGACAGCGAAGATATGGACCGAGTCCGGCTGATGGTAACTTGCTCCTCATGATAAAGAGTGGGTGGTGAGACCAAACGCTCGGGGAAAACGGTCCCTCCATCTTGCATAGATGATGAGTAACCAATACGGCTCGGATTTGCAAAGATCTGATGCAGAGAACAAGTGGGTATCGGTACAGTTTGACATCGTTGGCTCCATGAACCTGTAGTAGCCCTCCATTGAGGAAGGAAGTCTGAGTGAGATGAAGCTGCAGTTCAAAACAGAGCACGCGCAGCACGCCTGATGACTGGGCAGAATGCTATAGGACGACGAAACCACAGCCGGGTCCCTGGCACAGCTTCTGAGAGATCAATGGGGACAGCCATACATGAATCATACACTAACCAGCTGATTTACCGTCCCGATCTTCTTTGAAACAGACTTCACCTCAACCGGGTAAGAGAAAAGAGACAGGGCATTCAGGCAGTGTCCTGGACTGACTGTGCTGATTCATGTCAGTAACCCTCACACTTGTGTCTCAATCTCTCCATCCTGGCTGGCTGCCTTTCACCTTCATGCTCGACAATCGTCGTACAACCTTGCATAGTAGACCGCCTATGCGGACCGTAGACCGCTGCACTTGCAACAGGTACACAACAGGTCATGTTTGCCGGACAATTTATGTTCGGATCAGTTATCTGCTTCTTCTCTTTCATGCCGCGTAACGGCGACCGAACGAACTATCCTGTTGTGTCCTGAGTCGGAAACGTACAGCGTAGGAACGTTTCCCTGCAAAACATATTTAGATAGTCGAATAGAGTTTACCTGCCTGCAGACCGGAGAGTAGCGCTGTGAGTTCGTATCACACTGAGTTGGACTGCGTCGGAATGGCGGAACTGCGGCACGAAGTTGGGATGTCGTGGGAGCGGTGGGAAACATCCTTCGAGTTGAACGTGAATCGTTGCTTGTAATCTGGATATTGTTGAACAAAAAAAATAAAACTGGGCGAAGTACTGCACCCCGCCTATACCGTATATTCGACCAATTTTGTTTCCCTACTGTTGAGTGAGGTGACACGACGCCGCACAATGCAGATAAGGCTGAAGAGCGTAGTAACTTTAAACGGACGCTGTTTTGCCAAGTTATTCCCCAAGTTTCCCAGAAAACCGTGGAAAACTTCTGAGAAGAAACTGTATAAGCAGACAAGATTGAAGGTTGCTGCATTGTTGATAGTCGTCTCTCTCCCTTTTTTCGGTCGCAAAACCCCTGCCGATTGGACACATGTAAGTACGAGGCGTTGATCTCAAAATCTTTCTTGATTGCTTCGCCTGCAAGTCCTGTACGTATCTGATCTCCGCACATACGTACCGCGAGGCCAGCTTCGAAAGAAGTATTTTTTTTTTTTTTTTGTCTGAAAACCATGCCGCTTCCATGATTCATGGAGGGCTTGGAGCTGTGCCTCAGGCCTGCGTGGCAGCCGCAAGGCCAATTATAGAGCGGGAAGCTAGGTATTCTCCTTTAAGGGAAGCCTTCAACGCGCAGTGATAATCCCCGCGCGGGTAGTAATATCGGCAGAGAGATCGAACAAAAGGCACAAATCATTGCGTATGTCGCGGCCGCTTCTTCATGTTGTTGGACTGTAAGGCGGTCTGCTTCTACAAAAAAGAACGTGATGTGAGGCAACCTTAACGCTTGAGGCTTCATCAATCACTACCGTCGAACGCGAAAAAAAAAAGTGAAACTGAACTGCAAAAGAGAAGAGAAGAAGGGGTGAAGATTCGAGATTCGAGATGGTATGTCTAACAGTACCTGAGGTATATAGCTGAGGGTAGGAGGTGGAGGTTGTATCCCGTATTACCACATAATAGTAGTAGCAGTAGTTATAAGTAGTAGCAGTAGTAGAGAATCTAGGCTCGATCGTCTCACCAACCATCATCCATGGCCTAAGCAGCCCATCCCACATAAACATAATGTTGAATCTCACACACAGAAGAAAGCGACCCCGACAACAACAAACGCCACCCTATGCACCGCCCGTCGAAGTGTAAACATACACATCATCATCGTCGTCGTCGTCTTCGTCGTCATCAGCCATCGACCATCCATCCAACCGCACCCTAATCAGCGATTACAATTTTTTTTTTTTTTACTCTTAAACCAACCCTTTTAAGCTCTCAGACATTTTTGGCAGAAATTTAATCTCCCCCCTCTTACACACACCCAACCGTTATTGGTTTAACCCATTAACCAAAAATCTTCAAGAACCCCCAGATTCCCAGACCGCTCAGCACAGGTATCGTCAGATTGTCATCCCACCCAAACAGATCCACCACCTCACTAGCTGCAGCCACGAAGCCCGACCAAACACTCATAATGCCCAGCGCCATCGCGCCCGACACAGTCGCCTGCTCGGGCACAAGCCCAATCAGACCGGCGACCACACGAGGCAGGCTCAGGGCACCAGTAAACATGAACGTCTCATCACCAGGCTGGGGTCCCTTAGTTGGGGCCAGCCAGCCCCAAAAGAACGCCGACGTGCCAACGCCCACCAAGAACGCGGCGAGGGAGCCGGCAAGCGACTTGCCGCGGCGGATGCTAGGCGTGTAGCGGCCGTAGAGGCGGCCGAAAGTGCTGGCAGCCGTGTCGCACCAGCTCAGGAGCAGAGTGCCCATGACGCCAACATCCTTGGGGAAGAAGTAGAGCACGGCCCAGGCGCCAAGAAGGTAGAAGATGACGCCGTTGTAGCCGGCGAACTCGCTTTCGCGCATGAGCAGGCCCAGGACGCGGACGTAGAGGCGGTTGAAGGGCGCATAGTGGTGCCGGACTACATCAACGGCTGCGATGGGGATCAGGGCCGTCATCAGGTAGGGGCACACGTTGTAGGTCTGGGTGCCGGTCAGGTACAGCCAGACGACGAAGAAGCCGATCGAGACGTGCAGCGCCTTGCGCGGGACTTCGTGCTTGTGCACAAAGTTGCGCCATCGCGTGTGGATGGGTATCACGCCGAGCGGGCTCGGGCTGCGGCTGAGAGTTGTGGTTTTGGGGGTTGGAGGGGACAAGTGTCCATTTGTCTTCTCGATCGCCTCGTTATCAGTCGCCTTCGACGCCGACCCGTTCACGGGCGCACTGAGCGTAGGGGCCGGAGCTGCAGTGGCATGACCGTTTGTCGCGGTCGTGGCCTTGCGCGATGTTGTTGTCTTGCGCGGCTTGACGGGACTGCGACTGCGACTGCGACTGCGAGTCATGCGCCGAAAATCTGGGGCCTCGTCCGACGTCGAGTCGAGATCCTCGAGACTCGGTTCGAAAGATTGTGAGGGCGCGAGGGCAGCAGCCTGTCGCCTGCGAGCGGCCGACCTGGTCATCGGGCCGTTGTACGTCGAGTCTCTGCTGATGGCATCGGCATCCGGCACCGGGCTCGGCGAGGTGACGCGCGGTGTTGCCGGAACGGTAGCCTGTTTACTTCGGCCGGCCATGGTGGCAGCAGTGTATGGGAAGGGTGGGAGAGCAGGAAGCGAGACGGCGCCGCAGATCAGGCGCCTGAGGGAATGGGCGTTGCGACACGAAAATAAAGGCGAGGGCGGCGACTCGCAGGCACAGGAGCGGTCGTGACGAGCTCTGGTCGAGGTTGAAGGTCCAGAGGTCGCAAGGGCACTAAAAACGGATTGGTGGTGGTGCGAGAAGGCCGCTATCTTTAAAGCGATCGGATCCAGGATGCTGACGGGAAGGGTGCGGCGGAGCGCGACGACTCCACCGCATACTTGGAGACTTGGCTACTTGGCTGTGCCTGGGTGGTGTCCCGTGGTGGCCCGGGGCGCTGGAAAAGCCCGACTGAACTTTGGGCCGGTGTGCCCGGTGTCCAGTGAGTGGATGGGGCGACGGCGGTTGGCTGACGGGTGGCCGATGGGACTCCCACTCGGGTTCTTTTTTTTTGGGGGGGGGGGGGGCGAAGGCGCGACAGTGCGAGTTAGCAGCTGGCTCAATAGCAGAGACTCAGCAGACTCAGCAGACTCAGCCGAATCAGCAGAATCAGCAAAAATCAGCGGGTAGCAACGTGCCCCTATCAAACACACACGCTCAGCTGTCGCGTAAAAATCTCAAAATGGGCTGTCTCGCCGTGTGAACTTCGTTTCGTAGAAACTGTCTGACGGTCGCGTTGCCGCTGCGCTATTACTTTGTCGAGAGATAAAAAAAAGACAGGTCAAGAAACCCGGATTGGAAGCAGATGAAGCAAGGAAAAGCAGGCAAGTTCGTGAAGCAGGGCAGCGCGAAAAATTTCGACACCCAAGCCGGCTCTCGCGGAAAGATTGGCCGCTGCAGAACGTCCGCCCAGGCGCACGTCACTGCTGCATGTGACTCGCGGAAAGTTTCATACAGGTACTGCCGTATCGATTACAAAAGCACGGCTGGGAGCTACCAGGCGGAACGATGACGTTTCTGATCTCAAAGGATCTTGAATCTTAGATCCATCCATCAAAAGATCGTCAGAGGCAAAAGTTTTAGATAACTGCTAACGCCTGATGGTGAGGCGGGTTTGTCGCCCAGCGCACCCATCATCAGGAAAATTTTCTACTGAAGCCGAATACGCACACCGTAACGTTTGGGCCTTGCTGAGGCCTACCAGCATATCAATTGGGTCAAAACATTAATGAATCAGCATAGTAAGACTTCCTTGATAGCATCTAGTCCAAAGTAGAAGTTTCAGCTCAATTGAGAGCTTCTGAATCTCGAATATTGCAATGCTTGACTCAAGGATTGTCTTTTAACGCTTACTTGTCCAAAAATACGGTGGATCTGCAATTTTTTGGGGCCAGACCGGACTTGGTTGGCTCGGCTGCCCCTTGCAGGCCATCCCCCCACATAGGCTTATCCACAATCATCTATCGATAAAATATGAGATAAGATAAGATAAGATAAAAGCCGATTCCCCAGTTTTTTTTTGCTGTCGCTGGCATGTCATCGAAGGTCTCGATCGAGGGATCCGGCTCTGCGATTTGTCCTGGCCCGAGACACCAACACCATGGCTCCCGAGCAGGCTCGCTCAAAGAAGTCGTCCAGGTCATGGACTGCATTCAATCCTCCGCTACCGCAATGGATCCTTGACTACGTCTCATCAATGGGTTATGAGCAGCCCACGCCAGTGCAAAAGTCATGTCTTGATATCTTTCGGGGGAACAAGGACGTTGTCGTCGAGGCCGTCACTGGTAGCGGAAAGACACTCGCTTTCTTGATTCCAGTAGTAGAGGTATGCTCTTCCCTACCGTGGGTGAAGTGCGCGTATGTCTAACCCAAACAGAGACTCCTTCGCCTTGACGAAGCAGCAAAGAAACACCATGTCCAAGCCATCATCATCTCCCCCACCCGCGAACTTGCGTCTCAGATCTACAATGTGCTGGTGTCCCTGATCAAGTTCCATCCTGAATCTTCAGAACTCCTCCAATACGCAAAGAGCGACGAGAAGCGGCCAGCTACTACCAAACCTGTCATCGTCCCCCAGCTCCTCGTCGGTGGTACAGTCAAGGCAGCCGAGGACCTGAGTATCTTCCTGCGCTTGTCACCGAACCTCCTTGTCGGCACTCCCGGCCGCCTCGCCGAGCTTCTGTCGAGCCCATATGTTAAGACCCCCGCTTCGTCGTTCGAGGTCCTGGTCATGGACGAGGCTGACCGCCTGCTCGACCTCGGCTTCTCCCCTGAGCTCACACGTATCTTGGGCTACCTCCCCAAGCAACGGCGTACAGGCTTGTTCAGCGCGTCGCTAAGTGATGCCGTTGAGCGACTGATCACAGTTGGCATGCTCTATCCTCACAAGATCACGGTGCGGGTGAAGAGCTTAAAAACAGGAGGCGTCATCGAGGAGAGAAAGACACCCATGTCTCTCCAGATGTCCTACATCGTAACCCCGGCCAGCCACAAGATCCCAGCTCTCTGTCAAATCCTCGAAAAACTCGATCCCCGTCCCCAGCGCTCCATCGTCTTCTTCTCAACCTGCTTCGCGGTCAAGTACTTCGCGCGCGTCCTCCACGGCATCCTCCCCGCCGGCTACAGCATCGTATCCCTACACGGCAAGCTCGAACCGCACGTCCGCGAAAAGAACTACGAGCGCTTCGTCACCGCGACCTCCCCCACAGTCCTCCTTACCACCGACATCGCCGCGCGCGGCCTCGACATCCCCCAAGTCGACCTCGTCATCCAGCACGACCCGCCCACCGACACCAAGGTCTTCATCCACCGCTGCGGTCGTGCCGGCCGCGCCGGCCGCCGCGGTCTCTCCGTGGTCATGCTCCAGCCAGGTCGTGAAGAAGGATATGTGCAGCTCCTTGAAGTGAGGCAGACGCCCATCACACCACTCGAACACCCACAGATCTCGGTCACCGATACCCAAGCGGACGATGTAGCCAACAAGATCCGCGAGCAGGCCAAGAAGGACCGGGAAGTCTTCCAGCTCGCGCAGCGCGCCTTCGTCAGCTGGGCACGTAGCTACATGGAGCACCAAGCAACTTCCATCTTCCGCGTTGCCGACCTCGACTGGTTCGACCTGGCTAAAGGCTACGGCCTGCTCGAGCTGCCCAAAATGCCCGAAACCCGTGGTCTGGATCGGTCCTTGGGCTTAGGTATCGACACGTCAGCGATCCCGTTTAAAGACAAAGCGCGCGAAAAGAAGCGGCTAGCCGAGCTGGAGAAGTGGAAGGCCGAGAAGGCGGAGAAGGAGGCTGCTGCGGCGGCAGCCGGCGAAACAGCCGGTGCCGATGGCAGCAACCCGCTCAAGAGGAAGAAGAACGAGGCTTGGAGCGGGAAGCACGAGCAGGAGGAGCTGCGCCAGCTGAGGAAAGAAAAGAAGCGCAGGAAGAAGGAGGCGTTGAAGATGGCCAGGATGACGGAGAAGGAGAAGGAAGAGCTGAGGAAGCTGGAGGAGCTGATTAATGAGGTGAGGAAGAGGAATCAGCAGGCTGCGGCGGGCACGGCGAATGGGCAGCCAATGAAGGAGGGTGGGAGTAGTAGTAGTAGTAGTAGTAGTAGTAGTAGTAGTAATGGGACCGAGAGCAAAGGCGGAGGGAAGGAATCAAAAGGGGGTGCGGATGAGGAGAGTGAGTTTGAGGGCTTCGATGATTGAAGGGGTGATGTAATAGGTGTAAATAGAGAAGTCGTGATAAGATACCCAGTTCAAGTGTCTTAAAAGGATCATCATTAAGGTCTTATTTGGGAACTCTTGCCGTTTACCATTTGATGATGGCTATTCTCACGGGTTCGAGCCTTGAGAGGTCGTCACAGAAGTTACTCACTTGAACTTTTTGTTTGAGGAACACCTAACATATTGAGGACAGCCTGACAAAGACGGTGGTATCATATTTCATGACAAAGCTTAACTACCAAGGACTCCGCGTACAATAAAACTCCCTTGACTATCCTAATGTAGGGAGCACAACGCTCGAAACCCATTATGGAAATAGGGAAAGAGGTGGCGGCGGTGTTGCAAGACAAATCCCCGCCCCAAACTAATGTGACTTCATAAAAATCGTTGACCCATTGACACTATCATCAAACACAGGGGTATGGTAATCATTTCCAGCCATTATACTGCAACCAGTCCATTATGCCCCTCCTATCAACCTTGTGCAAACCTTGTGCAAACCAAAAAAAAAAAAAGAGAAAAACAGCAGCTTCCAACCAGATTAACCAGATTGAACCAGATAGGAAAGACAGTCGAAGACAGAAGAAGAAGAAGAAGTAGTGACTTGACCTTAAGGGCCAGTCCGTCAGTCGCCCGAACATCCGGCTAACCCAGCCCAGGGCTCAGATGTTCTCAATAATCCGCGCATTAATAGCCTGCTGGAACCCCGGATCGAGCGTCGTCCCCGTGGTAACCGACTCGGTCAAATTCGCCGCCATCGACGACGACGAAGGCCCCTCATCCCCAAACGGGTTCGTGCCACTTCCCCCCGGCACAAACCCCGCCGCCGCCATAGTCTGATTCGGCGCAGGCAAAAAGATCACCTTACTGTTCGCGCTCTTCGCCATGCTTTGCATAGCCTCGAGATAACGGATCTGCATCGCCGGCGCAGACGACAAAATATCCGCCGCCTGCCGCATCAGCTTCGCCGCCTCGACCTCCGCCTTTGCAGCAATGATCTTGCTCTCGCCGATCCGCTTGCTCTGCGCCGCCATGGAGAGCGATTCCTGCAGCTCCTGGCTGAAGATGACATCCTTGATGAGCATGCTCTCGACCTGCACGCCCCAGCCCGCCGCGACGTCCTCGATGATTTCGCCAATGGACTGGGCGATTTCTTCACGGCGTTCGATCACGTCCTGCAACACGCGCGCGCCGACGACGTGCCGCAGGGTGGTTTGCGTGCGCTCCATGAGGGCCTGACGCACGTTCGCCACGCCGAAGGCGGCCCGGTGCGGCGACACGATGTGGTAGTAGATGACGGACGTGATTTGCAGGGTGACGTTGTCTTTGGTCATGACAGTTTGAAGGGGGACCTCAGCAATCTGGATCTTGACGTCCACGGTGATGAGGCGCTCGCTGAGAGGGTTGATCTTGACAAGGCCTGGGTCGACAGCCTTGTAGAAGCGGCCGAATTTGGTGACCAGGCCGACGCTGCCTTGCTCGACTTCTTTGTAGGGATTCGGGCAGCAGATGCAGCATGGGATCGCGCCGAGAGTGCCGATTATGGCGCCGAAGGTGTCGACTTTTTTGGGGGGAGGAGGGGATTGTTAGCAGGTTTTTGGATAACTTTGGGAGAGTGTCCAAGAGACATACCCATAGTCCCATACCAGCCCTTGGGGTTGGGATCGTCCACAATGACCTTGGCATAGCTCTTCTGCAGGTCCTCTGGGCGAGGCCTCTCCATGGTCATGTTGGCCTGGGGCCGGAACCCAGTGTTGCCATTGGTAACTGTCTCAGGGGCCTTGCCCTTATCTGCACTCTGGCCTACCGCTACGCTCATGGTGACGATGTTTGTTCGGAGTTGGGATATCAGGCGTTGGTCGGGTGATGGCGAATAACACGCCTTATCTTATCGATCAGTGATGATGTAAAAGTGGAGAGCCTTCCGAAGTTGGGAGCTCCAGGGCGGCGGATGTCAAACAGACTGGAAGCCTGAAGCCCAATGCAGAGCAATGCGTAATGTCTGCAACCTGTTTTACAGCCTTCTAGAACGCGGCGCCCGCGCCTTTTATGTTTCGCAACGGCTCGGAATGTGCAGGGAAAGGGTTGAAGACAGTAGCCGGTATGTGGTAAGCCGTCGGACACAGCTGCCCGGTGGAGCGACGCCAAGCCGCGGGATGAGGTATGTCCCCAGGTTTGCCAGCAACGGTTAGTGGGACAGCTTAACCGGAAACGGGTCGTCCCATTGGACGAGACGACGAGTCTATGTATCCGCAGACTCGAAGAACCGGGGAGCCTGGCAGGAAGCGAGGGCTTGGCACCAAGACAGCTTCACCTGGGAGCCTTGGGCACTTGTGTCTGGGCAGTGCCCCCTTTCTCCCGTAATCACCAGCCGCACTTGAGGTTGACTCTTGTGATCACTGATTACATCGGGTAGCTCGAAACTGATGGTGGTAGCAGAGCCTGATTTTTATACAGTTCGAGGCGAAGCAGTGGCTTCCTTGCTACGCTGTCAAGGTCCAACTTTGACCGACAGGAAACGCCACCAATAAAAAAAAAAAATCCTACTGTCCCCGATAGTCGAGACCTTCTGCTTCCGATCTCCGTGAGGACAGCTGATTATCTGCCCGACAAGCTGTTCTTCATCATTTACCCTTCTAACTCGAACCGAAAGGCTCAGACAGCTCATTATTTAATGAGTAGTGCAGTGCATATCGTAGGATTCTATGTGTACTGCGCCGACTGCTACAATAACTACCTATGAGTAGCACAGCCCCAATCTTATTTTCTTCCCCCCCCCCCTTTTCCCTCTTTCAATTGAACGTTGATCTCCCGAGAAAGCGAATGAGCGTTCCCGTGCCGAACCTGCACCGACCATGGTAACTTCTCCAGACTTTTGCCCTGCATCCGTGCTGCCGTGCAACTGAATTCGGCAATCGGAATGCTTGGAAGACAAAGAAACACTCTGTCTGCCAAACTATCTGCTTGCTTACCTTCCCCATCAGGCCTTGGGAATGTGATGCAGTTCATCCTGGATATAAGCCCCTTAAGTCTATCATCACGGGACAAGCTTCAGCAAATTATTGTGTTTCCCCAAGGCTGTCTTCTCCATAACCAGACTACGGTTCTCGAACATCCTTCCAGGGTATAGGGTTGTAATCAGTGTGGCTGAGCACCGGAGATATAAACCAATGAATGGCGAGGCCAAATTTTTTTTCTTTTCTCATTTTGCCCTGTTTCTTTAGAGCGAGGAGAATCAATCTAATCTCATAGGCCGAAGGCCGATTTCAACTTCGAGTCGGCAGGCCACACAAAAGCTTCAATCAGCTTACTATGACATAACTGCGCATCTCGTGGAACTGTGCCCAACAGGAATATGGCATTACTTGAGAGAGCCCAATCACACCCAACTGTCTGATTGGAGCTTGGCCATTGGTGAAGTTTTAGACGTGAGTGACCTTGGTATTCATTGACGTCTCTGGGCTTCATTACATCGCCGGCTCTGCGGATGCTTGCTTCGTCCAAAGGGTGATTATCAAGTCCTTAAAGCCTCTTCTCCCCGTCTCTATAACCCTCCTAACATAGCAACATGCTCACGTTCATCACCTGAACGAGTATGAGATGAGTTCAACCCCCAAATCGGCCCCGCTATGTCTGTTGTCCTCTACCTATGTTTCAAAACGCGCCGGGGTATGTTCCTCAGTGTCAAACTCCCATGAACCACAAATTCCCTGCAACACCCACGCCATGGCCATGCAATGCAATGCTAGATTGAGTACTTGTTTAATGACAAGACTTTTTCCCCCTTCCCATTTGGCAACAAAGAAAAGCAGACATAGGTTTCGCATGCAATTATTAAGGAAGTTGGTCTTTCCTCCGTTCCTAGTTCCATCATTTTTCCTACATTGATTGGATTTCAACGATTACCTCCCGAGCCAGCCGCCCCGGAAGCAGGCGCCGTCGCCGTCACCGGAGCAGCCGTCGGGTTAGTCTGGCTCCCTGCTGCGGCACCGCTCCCATCAACCATCGCTCCTGCTACAGGCACCGTAGCAGCCGTCGGTGATGGCGTAGGGGGCGTCGCAGCAGCAATAGCAGCCTGCAGCGTCTCAAACAACTTCGTATCTGCCTGGGCCTGAGCCTGAGCTTGTGCTTGAGCTTGCGCAGTCTGTTGAGCTTGCTGCGTAGCTGTCGGGACAGGATCGGGTGTAGAGTGATGGTTGGGCGGGATTGACGGGGGAGGGAAGGCGATGGGAGTAGGCGTTGGTGCCGGAGCGGGAGTTGTAGTTGTAGTAGTAGTAGTAGTAGTAGTAGTAGTTGTTGTTGTTGTTGTTGTTGGAGCGGGCACCGCGACGGGTGTTGGTGCTGGAGGGTTAGCAGGTTTGGGTGTCGTAGTGACAGGGCTGGTTGTGGAAGTGACTCCGGCCGTGGGGAAGGTTGTCGAGGGGAAGGCAGCAGTCGTAGCGGCGGTATTGTTAACCGCCGGAGTGATTGTAGGCGCTGGAGTGACACTTGGGGTTGTGTTCATAGGAGCCTGTGGCACCAGTTGCTGCGTCTGTAATGGTGTTGCTTGAGATACCGGGTGAGCTACCCCTTGAAGCACGGCTTGGGCCCCAGGTTGTGGAACCGGTTGAGGTGTCACCTGGGACACTGGCTGCGTTGCTGGCACTTGTGCAGTCTGCATCTGCGCCACCTGTGGCTTCGGAGGAATGTGCTGTTGTGGTACCGAGGGAACAGCCTGTGCCTGAGAAAACTGCCCTTGGGTCCCCGGCTGCTGCTTAAACTGCTGCTGTTGTGGCAACGGCTGTTGAGGTTGTTGAAGGTATGGCTGTTGGGGTGGCCTCTGCTGCGTCTGGGGCAATGGGGCCTGCGGTACTTGCTGCCCAGGGGTCTGTGTTCTCGCTGGTTGTGGTGTTTGTGGCAGAGGTTGCCGAATCTGCTGCTGCTGCGGCGGGAGCGGCTTCTGGACTCCTTGCTGAGGGTGTTGCTGCTGTTGTTGCGGCGGCGCGTAATATTGCTGTTGGGGTTGTTGCTTGGGTTGCTGTTGGATACCACCAGGTTGTGGTTGCAACGGAGCGTACTGAGGCTTCATGTTCTGCTGTGGCATAGCTCCGACCGTCGACGGTGCCGGCTGGATCGGAGGGAACGATGATGTCTTCGGCACAGGTTGTTGGCCTGCAGGAAGACCATGCGCCCCGACTTGTCCAGGAACACCTCCAACCTGACCTCCTCGCTTCACAGCACCGGCTTGCTGGTTGTTCTGCAGACCACCAGCTAGGGTCATGATGCCCTGAATCCTAGCCTTGTCTTCCTCAAGATTCATCCGCGCTTTCTCCTCTGCCTCCTTGCGAGCAGCCTGACTCGGCGCCCTAGTCTTCAACTCCCCAGTGACGCTCTGGAGATAATAGGGCATCTCGGAATTGGTCTTAAGAAAGAATAATTTCAAGTTCCGAGCCTTGTCTTTCAACTGGACTTGGGTACGGTCCTTCAGAATATCTGAAATGGTGCCATTGGGCCCAAAGAGTGACAGGATCTGACTCCAATGAGGACCCTTGACCATGTCAAGCCCCGCCATAAGTGCTTTCTCCTCTTCAGGAGTCCACGGCCTCCTGGTTGAGTGCAGGCCCTCGCGTCGCGTAGTGTTGGACGACTTGGCGACGGCTGCCTGCCGAGCTTTTTCATACAGAGCCGCCGTGGGCATAGACTGATTGGGAGGAAGCACCTCTTGGCCAGGGATAAGAGGATTCGTGGTAGTTGCCGTAGTTTGGGTATAAGTCTGGTAAGTAGTGGCGGTCGTTTGGTTGGCTTGAGGTGTGTATTGGGTATGTGGTACTGCAAACTGTAAGCGACTGGAAGACATGGGACATCGAACGAAAGGTGCCTACCGGTAGTGGAAGCGGGATGCGCCGGCGTCGCCATGTTAGTGATCCCGTGGGTTTGAGGTTCAATCTCTGTCTTGAGCTTCTCCTGAATGAAAGAGGCCAGGGGCTTATCAGCATCTGGCACCCCGGTGGTGGTGGTGACAGGCTGCTCTGGTGGAGGTGGCTCCTTCAGCTCTGGCAGCTGACTGTTGAGCGACTCCTCAATTAACTTCTTCAGGTCGAGCGCATCATCCCCGCTTGTTGATGGTTGCCGGGAGTCTTTTGCTTGGGTTGAGATACCATTTGCTTGAGGAAGCTGCGGCGTCGTCCTAGAAGCATGGCTCCCATCCCGCCATTGAGCGCCATCCACATTGCGACCCGAAAGGCTCTCATCCTCATTCAGGGGAATGTTGACACCGTACTTCTCCGCATAGTCGACAACGACAGCGAGATGGCCTTGCAAAAAGTTGCTCAGGGCATTGATATACTTGTCCATGGAGGCTTGCTCTTCCATGGACTTCTTGACAACTTCGTCCGTTGATATAGTAGTCAAGAGGTCTCTCCTCTCCTTGAGCTTATTAACCAGCTGCTGCTCATCCGGCGTCAACAGCACATCCCCACTCCTTTGCTTGAGTGTCTCATCAAAGTTCAGAGGGAAGAACGTGTCAAGAGGGTTCGTCTGTGACTGCCCCTGCTCTGCACGACTCGCCTCATCGAGAAACAGCCGCGTCTTGATGCAGACCAGCAAGTCAGACAGCGAGTCCTTGTACTCCCCATCTTCTGGAATGAAGATGGTGAAGAAGGCCTCGTGAACATCCCCCAGGGGCACGTCATGCGCAACAAAAGCACTCGCCGCCGTGGCCGCCAGGTTTGATATACGGATTGTCTCGCGGTCTTCCGAGTCCGAAATCTCCAGTTCGTCAGCCGAAAGTAAGGGAGTATCAGAGAATATCCTCCGCGTTGCCCTGAACGCCTCTGCCACCATATCGTAGGACTTTCTAAAGTCAGACTTGGCATCAGACAAGAGCGAGTCCGTCTCAGCGCGCGACTGCTGAGATAGCCTGAGCAAGATCTGGACAGCGATGTTCCCCAGAACCGGCAAGCTCATCGAGCGCATCACAAAGAACGGGTTGCTCGACGCCTTCATAATCTTGTTCTCGGGCTTGTCCGCCTCGGACGTGGCACTTGGGGCCTTCGTAGCCTTATCGGCGTCAGGCATGGAGACGTCCGCGGCGCCATTCGAGTTATTCGCTTGCTGATCGAAGTTGGCGAGCGCATCGTTTAACATGGCTGCCACGTCAAGGTCGGGGACATCCAGCATCGGCTCATCCTTCTGCTCGGCCGGTTCGATCTTGGGTCTCTTGACGCTGTTACCGAGGACGTCATTTGGACTTCGTGGGCGTTTTGGAGAGCGCACAGCACCGGACGGTTGGGAAGCAAGTGCAGGAGCTGGCGCGGGCGTTGGCGCGGGAGGGACTGTCTGCGGGAGCGACTGGGCTGGAGAGTCTATCCTGGGGGGAATAGACGGCTGTGTAGTCGGCGGCGGCTGTGGGATCGATGACTTGTTCGTCTCGAAGGTCGCTAACGTCTGAGATCCTGAAGGCACAACAGGGGCGGCTGGAGCTGGAGCTGAGGCTGGAGGGGGTACCAGGGCAGTCGCCGGCGCGGCTGGAGGGACTGAAGTCTCCGTCACTGTCGCTGACAGGTTCGGAACCGAGGCGCTAACAGGATGTTGAGCAGACACTGCCGGGGAGACGGGAGCAGACACGGTCGGAGCAGCCGCCGCGACTGGGGCAGCAAGGAGTGTAGTTGTAGCAGGAAGTGTATCCGAAACAGCAGGCTGGGAGGGCGGCAGACTGGAGAGCGTAGACGTATCTGTGTCGGTAGGCTCTGGCTTCACCACTGGCTCGGGATCGGGCATTGACGCGCCCAGGGCGGCTAGGAGGTCTGCCTCGATTTGCGCTGCGTCGGCCATGGCGGTCATGACGCGACTAGCAAACCCATTTGGGGGGTCTGGAAGGCGACTTGTCGGCTCAGAGGCGATGGGGGGAGTGGCGGGGCAATGCGATGATGCCAATGGCAAGGCGGTTGATACGCTTCGCTTTGAGCCTTCCCTTCTGACTTGTTTTCTTTTAATGTCTATTATCCTTTGCACAAATTGACGCCAACAAGCTTCGGATCGCGTTCTATCGCGGGTCGCAGCAGGGGTTCTGATGACGTTGTTGGCGTCGCTCGGCACGGATCTGCGAAGTTGTCGGAGAAATTTTTCTGGAGTTCCGACGACAGAAGTTGCCCTTATTTCTTGCCCCAAGCACTGATACACACTTCCAACATCGCAGCCAAAATTACACTCCCACAGCGCAAAAATCGCCTCATGCCAAATGCACAACCCATTTGCACTCCAAATGAGTAAAATCGACTGAATAGCTTCCTAAGACGCTTTTTTGCTGCCTTAAGGAGAGAAATTTGGGTTTGTGGCTGCAAATCGACAGTGGACATTACCTCGCTGGGAGCAACTAGCCCACACTAAGGGCTAGCCTCCTCTGAATTGAGAAGACGGAACATTTCTGAGATATCCAGAAGAAAGAGTGGCCGTAAGTGCCATCCTTTTCTGAGAAATCGAGAGCGTTCGATAGGTTTTGGCCGCTGGCCTCAGTCGAGTCTGCTTGGCTTGGCGAACAGCAACTTTGGACCTTTACAACAGCTGTAGTGTTGCGCAGACAGGCCTTCACGGACTCTCAGGCAGTTGACTCGGGCACTTGCTGCTGTCACATCTTTGGTGTCACGGCTGCTGCGTCATACCATTCCCAGCTCATTGACAACCTGGAAATCGCTGCAACTGTGGCTGTGGACTCCGAGATGCCGAACCTCGACCGGCTCCGAATGTTGGCTCTCGTTCCGTCACGCGCTCCGGTAATACGGATGTGTTCCTTCGGCGAGCCGGAGCACTGTCTGACGGTCTCAATCGGGCCTGTGCCGTCCAGAGTCGCAACCCGTGGGTTTCTGGCCTGCTCGCCAAGGCCGTGCCCAAGAGTTATCTTGGTCTGCATGAACGTATGGGGCTCTGTTCGTCCAGCCTGAGCTTTTTCGGAACACAGACTTTTCGGATCTGCTTAAATAACCCCAGACCGCCTTCCCCTCTCGCTGGCCTTTTTACCCCGAGCGGTCTTGAATCTAGTTAATACCCCATCCGATCCAAACCCTTGAGCCTCACGAGGCCCTGTATACGGGCGTTGTGCTCAACAGCTGTACAGCTCTCTCGAGCACATCAGAAATCGTTGTTTATTTCAGTGGAAAGAGCCCATCGTAAAGCAGACAGTCTGCTCCGGATGGATGCCGCGCAATGCCGAGACTGGCCTTTGGTGGGGAACTGCGGGGTATAGATCGAGAATCTTACTGTCGCCCACCGAGTCTGCGACAGTCTAGACAGTGCAACAATGCTACACAGCAAGAATACGACACTTTGGCCAGAGATTCCGACCGTTGGCCTGAGATGAGGTTTCTTTCTCTGGGCCTGTCATTCGATCTCTCCGCGTTCAGGCAGCGATTTACGCAGCTGGACAAGATCCCGAGGCCCCGAAGTCGATGGATGAGATAGATTGAGAGTTCCCAGCTTGTATGTACTGTTGGAGGGATATTGTCGCTTTTACGCGGCTTACTTAATGCAGGGAGGGCTACGACAGTAACGCAAAGTGGTCTCAGATCGCATAGTTGCTACTGTAGCGCCTAGAGACTAGGCGGCGTGGCAGCCGCCCAACTTTAACCATCGTGGGGTATGGACCGCCACGGCCTGGATGCGGGGGAATGGGGCGGGGTCAATAGACACCTGCAGACGAACGGTAGGAGTTGGACTGGAACCTTACACGTCACCCATCGGGTACCTGCTTTAACTGAGGAAAGACCAGCGGTAGCATCTCCATGGCCTATCCGGATAAAAGTTGAGAAGACGCGTTTTAGATCTGAGACTGTTGAGGATAGGAGATCCGTGAAAATATCCAGGTCAAAAGGGAAGAGAAGTTTCAGTGTCCAAATACCATGACCCTTGGATCGACTTGTTCTGTACATGGGAACCTGGCTGCATCTTGAAAACTGCCTTGGGAAAATGCGGGGATGGCTTGGCACGTGGCTCTGCACCTCACAAAGAACGTTACCTCCGTTCAGCGAGTCAGACAGCTGCATAATAATCACCCGTGGCCACTGCGAAGGGGTTGCTCTCCTCAAATCAAACGTGTTCATGATCTGTCCCCCAAACGTCTTGTCACACCAGCCTGGACGTAACCTGCCGTACGTTGCCAACCTCCGAATTCCATAGTCTATCGTGTTGATCCATCCATATTACCCCGCTCCCGGCGCAACTCCTAACCGGAAATCCATGTTCCACTCGACCGTGGGCGGAGGAGTCCAGGAGGTCAACAAGGAGGTGAAGAGAAAAAGAGGAGCAAGAGGAGCATCCAGGAGTAACCAGGGACAAGAGCAGCGATCAATCAGCATCTAGTCAGCGTCCAGTGCCCTTCGGGAGCCACCCGCGGTGGATAGCCCGCCATGAGACTCGTCCACACCCCCTCCTTGGGACGGGCTTTGTGCCGTCCCGGTCCCAACAAGCTCTCTAGGGGCTATCTCCAATCTTCTTTCTGGGAGGCTGGGCGGGGGAGCCGTCCAATCGTTCATAAAGCTGCCCGCCCTCGCAGCCATCCTGCAGCTTTTGTTCCCGTCTCTCGCACTCTAAACCCCGGCTGGCTCCAGCTCAAGCATCAGAACTCCTCCATCACGGCACCCATCGCCACTACTATCACATCTTCCTTTTCTACCTCTGCCAAGATGTCGTCGGATCTCTTTGTTGAGCTGTCGACGCCGGTCACCGGGCCCTACAAGCAGCCCATTGGCCTGTAAGTCAACAATGGTCTACCCAACACTTATGAGCGGTGAAGACTAACAACGGTCAGGTTCATCAACAACGAGTTCGTTGAGGGTATTGAGAAGAAGAAGTTCGAGGTCGTCAACCCGGCCACGGAGGAGGTCATTGTCTCTGTATGCGAGGCCACCGAGAAGGATGTTGATGTCGCCGTTGCCGCGGCCCGCAAGGCCTTTGAGGGCGTCTGGCGCCGGGTCACTCCTCAGCAGCGCGGTCTGATGCTGCTCAAGCTCGCCGACATTGCCGAGAAGAATGCCGAGTTGCTGGCTGCCGTCGAGTCCCTCGACAACGGCAAGTCTATCACTATGGCCCGCGGTGATGTCGCTGCCGTCGTTGGCTGCATCCGCTACTACGGCGGCTGGGCTGACAAGATCGAGGGCAAGACCATCGACATTAACCCCGACATGCTCCATTACACCCGTCCGGAGCCCATCGGTGTCTGCGGCCAGATCATCCCCTGGAACTTCCCTCTGCTGATGCTCGCCTGGAAGATTGGCCCTGCTCTGGCCACGGGTAACACCGTCGTCCTGAAGACCGCTGAGCAGACACCTCTCTCTGCCCTCGTCTTCGCCCAGTTTATCAAGGAGGCCGGCTTCCCTCCGGGTGTGGTCAACATCATCTCCGGATTCGGCAAGACCGCCGGCGCGGCCATCGCCTCGCATATGGACATCGATAAGGTGGCTTTCACCGGCTCGACCCTGGTCGGCCGCTCGATCATGAAGGCGGCCGCCGAGTCCAACCTAAAGAAGGTGACTCTCGAGCTGGGTGGCAAGTCGCCCAACATCGTGTTTGACGACGCCGACATCGAGGAGGCCATCAGCTGGGTCAACTTTGGCATCTACTTCAACCACGGACAGTGCTGCTGCGCCGGCTCGCGCATCTTCGTGCAGGAAGGTATCTACGATAAGTTCCTCGAGGCCTTTAAGAAGCGCGCCGAGCAGAACAAGGTCGGCGACCCCTTCCACCCGGAGACCTTCCAGGGCCCGCAGGTCAGCAAGCTGCAGTTCGATCGCATCATGGGATACATCGAGAGCGGCAAGGCCGATGGTGCGAAGATCGTTACTGGCGGCGAGCGCCACGGCGATAAGGGATACTTTATCAAGCCGACTATCTTTGCCGATGTGAGGCCTGATATGAAGATTATGCGCGAGGAGATCTTCGGTCCTGTCTGCGCGATTGCCAAGTTCAAGACCATCGAGGAGGCTATCCAGATGGGTAACGACACCTGCTATGGTCTTGCTGCTTCGGTTCATACCAAGGATCTCAACACTGCGATCCGCGTCAGCAACGGCCTAAGGGCTGGCACCGTTTGGGTCAACTGTGAGTCGCCCTCTCTTTTCTGTCTTGGGGTTGATGCGGTATACTAACGTAACAACAGGCCACAACATGCTCTCTCATCAGCTGCCCTTCGGCGGCTTCAAGGCCTCCGGTATTGGCCGCGAGCTCGGCGAGCTTGCCCTGGCCAACTACACCGAAAACAAGAGTGTTGCTATCAACATGGCTGGCAAGCTCTTCTAAACTCCAATTCTTTCTCCGACCAATCCAAAAAAAAAAAACTGATGGTCGAGTGTGCAAAGCATTTTTTTAGCGCCATGAGTGTTTTTTTTTTTTGCATGATCATGATAACGAATGAATACCCAGATTGGCAGGGGACGGTATGATGGGAAGCGAAGGAAAGGCGGGGGGGGGGATGAAAGAATGGAATGGGATGAAAATTCAGTCGTTTCTGACGCATTGAGGTTGACTCGATGACTTTCTAACTTCACTTTCTCGTAGAATCTGTCTTATGTGTAATTACTGTAACTTTTTTAAGATAGTATCTGATGAAAAATTGCGAGGGTTAACTTTCCTGAGGACTTTTGGACTTGGGCACAGCTTTAACTTCATAACAGTTTGATGGCAGTGACTGAGATTTACCGGGAGAACATCGAGGCGTGAAGAATCTAAAGGAAGAACATCATCTCAACTGATCATGGAAAGGAGCTTGACCTGGTGGACTCGACCTTCGCATAACTGCTGCCCATGCTGTGTAACCGTCATCTCCCACAACGCCCGAAAATCCCTGATGATGCTCTCACAATTGCTTTCCTTCCGAGCAGATAATCTCGATACCTCCACAGAACATCACCATTTACCGATTGAAGTTCAGAGAAGCTAATCTGGATAGTCAACACTCTATGTACATGAAAGGCTCTGAAAGCAATTCTTCTGGCAAGGACTATGGCCTTTAGATACCACAGCGCACAAAGCCGCAAAGACAGCCAATCTTTACGATATCTACGTTTGATTCAGGAAGCAGCCCAGAGTCAGCAATTGAACCCTTGTCGCCATCCTTAACCTCAGCATCACTCGAGCTCGAGCTCGAGCTTCCGCCCACCGACCGCGGCGAACCAACTCTTGACCGCGGACTAGCCAATCTCAGCTCCTTTCCGGTCGTCCCATTCCCCTGCCACTCCTTAAGCTCATCAGCCCTCCTAACCCCATCATCCAAGCCACGAACCCCCTCGGTACCCACCTCCTCACGAACCCATACACACTCGCCCCCAGCCCAACCCTCACCGTCCCGCTGGTGATACTCCCATCGATGACATCAATCTGAATAGTCAACACTCTATGTACTAACACCACGGACTAGATGAACCACCATATCGAAATCACGATCTATCTCTTCTATTGCAACGGCGTTCGGAGAGAGAGGAGTTAGGGGCTGGGATTGATAGAGCCATTGTTTACAGCCCATCACCTTCCCCTACTCCTGTCTCCTGGTTCCGAGATCAATAAACTCGTTGATCACCCCTTCTCAGCCGGGTTGACAGGAAGGCAAGGGGTCATCCTCTTCTCCTGCATGGTTCAAGCCCGCATCTGTCGATCATCAGGTCTCATGTGATGAAAAGGCCCGGGTGGGGAGGGGGGGGGGTAAGTGTTATTAGGGGGCACACACACGTGGGGGGTCTTGGTCTTTGTCTCAATCAATCAAGAAACAGTCAGCGGATAACTATCAGAACTATAACGACAGTCTGGCCATAACGATATGGACCGTGGGAAACATCATTAGTTTAATGGGAAAGTGACGAATTCCCTAGCAATTGAGATATACAATATAGCTCTTGCTTAGTCACCCAAGCAAAATGATGAACATTGTTATGTCAAAAGACCTAGGTTCCCTCCTAGCGAGCTATCTATTATACTTTTTTTTCGAGATAAATTTTTTTTTCAAAATCCCGATATTTTTTTGGCCCTGTTTTCGCACAGTGTTGGCTGATTGACCTCTAGCCGTATAAATAGGGTGTTTTCTACGTCTTTCGCTGTCGGGGTATGCTCATAAAGGTATAAACATCACTACAAAAAAACAAGGAAAGAGTGGGTAGGTCTGGGAACGATCATTCCCTGGCCACAACGATATGAATTTGGGTGACGGACCTTATTCTTGATCCACAGGTTTGATTGTAATGGGTACAGGTACAGGGAAACGGTTGTAACCTTGATTTTTCACCGAAGGTGAGCGTTATGAGCATAGGATTGCCAAGCGCCGACGTGTGTAAACACAATTGCGATGCACAAGCTTCATACCGTACTTTTTTACCTATTTTGAGTTTCCCCGATGTCGAGCCGCGAGCAAGGTCTCAACGGTCCAAAGTCAAAACAGGGACTTCCCGCGCAGCGTACGGATTAGCGCAACGCACAAAACAGACAGAGAGCAGCAGAACCGTTGCGGCTCCGATTCTCCAATGGCTTTGCTTGCATTTGCTTGCCGGGTTGGGTTGCCCCAGGTGTGGCGTCTCCGGACCGGTTGGCGGTTTGCTGCTGATTGAAACGTTTCTCCAGACACCTGTCGATCGATCGCGGGTGATGATCAAAAAGGGGGCCATCCGGAAACACTTCGGAGACCAAGCTCTACGATCACCATCCAGTGACCCAGGCACGGGGAAATGCCGGGACCGGATAATTGATGCTGTGATAATATAAAGATCTTACGCTATGCTATTAAGGAGCTACCTACGGCATGACGCACATCTCGGGTGCTGGACGATCCTGATTGTGTGTGATTGCTTCAGCTGTTCTCGTTGTTGAATTGAGTGGCATGCGAGATGCCCGCAGTTGCAGCTCAGCAAACATTGGGAGTTGCGCATGTCGTCATGCTGGGGCCATCGAATGTTGTGTTGTTGCTGCACAACACAAAACTGGGCACAACTCTGAAAATGAGAGAACAGGGGCGAAAACAAGCTTCTTTTTGCCCCCCGTCGTCATCACGCCAGACCCAGGAGCACGGAGGAGGCGCAGCACATCAATCCTGGGACTCTTGGTACCGGGGCATTGAGTGCAACGCCGAGGACCATAGATCTCGCAGTGGATTTCTTTGTCTCTCCTCGACGCGACGTCGCGTCGCGCACTTGTCGTCATCGCGGTGATTCCCGATGTCTGAAGGGGATTGCGAGTGAAAAAAAAATATGTAAAAAGAAAAAGAAAAAAAAAGGGGGGGGGCTCTTGCAATCACACACTGTCCAAAAAAAACCCACCATGCATGCCCATCTGGGCGTTTTTTTTCGAGATTGACAGAATCCACATTCCACATAGCCCGGTTCCGATTCCACAGTGCCGGGAAATGAAAGCAACAGTGGTCGTTGGTCGGTGGTGATGTGGGAGGTCCGGAAGTGTTCCCCGGGCCCGAGAGAAACAGCCCTTTTCTCTTGTGGTATGGCGAAGCTCCGCAGAGCGTCCCACGTCCACGTGTTGTTGGTTCTCTCGGTTGCCCGGTTGATGGCCCCCTCCCTATCCTGCCCTGTCAGAACCTTTGCTTGTTGCCGACGGCCGACCACTGACAGTGGGATTTCCGAGAACGGCAGGCAGGAAACCTCTGTGTTGGGCAAGCAGGGCTCTGGAAAGGGATGGTTGGATGGATTGGGGGTTGTTGAGGGGAAGCAAACTGGACGATGTTCGTAAGTGAGGGGAAAGAAATGGCAAAAGGGTCAGAGCACATGAACAGTGAGAGAGGACCTTCGATTCTGCTTCCAATTGGCGAGCTAGAAAATGCATCGAAACAACGGTCGATATCTGTGCTCGCCCGGGCCCTGCCGTTGCTGTCGTCCCAAAGCGTCATCCAGGCTGGTGGTGGTTGGTGCACGCGATGGTGAACTGCGGGCTCTTGGACCCTCAGTGATACACTCCCCACTGGGCCCCATCAGATGTGCCTAAACTTGGCCGAACCGTGCACACGGTACGGCAGGTTAGCGAGGGGGTCGTGTCTCGGTACTTGGGGGGGAGGGGGTAGAAAGACAGCGCTATCGTGCTGGAGTTGAGTAGATTTTTTCGAAAAAAAAAAAAAAAACTTATGACAAAAAGGAAGCAGCCATTTCATGTTTTTACTCAAGAAGATATGCCGGCGCATACCGATGAGCATCGTGGATGTCTTGAAACAAAAATGCCGACTATCAAGGTTCCTGTTCCATGTTCCATCAAGCTCCAGGGCGAGCACGCGGCTTGGCCCAGCTTGCGCCCCACTCCAAATTTCCCACGGGCCTTTTCTCTCGCAGAAGCTCTGCCTTGTCCGGGTTACTCCACCCAGGGTCAGAACCGGACCCTGGGACCCAGGGCTGCAAGGCGTTAGAGACTGAAGAGGAACCCTGGAGCCAGGCCCAGTTTTTTTATCATCTTTAAGTGCTTCCGTCCTTGACAGCAACACTGCTGTCACGACTTCGCTCGCTCTAAACTTTTGCAAGTTTTTTTTGTCTCTCCTCTTATTCTTTCTATATCAATTTTCGATGAGCTTGCCAATGTCCAGAGCTTACCCGCACAGGCTGGACGAGGACAACGTAAAGCAGCATGCATCACTGGCGGCTTGTCGTACCCTAGCTTGTACACGGATACAACTGTACCTGTATGTGACTCCTCGCGCTAACCCAACCCTGATTTCCTTGTCGTGCAGCGGTTCCCCGGGCCCTCTCGGTAAACCCTCTGCCACTCGCTGTCTTTGCTGTCAACCCGTTTGCTCTGAGTCTGTCCATCCTGTGTCCTTTTAGCCAGCCGCGCGCACGTCCCTCCAGCCGTCCCTCATCCCTCCATCTATCCCATCCTCCAGCATCCTTCGGTAAACACGCACGCAGATCAACACTCAATATACTCTCAGTAGTAGTCCAGCAGCCAACCAACTGCCCTGCTCTGTGGCCTGCTCTCGATTAGCGCGGCCCTTGCACTTTGCACGCGTTGTACCCTTACCTTGTCGCAAAAAGGGAGAAGGCCATGCGGCTGCAGCAGTTGCAGTTGTGCTGACTCTCTCAATGCCTCCGTATATAGATCCGACGGACCAATTTAACAACACTGGCACCAGGAGGAGCAGCAGGAGCAGCAGCAGCAGCAGCAGCAGCAGCAACGCAAGTCGAGCGACTCGGCTGTGAGGCCAGCCAGAGCAGTCGAAATTATCCATCGACCGCCCAAGGGCCTCGCCGCCGTGCGACCATCATGGACATGGAAACCGGCCTGTCGTCACCGCACTCTCCTCCTCGGCCGAGTCCGACGACAGGGCCGCTCCAGCAGCAGCAGCTACAGCATCCTCTATCTCCGAGACACGCTCAATCTCAGGATCCAGCATCTTCATTATCGCAGCCGCCGCCGCCGCCGCCGCAACAACAACAACAACAACAACAACATCATCATCATCACCAAAGGAGGGCTTTCCCAGACGCATTGCGCCTACGTGTGCCGCCGAGACCAGGCAAGGATGGAGCGGGCGGACGTTCGAGGACGGGGCGTGCGGGAGGAGCGGGCATCAGCCTTTCCAAATCGAAGCTCTGGGGGTCGTCTTCCGGCGCTGCTGCGCATGCGAAGCCCCTGTTGCCAGTGACGGAGCGCAAATCGCACGATGAGAATCTTCGCGGCGCGACGGGACGACGACTGAAGAAGGGCAGCTTAGACAGCGATAAGTGGGATATCACGCCGGACGGAAGCTCTGCTGGTCGCGAGGGGAGACAGTTTACCGTCGCGAATGTCGGGAACAACGGCCGCATCTACTTGAGGTGGGTAGACGCGTCCTTCCGTCCGGCTAACCAGAGGACTCCTTCCCCGACTTGAATGGGACCTGCAGCGCTTTTGTCTGCATCTTGCCGACAATGAGATACAGAGCGGAGGTAGCTGACTTGCTGCAGGCCAACGATTCGACCCGCGCATCAACGGATACCGCAACCGCATTTTGTATTTCCCATGACGCCCCCAGACACGGCCGGTCTGGGAGGATCATTTACTACGGAGCTACGTCGCGATTCGACGGCCCAGCTCACGGACGTGGACGATCAATGGCATCTGCCATCAACGGAACCCAACCCGGGGCGTGCGACCCCCTCATACCGCCGGCATCGTCGCGCCATGTCAGATTCGACTATCCACGAGACCAATCCTGAACCTGGGGGCTTCAAGGTAGTCATCTCGAAGCCAGGCGAGGAGGAGCGGCCCAGGACCGTGGAGGAGATGGACCTGGCTCGGCCGCCAGTATTGAACGTCAGTATTCCGTCTTGGAGGATAGGAACCCCTCGGTTCAGCATGCGCGGCACCCCGTTCTTCTTCCGCGGGTCCTCCTATGCCCCTACCGAAGAAGTCCGTTCCAGCAGAGCTTCTTTCTTCCCCTCGACACACGACGGCCCATCGAGGGATTCTTTCAGGAAGCCGAGCCCATTTCGCGGATCTAAGATCCGAATCTCGAAGTTCGATCCTAATGATCCTCTCAACCCCGCATCACCTACCTTCCTCCACCCCCTCAGGAAAACGTATATGTCTGGCCATGTTGTCATCGAACCTTCGATGTTCGATGCCTTGACCTTCAAGCCGATGTGCGACGACCGAACTATTGTCCGATATTCGAGCACCGGCGCTGTGACTGCAGCTACCCCTGCGCGCCTCGTCGCCGAGATTACGTCCCCTAGCTTCCTCGACTACGAGCTCCTGTCTGACTTCTTCCTTACTTACCGATCCTTTCTTGAGCCATCTGATCTGCTTCGCATGCTCTTCGCACGACTGAGATGGGCGATTGACAGGAGCGACGAGGCCGGCCTTGTGGTGAGAGTTCGAACGTTTGTCGCGCTGCGTCACTGGATTCTCAATTACTTCATCGACGACTTCCTTGTTGATTATGACCTCCGAGCGACGTTCTGTAACCAGCTGAATGGCTTTGCGGAGGAGCTCGCCCGGGATCCGAAGGCGCAGAAGGTGCCGCTAAAGATCCTGTCCGAGCTAAAGAAGTGCTGGAGGAGGGTGTGCGCCCAGTTTTGGGAGGGTCCGGAGTTCGATCCGTCGTTAGGGTCTGATATCCCCATCCAACCCGGCGGTACCCCTGAGAATGGTGACGGGAATCCGGACCCGGCGACGTCGTGGCTACAGCCCCCTGACGGCACTGCACCGCAGCACGAAAACTCGGAAGCTTCCCAGAACCAGCCCCCGCAGACAAGCCTCTTCGTCGACATGGCCAAGACGACCGGTTATATCGACGCCATCGTGGCCGGAGACCGACCCACGACCCCTGACATCGACCCCGAGACTCTGGATCGCGACGCTACTGCTTCGCCGACCAGCCTGATGAGCGTCGACGCGGTCTCTTGCTCGTTCCCCACCAAGGCGTTCAAATCGAATCACCCCGGCGGCACCTACCCTGCCGCTCACCCTGTCGACCAATCCGCGATGCAAAACTCCGAGCATGTTGCGACGACCCCTCGTGCTGTGGTTGGCAAGCGTGTGCGCGCTGCTCAGGCGCACAAGAGGAATGGAAGTCTGACGGATTCGCTGCGCGAGCATCCTACCATGACGGAGAGGGCGCTTTACAAGAATGCTGAGCTTCTTCTCGCCCTGCCTTACGCCGGGAGCTTGGTTCGCGGGGACCTGCTTCCGCCGCCCCAAGCGGTTGTCGATGTCCAGCTCCCGGCGGGGACTGCCGGGGCGAGACAGACTACCCTCGTTCAGCGCCCTCCATCCCAATTGCCCAAGGAGAACGGGATCCTAGCTTCTGCCATGTCCGGTCAGGGCATGAAGAAACTTCTGGGCAGCGTGCGTCGTGCTCTGAGCACCAAGGGCCACTCTTCTTCGCATACCCAGGGCTCCTACATCAATATCAACCCTCCCGGCCCCCGGGGCGCTACTACAAATAGAATTCCCGGCAACCCCGTTGTGCCCCCAGACCCCAGGCCGCCGGACCGGTACCCGCCCGTCAATCCGCATCGACTTGCTTGGTGCCGAGGTCGCCGAGGACTTCAAGCGCGCTGTTCGCGAGGACTCTCAGACAGGGACCGAGCAGCATGAGAACCGCTCGGCGACGAGCCAAGCTCAAGAGTCCACTTCGAATGTGCAGGGAGGGCTGTCCCCTATGCCAAGGGAGACCTCGCATCACCAGGCTTTCTCGCCTAATTGGCAGGTTCTGCGGCCCACGAGTGATATGGGGATCACGAATGGCAGCCAGTCCATCGTGATTGTGGATGGATCCTCGCTTCCGGAGAATCATCCCCTCGTGACTGGCGCCTTGCCCCCGGTTAACCCCTCCGTCGAAGCCTTCGCCGAGACCTTCTCCCAGAACGCGGCCGACCCTACCCCGCCTACGACGCCCCCCGGCCGGATGGTTGGCGGTACTCCAAGGCGATCGTCCTACATCCTCGGTCATCAACCCGTCCGGCACTCCCACTCCGCCGACCCCCTCCCGCCCTTCATCCCTGATCTAGCCACTCTGGGCCACGCCTCCACGCACAATGACTACCCGCGACCCTCCCTCGACGACCAAAGCTCCCGCCGTCTCCCCCTCAGCGGCGTGGGCGGCATCCGCAGGCGAAACTCGGATCACGTATCGTACGCATCGTCGAGTCACAGAGAAGACTGGCAGAGCCACAAGCGCAACGCGCCCTCCACGACAGATACCTTCCACCAGCCGGAGACGATCCGCAGTTTCGATGCCACGACTATCTCAGAGCACTCCCTGGATGATGGATTGTCGAATAAGAGCGCCATGCCCCAGCCATTGAGGACACTGCGCAGAAGGCCGGGTGGGGATTTGCGTGCCGCGAAGAATGTCTGTGACTTGGATGGCCATGTACTGAGGAGGTCGCGCTCGGCAGGATCGCTGACAACGTACGACGAGTCGCTGCGCAGCTCGTACATCCGCAGCGCGGAGGGGCCGGAGGAGGGGTACGTCGACGTCGCCGCGTCTGACTACTCCTACGAGCGAGGCGAGGTCTTCTCGCTCGGCGCGTTGGCGGAGCAGAACCCAAAGAGGGACGTCTCTTGGGTGAGCACACACGACTCGAAGCCAGTGATGAGGCCTTCGTTTGAGAAGGAGGCGCAGAAGCTCGCGCTGATACCGGATGATGCTGATGATGATGGGGGCATTGAAACGGCGCTGTTGAAGTTGGAGGGCAAGTATCAGAGGAAGAAGCCGCCGCCGCCGTTGGTTCCTGTTCCCAAGCTGTCGATTGATCTTGGGCGGCCGAGGGAGAATGCGCCGCCGGCGGATGGGGTTGAGATTGTGAAGAATGGGGATAGGGGGTTGAGCAAGGAAGAAAAGCAGGAGAGGCGGAATGTGCATATCGGGGAGGAGGCGTTCCAGCTTGCGGCTGCGCATAATGCGCTGCTGGATATCAGCGGGCGACATGGCTCGCAGATGGCACGGTCATTTTTCTCGGATGATTCGAGGATATCGTACTGCCCGACACCGCTGTTGGAACAGGGATTGACAGATGAGGCGAGGAGCAAGAGGACGGTTACGCAGGAATGGACCGATCGGTCGGTGCTGCAGGATCCCGATGATAATGATATTGAGACTGTCCAGCATCGGAGTATCTATGATTCGCAGCATCAAAGCTTCCAGTTCATCCAGAAGACGGATAGCATGGATCGGATTCCGCCGGGGAAGACGATGCCTTTGGCGGAGGAGCAACAGCAACAGCAGCAACAGCAGCAACAGCAGCAGCAGCAGCGGGCTAGCCTGGAACAGTCGTTCTTGAATGTGGAGAGTGATAATGAGAGCGACATCTCGACTGAGTTGTCAACGGAAATTGTGGATTACGAGGACGGGCAAAACCCCGCGACCATTGGGCTTGCTGTGACGACTTCCAATGGCCAATCCATCACGAGCAGGAATCAAGAACCACCTGCTGAGCGGTCCGGCTCACCGCAGCTTACCCTCCTCCAAGCTCTCCAGATGTCTCCCACGACCGCCTACAGGGAGAAGATCCAAGACCGCCAGAATCACTTCGACAAGCCTCTTCCTCCTACTCCCAACCCCGCCTCATCGACCCCCGCAACATCCCAAACCCACCTCCAATACCAGCATCATCACTTCCTCGGCGCCCGCGATGCCGCTGCCCAGTCCCAGCCCTCCCTCCCCAACAAATACTCCGTCCATCTCCCTTTCATCCTCGCCTTCGACAGCGACATCCTTGCCCAACAATTCACCCTGGTCGAAAAGGATGCTCTCAACGAAATCGACTGGAAAGAGCTTATCGATATGCGCTGGAAGAACGCCGATCAAAATAACGTCAACAACGTGCGCAGCTGGGTCTCCTTCCTGCGCAATACCGACGCGCGCGGCGTCGAGGTCGTCATCGCAAGGTTTAACATCATGGTGAAGTGGGCTATCTCCGAGATTGTACTGACCCAAGATCTGGAGGAACGCGCTCGGTGTATAATCAAGTTCATCCACATCGCCGCGCATTGCAGGCGGTACCGGAACTTCGCGACCATGTCGCAGATCACGATCGCCCTGACCTCGAACGAGGTGAGCCGGTTGAGCAGGACGTGGGCGTTGGTTCCGCCACATGATAAGCGCACGTTGCATGATCTGGAGCAGCTCATGTCCCCAACTCGGAATTTCTACAACCTCCGCGCGGAAATGGAGGCTGGTAGTGTTACGGGAAAGATCAGCAAAAGCGGCTCGAGCAGCTCAATACTCGCCGACATGGCGTGTATACCGTTTGTGGGAATTTATACGCACGATCTGCTGTTTAATGCGCAGAAGCCGAGCGAGATTGCCAGCTCGCCGACGACCGCGCCGCTGGTCAATTTCGAGCGGTGTCGCACGGCCGCAGGGATCGTCAAAACGTTGCTGAGGTTGCTCGAAGCGAGCACGTTGTATGCGTTCCAGCCGATTGAGGGGATTACGGAGAGGTGTTTGTGGATGGGGGCGTTGGATGATGAAGAGATTAGACGGTTGAGTGAGAGGTTGGAGTAAGCGGACTAGCGTCCTTCTCTCCCTTGAGAGAGTTTGGCGGCAGATGAGCAGCTCGGCACCTTCGCATAGCATTTTCTCTCAAGGCCGCTCAAAGCTTACCTAAAAACCCTATAATACCCCCCCCCGCGGGCCCCACGCAGGGGAATACTTCTCTCCTACCTTTTCTGCTGTTTATTTAGCAGGGCGTCTGGCATTTCTTCTTCTCTATTATACCAGCCGCTCACGTTGATCGATGAGATGATGGATTTACGGGATACATGGAATCACGTATGTCGTCATGTATGGTGTCTGCATACTTGATTGATTGGTTGTTGATGATATCTGGCCTGGCTTGTAATCTTTGGGCCAACTGTCCCAGATTTAAAAGTCACTTGTCATTTCCGCTTCCGAGAGTTGGGGTCTTGTTAAGTACATTCTTGTCATTTGACTTTTGTTTCGATGAAGGATACCCTTGGGGAGAGAAAGAAGAGGAAAGGAGTTGCAAGATGCATATGGAGTATTAGGGTTGCGTTGTCTCATGTCACATAATGGGGCAAGAGGTAGACACGGTTTGGTACGGGGTTTGGAGTCAACGATATGAGAAGAGAGGGGAGAATAACATAGTTGTGTCCTCTCTACCTACGACTCGGACGTAGAGGAAGGGGTATGAGGCTCAACAAGAGGCTACCTAGGTAGCTAATCAAATACAGTTGACATTGACAGGATTTCTTTGGGCCTTGAGGCTATGAGATTCACAATTGACTTTCATAGCTGCCATTTACCTTCCGTGGAGCAGCTAGCAAGAGAAATAGAGATTTGGAGATGGCAAGGATATCAAGGGCTTCTGCAGGAATGGACGGATGCCAGCAGTAAGACAGCGACGAGTAAGAAATACTGGCAATTGCAGACAGTGGTATCGCATAGCACTTCCAACGCCATAAGGGTCAAACCTCCGTTCCCATATGCTAACAAAGATCTAGGAAACCACACTCCCCGGCAGCCGGTTGACCTATTGCAGAGTGGTCAGTCAGCAAGGCGGGATCACGTTTAAGTCAATCCCTCTAGACCCCACAGGGCATTCCCCCTCTCCGGCAATGGCAAAAGAGCTACCAGAGAGGATATCTTTCCCTCATTAGTGCAGGTCTAGTGTTACCTCCGCCTGAGCAACGCTGCTCCGCAAAAAGAGTGCACCAGCCGACGAAGAAGAGACAGGGAGAGCCATCAAGCCCATTGTTGTTGCAGAGGAGATTGGCGAGCAGAACCATGACCAGAAGTGTGATACCCCATCCATTTGTCCGCGCCACCATTACGCCTGACCCCTAAAATTGCCAGTTTTTATTTTCACCAACTCATCTACCAGCCAGCCGAGGCATCCTTAGTAGGCTCGGCAGCCCACTCGCTGGTAGCAGCGGCACCAGCCTCCCAAGAACCGGCCTGAGCCTCGCTCCACTCAGTGGCAGCCGGGAAGCCGCCAGGGGCAGCTTCCCAATCGCCAGCACCAGCGAAGCCAGTGTCGACGGCAGCAACCTCCTCCTCCACGGCGAGCTCCTTCTCCTCGATCTTCTCCTCAGCCTCGGCCTCAGGATCGCGGTCTGTGCAGAAAGTTAGCTTATGCTCCATATCGGTAGTAATCCGAGACAGAGGGAACTTACAGAAGTAAAGGTCGGGCATGACGTCCCAAGGGGTCTCGCGGTTGTAGATGGTGCCGCGGAGGCGAAGGACCTCGCGGGCAAGCATCCACCAGATCAGACCAACAGAGTGCCTACCCTTGTTGTTGGTGGGGATGGCAACATCGACGTACTCGAGAGGGGAATCAGTGTCGCAGAGGGCGATGACCGGGATGTTGACATAGCTGGCCTCCTTGATGGCCTGGGCATCGGTGCGGGGGTCGGTGACGACGATCAGGCGGGGCTCCTTGAACGAACGGGTGATGTAGTTGGTGAAAGAGCCCGGGGTGAAGCGACCAGCGATGGCCTGGGCGCCGGTGTGGGCGGCGAACTTGAGGACGGCGCGCTGGCCGAAGGGGCGAGAGGAGATGACGCAAACATCGCTCGGGTTGTCAATGGCAACGATGATGCGGGCCGCAAGGACGAGCTTCTCCCTGTTGGAGAGCAGTCTTGTCAGTCGATATTCCGACGCTCCATCCTCCGCCTTATTTGACACTAAATTCGCGGCGAACTCCCGAGAATATAACCATAACGTACCAGGTCTTGCCCAGGTTGATGATGTTCACACCATCAGCGCGGGTCTTCCACACATACGCTATACGGAGAGCTCTGTCAGAATCTTTCCTGTAATCGGCGAAACAAGTTATGAGGGAGAATTACGCTGCATGTGAACATTGAGGCTATTGAAGCAAGATCAGTTAGCAATGGCTCCCACAACACGATTTCAGAGAACCGCAACGACGGCGACGCACTTCTTGGAGCCGATGTGGCACTGAGCAGCGAGGAGCTGCTCAATGTCGGCGCTCGTGGGGTTGAAGATGGAGGGCAGGTTAGCGGGCGCCATTTTGACGGTTCTCTCTCGCGGCGGACGTGACGACGGGGAGAGAAAGGGCGAAGTTTGGCGTCCAGGAGTGGGATATATTTTTCGGGCCCCGGCGGACTGGCTGCGCTTGGCTGGAGCTCCTGCGATTTTGGCACACAAAAATCAATTTTGTGGAGTGCCCCGCCAGGGTTCCTGCGGCACATGCTTGGCTCGCAGTGTGGGCTATGGCTAATGGTGCCAGTGCGGGGCTGATGCGTGTGGCTTGACTGCCATTGCTGTGTCAGCTGTTGCCAACTGTAACCGTTTGGGGCACTTCTCCAGGTTAGCCGTCGTTTTGCCGGCCGAAGGACCTTGCCTTCTTGGCGATCGAAGTGACGCTAGCCAGAACAGGACTAGCGCAGTTTGCTCCAAAATCTGGGCCGCAAGTGCGACGACAGAGAAAGTTGCGAAGCAGCGCGCAGACGGAAGCAACGGAGTCGACGTTCTGGGGAGACAACTAAAGAAACCAGCCAGAACACCTCAAGATGCCGCCCCGGATAGCCGCCCCTCAGGGGCTGCGCACCCTTACACGTGAGCCTGCCCGCCCCGGCATGACCCCTCGCTGAGTCCTGTTGAGTGTTGACCCCTCACTCGGCTGACACCTGATATTGTTCGCAGTATGTCTCCGTCCGGCCCCGATTACGACTCCGGCTGCCACTTTGCTGCTGCCGCGCACACAGACTGCCAACATCTCTATGAGGGAGAAGAAGCGGCGGATGAAGCAGGATCCTTGGGGCTGGGCTCAGGCTCAGGCTCGCAAGAACGCTCACCTCGAGAAGCGGGCCAAGATCGAGGAACAGCGCCAGGCCGAACTGGGCGATCCCGTCCACGGCATTACCACTCCTTTCGTTGAGTCGTTCGACACAGCCGGCCAGGAGCCGGTCTCGTCAACGACCGGCCAACCTCTCCCCACATCGCCCCACATCAAGAATTACCTGTTGTCGCAGGAAGAGGTCGAGAAGGCGATCGAGTACTCTCAGAAGGTGACGGCGCCTCTAGTCGGCCAGGAGAATGCGGTTTCGGACCCGACGATGGAGAAGGAGGCTTTGGAGGAGCATCAGAAGAAGCATGAGAAGGCCATGATCGCGCTACAGCGCATTACCGATTTGAAGAACGGCAGCGCCAAGGATCGCAAGCACGCAAACATCCGCCGGTGTATTGAGACCTTTGGCAGGCATGTTACCGACAAGTTCCTGCAGCCAGCACCGCGTGGGCCTGCTCAGGGAGAGCCCAAGCCAAAGCCACCACGGGCTGGTCCGGATACGGGTAGCAGCGAGGTGCAGATTGCCATCTTGACTGCCAAGATCCGCGCGCTGGCTAAGGCCCTTGAGGGTTACAAGGGCTACAAGGATAAGAACAACAAGAGGAGTCTGCGGAAGCTGCTCCACAAGCGTCAGCGGCTATTGCGTTATATGGAGAGGAAGGAGAGAGGAAGCGAGAGGTGGCAGTATATGGTCAAGATGCTGGGCATCACGCCCGCTTGCTACAAGGGCCAGATCTCGATCTGAGCGGCGTTGGAGGGGTGGTCGGTGGAGGAATGTCCCAAGACAAATTAGCATGTATAACTTGTTTATGTACAATACCGTTAAGACCCTAGCAGGAATGCGCAATGATTCCCCCTTATCTTGTAAGCCCCTTCGCCCGTACGCCATGCCACAATTGCGAACTCGAACTCATGCCCTGAGAGTTCCCAAGATGATACCCGTGTGTACAAAATGCGCGTCATCCATCCAGCTCCATTGGATAACGAATATCTAAGCCGATTACCCCATTTCAAACTTAGAAGACACTGATGTAGTTGTTGATGCGCTCCTTCTGCTTCTGTGCGATGCACTCAGCAATCCATGTGATGTTGCGGATTTCCTGGTTGCAGCGTTAGTTTCTGGCATGATAGAACATCTCCAAGAGGCGGCTTACCTGTTCTCTTAGTTTAACCCAAGCATAGACAATAGCATATGTGAACTGCCGAGTAAAAGCACTCTTGGCGATCTCCATCTCCTTTTGATAGAACATGTCCTCGAGACTCCTGCCGTCTGTGCTCAGGCCGCCACCCATGTTACCAGGACCACCAGGACCACCCCCAAGACCGGCAGCTTCAAAGAAAGCCTTGTAGTCGGCAACTCCATCAACCGCCAGTCTCACACCTTCAAAGTCATCGGCACGCGACAGCATCAGCGTGCCCTCCGGGTACAGCTTCCCAAAGTTGGGATACAACTTCTTACGGTCTGCCTTAGAGAGCTCGGTGCCAAAAGAGTTCAGGGTGATGTTAATGGCACGGCGGTCGGCCTCGAACTCGAGCATCTCCGACATGATCTCGGCAGTTGGGGTGCCGGCCATGTCTGGGTGGGTGTTAACGAAGCGGTAGAAGTCTTCGAGATAGTTCTTGTAAAGGGTGTTGCGCACGATCTCGATGTTGAGCTCGTCCAGGTCCTGATGCGACAGGCTACCCTTGAAGTATGGAGCAAGGGGCGTCTCAATCAGCACGCTATTGTAGAGCTCCTCAATGTTTGTCGCCACGCAGAGCACAGGCATTGTCTCGAACCAGCCGAGCGGATGGCAGCGGTCGAGCAGCTCGCGAGTGTCGCGCTCATGGAGCGTGCCGGTGATGAGCAAGGCGACGTTGTCAATCATGTAGCCGTACGTGACGTAGTCCATGAACTGGGCCATGGCGCCAACAGCGTTTGCGCGGACATAGCGGAACTCGGAGACCAGCTTGTCTGTTGTCCTGGCCGCGAGGGCGGATGTTGATGGGTTAGGGGGCAACGATGCCAGGAAGTCGCCGTAAGCGGGGCCAAGTTGGAGCTTCAGATCTGGGAACGCGATGGTCAGAACCAAGCCCATCATAGGTCAACATCGTAGAAAAAGTGGCTAACCATCAATAGTCTCGCATTGTGTCATGTTGGCATACTGGGCGCTGGTAAGGAGGCTGTTCCGGTAGCCCCTGATGATGCCCTCGATGTAGCTGCGGGGGGGGAAGACAGTCGGAGTTAGCAAGAAACCATCTTGATATTGTAAAGTGTGGTGTCGCTAAAGCCCACGACTTACCCATTGTTTACATTGAAAAATAAGCCCTCCATGTTGAAAATATATGTGCGAAGATTGCCCAGAAGACACAGGTAGATGGCACCCTCTTGGCTCTTGACGTTCTGTTGATAGAGCTCGAGGTGCCTGCGGCTTTGATGGCGTTGGCGCTGGTTGGTTGTCCTTCATCGCAAGTTCCTTGGTGTCACCGAATGGATGGCTGATACCACACTGTCTGTTTAGCTCACCCCAGCCGCGCCGCTCGAATGCCAAGCTCCTTATCGAGCTTATCGTACTGAGCTCGGGCCAATTGCCCCCACCTGCATCCTGCAAAGTCAGTGGTAAAAAAATTGTTCCTTTGCACTCCAACTTTTTTCTGCGGAAGGCTGTGGTGAACCCGTGAAGCAAGCCGCGATCGAGCCGCTTTCACAACCTTCGCACAACAACACCAGCCGCGGCAAGGGCTTCCGACACGAATTTGGCAAAATGCCGCTCTTCATTCTCACGGAAACCAGCGCCGGGTAAGTTACCTTCCATTCAATTGGCCGTCGAAACAGATGCGCGTGGAGCCGTAGGGAAAGAGGTCTTTGGCGCGACCAGTTCGCGATCGAGGAGTTGGTCGGCAGTGTTTAGAGAGTCAATTCCATCAGGGCTTTTGGGCTAACATCGATTATAGCTATGCCTTGTTCAAGGCTGCCGACAAGAAGCTGCTCGACTCGGACAATGTGTCGGAGAGGCTCTCTACCCTTGACAAGATCATCAAGGAGTAAGTCGCCCAAATACCATATGTTTGCCATCGCCTAGATGTGTTCGCAGACCAACACTCCGCAGGATCAAGTACAAGGAGTTTGCCAAGTTCGACAGTGCGGCTATTGCGGTCGAGGAAGCCAGTGGCATTCTTGAGGGCAAGGTTACCCCTAAGTTGGCTAGCCTGCTGAATGAGCTCAAGGATGAGAAGAAGGTCACTCTCGCCGTGCATGACACAAAGCTGAGCAACTCGATCACTAAGCTCCCCGGCATCAACATCAAGCCTATTTCGGGCTCGATGACTGATGACCTCTTCCGTGCCATCCGTCAGCATCTGTACAACCTGATCCCGGGTATGGAGCCGTCCAACTTTGACGAGATGAATCTTGGTCTGGCGCACTCGCTCTCCCGCCACAAGCTTAAGTTCTCTCCCGAGAAGGTGGATGTCATGATTGTACACGCTGTGGCCCTGCTGGATGAGCTCGACAAGGAGCTCAACGTCATGGCCATGCGCGTCAAGGAGTGGTACGGCTGGCACTTCCCCGAACTGGGCAAGATCCTTCCAGACAACCTGTCGTATGCGCGCGTTGTTCTCGCTTTGGGCCTGCGCACCAACGCTCCCAACGCTGATCTTTCCGAGATTCTTCCTCCCGAGATCGAGGCCGCTGTCAAAGCGGCTGCCGACATCAGTATGGGCACTGAGATTTCCACTGAGGACTATGAGAACATCAAGCTTCTCGCTGTCCAAGTCGTCGAGAGGTCCGAGTACAGGCGCCAGCTGGCTGAATACTTGCAGAACCGCATGAAAGCCATCTCTCCAAACATGACTGAGCTTATCGGCGCCCTTGTTGGTGCCCGCCTTATTGCTCATTCTGGTTCCCTTGTCAACCTCGCCAAGAACCCCGGTTCAACTATCCAGATCCTCGGTGCTGAGAAGGCCCTCTTCCGCGCCCTCAAGACTAAGCACGCTACTCCGAAGTACGGTATCATCTACCATGCTTCTTTGGTTGGTCAGGCCTCTGGCCCCAACAAGGGCAAGATTGCCCGTCAGCTCGCCGCCAAGATTGCCCTTAGTGTCCGTACGGACGCCTTTGAAGATTTCCCCGAGAACGCCGACGACGAGACCCGCGCTGCTGTGGGTATTCAGGCCCGGGCCAAGCTGGAGAACAACCTCCGTCTTCTTGAGGGCAAGCCGCTGAACAAGGGTGTTGCTCTTGGGCCCAATGGTATCCCGGTTGGCATGCCCGCTAAGTGGGACGTCAAAGAGGCTCGCAAGTACAACATCGAGGCTGATGGCCTTGCTACCACAACCTCAAAGGAATCCTCCGAGCAGCCGAAGAGGCCGCTCATTGAGGAAGTTCCGGAGGTCGAGATGAAGGATGCCTCCGCTAGCGATAAGAAAGATAAGAAAGAGAAGAAGAAGGAGAAGAAGGAGGTCGCTTCTTCGAAGATTACGGAGGCGGATTATGAACGTATTGCCAAGGAGCTCGGAATGTCCCTCTCCAAGTTCACCAAGAAATTGGAAAAGGGCAAGATCAAGATCAAGCCCGATGGCAGTGTTGAAGTTAAGGGCAAGGATGGAGAAGATGCTGAGGCTGAGACGCCGGTTAAGTCCAAGTCCTCCAAACGTAAGCATGAGCCTGAGGAGGAGACTCCTGCCAAGGAGGAGAAGCACAAGAAGAAGAAGAAGAAGTCCAGCAAGGAGTAAGGGGTCGGCACATACAGGTACAGCTGGTGCTCACTCTTCTTTCTCTTTTCTGGGGTTTCCTTTTTTCGGACATGCTTCTTTGTATGATACACCTCCTGGCGTATTGGTTGGTGGGCTTTGACGGCGTTCGGATGGGCACGATGGCGGCGTTATTGGGGCTTTTCTGAGTGAGATCTTTCATGCAGCATCGCACTTGTAGTGATGAAAAGCAGGTGGTTGGTAGTTCGTGGGCATATCGTCCAGCGAATGGACTTAGTATTCAGAGGCTCAGCCTCAGTATAGCATCAATGCTGATATAACCCAGACTGTATCTGACATCTACGTGATCGTGATTGCTTGATGGGCCTGGATCATCATCTTCCAAAATGTATGGTCAGAAAATATGTAATCCCTCCCCTCTCACTCTTATCTTATCTGATACTTATGTAATAAATCGCCCCACTTGCGATCATCAAGGTTCCCAAGCTGCGCCAACGAAACTCTAGCTCTTGAACAGTAAACAAGTATTTCCAACATCACCACCACCACCACCACCACCACCACCATGCCAGAATCTCCCAGCAGACGGTCACGATCACGATCGCGCTCACCTGTGCGACGCCCCAAAGCAAGCGGCGGCTTCCGCTGGAAAGAGAAGCGCCGTGATGATGAAAATGATGACCGCCGCGATCGTGGCTTGCAGCGCGGCTATCGTGATCGCTCGCCAAGGAGAGATCGTGACAGGGAGAGGGATCGTGAAAGGGATCGGAGCATGGACCGTGACTACGGTCGTGACAGAGACAGGGACAGAGACAGAGACAGAGATTACCGCAACCGTGACAGGGAGCGGGATAGGGACAGAGACCGTCGCGACCAAGATCGCTCACCCCGAAGAGACAGAAATCGTTCGCCTCGCCGTGATAGAGACCGTGACCACGACAGAGACAAAGACGGAGACCGCACATCCAAACGCGACAAACTCTCCAAATCGAGCAAAGCCCAGCAGCTTGCTGCACCTAAAGCGACATCCGGCGGAGAGGAGATGATTGTGGTGACGGTCAATGACCGCCTGGGTACCAAAGCGCAGATCCCTGCATTCCCGTCTGACACGATCGGCCAGTTCAAGATCATGGTTGCTATGAAGATTGGCCGCGAGCCGCATGAGATTTGTCTGAAGAGGCAGGGTGAGCGGCCGTTTAAGGATCATATTACGCTGGGGGACTATGGTATCTCGAATGGGGTGCAGCTGGATCTGGAGGTTGATACGGGTGAGTGAGGTAGTTAGCCTCGTGTATTGGGGAGAAAAGGGACTTGTCCTACGACAATCAAGCTCTGAAGACCAGATGGGTTTTGGGATCCAGTATGATTGCAGACACCGCATTAATCCTCGTAGTTCTGGAAGATGGATCAGTCAGACCGGCTCCTTTCCTTGAACAGGGAAGCTCAGCCAGGTATGATCATGTTTGGTGACCGGCAGGAAGGGACGTTAATTGTGATTCAGCGATCCTGGGGCGTAAATGCATCAATTTCCTGATCTCAGTATATGGTGCAACAGTTTCCATAAGTTTTCTGGCCGACAGCCAAACAAAATGCAACAGATACCCCATCTGGAACAGTGAATTCTGATGTGAACGATGCTTCTACGGTCAAATTTCTATTACCACCCTAGCATAGCTGTTCCGTTGAATAGGTATCATGACCATAGATGTATTGAACGCTGATGAAGTGCTTTGCTGTATTCCCCCCAGCGCCCATCATATCGACCACCTTACCACTTCCATCAACTAGCCAAGCTCCCCTCCCATCATTCCTCGTCCTCTATAACCCTCTCCGCAACTTTATCCTGATCCTGAGGCCCAAAAGCTTCCACCAGCGTATTCACAATTGCCACAGCCACCCGCGTGGCCAGCGCTTGCAAGATAATCACCTCCCAAGACTCCTTGTATGCGAACCAGCCGAAAAACACTACCCACATGAGAAGTGGTAGCACATGCTCCCCAAAGAGGCTTATCAGGCGGTAAACTGTAATTGGCGTTCCATTTGAAGGGAGGACTGATTTGATGGGTGTTATGCTCAGTACCGCCAGTGTGCTGTAGAAGGCGACTGTGGAGGTGACCAATGGGAGAGCCCAGGATGGTAGCCAGGAGGAGTTATGGGTGATGACGAGGAGCCGTGCCCCTAAGGCGATGAGCATGAGGAGAAGGGAATATGCTACATTCTTGTCAATGGAGTTTTGTTGGTCAGAGGATTGTTGGACCGCAACTTGTTGGTCTTCCGTCGACTCAGCACGAGGGTCTTTGATCTTCACTTGTTCAGGCCTCGAGTCTTCCATCACAGTTTCTTGACGAATTGTCGGTGAAATGACACACGAGAATAGAAATCCCTCCTCTTTGGACTTATAGATGAGTTGTTGTCAACAATGAAAGATGGCCTTAAGCATGGAACTGCACTTCCCGGTGGGTGCATTACCTACCTTCTTACTGTTGCTGTCACGTGACAGCGCTCCCTGTACGCGCCTCGAGACACCGCTGGCTCTTGGCCCCTCACACACGCCCTTGACTTGACATGTGATATCGCGTCTCTGACTCCTACTGTCTTATTAGATCTTCATCACTCTCCACTCATGATTCTTCAAACCTAGATAGTCCCTCCATAAAGCAGTCTCTGTGATCCTCCTAGTCAAAAATACTTTCTTTGTCCTTCAACGTTCACATTAGACCGCCGATAACCGTCCTCCAAGAAGCCATGACATCTCGTACCAACACTCGCAGCCTAACGCAGACCACCATACTCCCCTCCACAACGGTTCAATCATCATCCAAACCCTCCTCCATCCCCCTCCCAAAACCTCTCCAAAACTCACCCCTCGGCACACCCTTCGAGCGCTCCGTCTGGCGCCTAACAGCCCAAATCCCCCCCGGATCCTTCAGTACCTATGGTATTCTAGCCGCCGCACTCAAATCCTCTCCTCGGGCGGTAGGCAACGCGCTAAAGAGAAATCCATTCGCTCCGGAAATTCCATGGTAAGTCCTGTAATTGTTTCAATCTCGCTGACTACGTGGTATCTAACTAGTATGTAGTCACCGCGTCCTAGCAACGGGTAACATGTTAGGCGGATTCAAAGGCAAGATTGGTCACCGTGATGGGGACGCATGCGCTTCTTTGCAAGAGAAGCGGGCTCTTCTGCAGAAAGAAGGAGTCCGTTTTGATGCTCTTACTGGGAGAGCATTAGGGACTCCGTTCAGTGGGTTCGTCTTGTGAAGTAAGAGAGCCCATTGATTGAAATGATACGATTTTCATCAGGTATAGTTCGCAACTATGCTAGCAGACAGTTGGATGGAGTGACGGAGTTAAGGAGTTGATTGGGCGTTTGGTTAGGGGTCAGGGGTTCTACACATGTTCTTTGAAACTGAGCAAACATGACATCAATCACAGGAACATCTAGCTATAGACCAAAGGCTGCGCAAGCTGGAGATGCATAGTGCCCTTGTATTACTGGCTATCTATCATCTCCTTCACTTTCCCGGTTGACCCGCGCATCACCAGATTACCTCTCGCGACCGTCCGTCCCAGCATCCTGAACGCCAGCCCAGAGCAAAACCCGCCCCGCCGTGCCGTCATTTTTTTTCATCGCCGTCGTTACATGGTCCCATGAGAGAGAAGAATGAAAGAGAGATAAACATCCCAGCCATATGCCTTTGATCCATATCCGCCGCCTAGCCCATCAACCTGCCTGTCTGGAACAGAGGGAGTCGCCTGCCCTAAAAGTAGCAGAAAAACCTCTGGGGCTGCCTGCTCCCCATATCTCCAGAACCGAGGTGTGCGCCGTCCGTTTTGTCCATTAATGTACACTTACAATGATTGCCACAAGCCGCCAGATGAGACCGATAAGCCAGATTCTTGCAAAAAATAGCAGATGCGCTTCGTTTTTTTATGAACGCCAAGTGATGAGAATGCCATGACGGTCCGCCGACAAACAGATGCGAGAGAGACCCAATCGAGCGAGAAATCGCATGTCTGAGTGTGCGCGCTCCACCAGAACAGTGGTAAATAAGATATTAGCAGCTTACTGCTGCTCGTCACCGCCACGGCGAGGACGCTGAGGGAGGCCACCGCGCTGGCCGCCACGACCGCGGCCACGGCCATCACCACGGAAGCCACCACGGCCGCGGAAGCCACCGCGACCGCGCCAACCACCCTCACGGTTGCCGCGGTTGCGGCCTTGGACGGACTGGAAACCGTCATCAGCAGGGGCAGCAGAGTTATTATTCTGCTGAGTCGACTCAGCAGTAGGGTGGTCATCAGCCCAGCTCTGTGGGTTGGCCGGGGCAGAGGGGGCAGCCGGGGTGGCATTCACGCCGGTCTCGGTCTCGCTAGGGTCGCGGGGGACCTTAACGTCCTGTTCCTGAGAGGTCGCCGCCTCGTTGCCAGTGTCCCACTGGCTCTGACCAGCGGCGGCGTTGGAAGCCTCATCCCCAGCCTCTGCATTGGGGGGAATACCGGAGCTCGTCTCAGTGCTAGTCGTCGAGGACTCGTGAACATGGCCGTTGGTCAAGACAGGAGCAGCGGTCTCCTCTACTGGGGCATCAGGAACAGCCTCAGTGCTTGGCTCCGCCTCGGGCCCGGGCTTGGCCTCTACAGCCTCCTCAGAGGAGGTTTGGGCGGGAGCTTCAGTCTGAACAAGAGAAGCGTTATAGGCAATAGCAGCCTGCTTAACCTGGGCAACTAAACGAAGTTAGCCTTTGTGAAAATAACGGATATGGTGCTGACCCAAGGAAACCACTTACAGGTTGTCGGCAGCAGCTCGCCCATGGTGCTACGTGTCTGCTCCTCCGAACCCTGCACCAGCTTCAGCATAGTGGCTACCGCATTCTCATCACCCGAGTAGATGTGGAGAAGGACACCCTCGAGAGCTGCACTCTCCTCGGAAGTGCCTTCGGGGTCTTCCGCCCGACGAGCAGCAGCCAGACGAAGGAACTGAGACAGGACAAGAAGGTTGTCGTGCAGGGCCTTCTTGACATCCTCCTCATTCTTCTTGGAGAGCTCCGCAAGAGCCTCAGCCTTCTCCTTCTCGAACTTCTCCGTCAGGGTCTTCTCCTGCTCCGCAAGGCGAGCCTTGAACTCTTGATCAAGCTTCTTATGTTGGGCCAGCTGTTCCTCAAGCTGATACAACTGAGCCTGCAGCGTGGGCCTCTTCAAGTGCGCAGCCTTCTGGTCGGCATTGATGACCTTCATGGCCACCAGCTCGTCCAAAGACTTGCCAGGATGTTCGTTGATGATGGCCTCGATCCTCGAGGAGTTGGTCTGCAAACATCACGTTAGCAATCCAGCCACGAGAGAGAAGTCATGGGTAAGAAGCAAATAAGACAAGAAGCAGGTTGGAACCTACAATCTTCTTTGTGAGGTTGCGAATGCTCCTGGGGGAATGAGTCAGCAAACCACTTGACGGGCCTATGCGCAGATAACGACCTACTTTTGCAAATCGCGGATATAAGGGTTGAAGGAAATGTCGTCCGGGTTCTCGCCAGGAGCAACAGAAGCAGGCTTGTCGGGGGTCGCAGTCGAAGTGGGAGCGGGGGACTCGGTGCGCTCGCCGGCCTTGGCCTTCTTCTTCTTGGCCGACTTCGACTCGACAGGAGCCGGCGGGTTCTGAACTTCGGTGGCGGCCATATCGGATTTTGTGAGAGGGATGTTGCTTGTGATTATACTAGAGAAGCCGAGACGGTGGTTGGTAGCAGGCGTCTTCGATTTGGGCGACGGACGAAGGTCCCTCGGCTGGCTCGAGAAGATGCGGGGGATTTTAGGGTGCAATGAATGGGAGATTACGACCAGAATGGATTGCAGAAGCTAATTGCCACGGACTCGGGCAAAAGGTGATCGGTGAGTGCGGAAGAGTTGGGTGATGATGTTTATTGGCAAAGGTTGGTTCGAGATGTGTGGGAAATTTTTAAGAGGGAAGCTGTGTGCCTGTCTGTGGTCGGTCGCCTCCCGTGTGAGCTGCCTGCCACCTTGGGGACCTTGGGCGTGCTGCGTGCAGAGCTTCCACACGGGCCACTCAGGGTGCCCCTCCTTTTCGCGATTGGTCACAGTTGGTGGTATGGGACAGAAGCATGCAGAAGGGTGACAGCAGCCCAAAATGCCGTTTGCTCCTACCGTCATTCACTGACCATTTGCTATTTCAAGAAACGCCCGAATACAAGGGCCATATGACCGCTTAAGAGAAGCTTCAAGCTCTCATATCTCCCTTCCAAGTAAACCTACATAACCTTCTATCTCCTTCTACACTCCGTGACCATCTCCAGCCTTCGCACCACGGCAATCTCATGATTCGGGCCCCCGGGGTTGCGGGCTGGGGCTTGGGCTCTGTCTGGTGTCTCCACCATCTGCCCGTTTAACCAAGCATATCCCAATGCATACATCTCGGCGCCATGCGGCTAGAGGCCCAACTCTGGGGTTCAAATAGACGGCCATTCCGATTATTCCACACTTCCGGTATGAAAATGGTATGCTGCCACTTTGACTGGGCACGCTGTTGGTCCATCATCCTCTGAACTTGGCAAGCGCATCCTGGTGAAAACAGGTCGCATGAGTATTGATCTGTGAGAAAGATTGACAGTTTATTCAAGAGTTTGCATACCGCCGTGACCTTTCTGACACTTCGCGCTGTGATACCACGCTCACCCCCTTGCTTGGCTTCAATCGCTGCTTCTTTGATGAGCCTGGAACAGAGTTAGCATGCAAGCCTAAACCATACAGGATATCCGAAGTCGTACGTTTGCATGAAGAGCATGTAGTCCAAGAACATCTGCCAGGAATTACATGTCAGACTAGTCTGCAACATTCCGAGATCTGGGGGAGATGTACCATACCATGACATCAGCGTTCTTGCTCACATTACAATTAGAGTGAGCCTTGACGATCTTTCTGACCGTCGCGCGGGGGTAAAGCTTTTGTCCAGGCATCTTGGATGGTAAGCAGAATCGTCGATCTAAGTGTTGAGGTTCTTTTCACATGTGGATATTTTGACGGTTTTCAATAGATACTCCAGGATGTCACTTTACTTCATTGGCAATGAGACGCGGCGCGGTGAGATGAAAGCAAGCGCGATGGTCGAGTTTGCGGCGCCCGCCAAGACCCCTGCCCTCACCCAAGGGTTAGGGTTCAGATCCGACTGTTACCTTCACTACCCCGCCATGAGACTGCTGCCCAAACGACGACGGCTCTAACTTCAAGAACCGTCATTCTCACCGAACTGCTTCCACGTGGCCGTGGACTGCTTCAGAATGATGAACATAAGTCGGCGAATGGTCAGCAACTACCCCTCAAACCCCAAACTTCAAAGCGCTGCTGACAATTGACTGCGCAGTTGACCAAGGAGGAGGAGGAGGCTATAGGCGAGGACGTCGAGGTACGCCGCGAGGACCAGGACAAGATCAACAGATTCAGCCGTTTGCATCGCCACGAATTGGCGATTGAGGAGGAGTTGAAGGCGAAGCAGGTCAGTATGCTACCTGTTGCTGGGAGCAACACCTGAGGAGTAGGCACTGTACTGACGCTGGCCACAGAAAGAGAAGGAAGAGTTGGACGATATCACAACTGAGCTGGAGCTTGCTGACGAGGACGAGCTTGTCCCGTGAGTCTCCCCTATCATATAAAAACTACCATATCCACTAGATGCATACTGAGCGGTTTTAAACAGATACAAAGTCGGCGACGCATTTTTCCACGTTCCCCTCCCCCAAGCCCAAGAGATGCTCGGTATTTCGACGGCAAAGCTTGAGGAGGAAATCTCGGAACTTGAGGAGAAGCTGAGCAATATCCGCGATGAGATGTCACAACTAAAGGTGGAGTTGTACGCAAGATTTGGCAAGACCATCAATCTCGAGACATGACGACAAATGACCGTTTTACCCATTCTTCACCAACATGAACTACTTTTCCTGGGACAACGCTATCGGGACTATTCGCCAATGCTATCTATCGGCCACGACAGGACATATTATAAGGGTTCCTTGTACTATGTCAGGTGGCAGGATGTGCTGGTCGATTCATGCCACTCCAGAGCATCGGCTAAATCCCTTGTATGCGCCCACTTGGGAATAATCTCGAGTTGGGACGTGCTGAACAGAGCATTTCAATCCAACTCGAGCACTGGACTGAAGGTTGAAGACCACAGGATTTTCGCTCGTTACCCCTACCATTCAGTTCCAGGTCCTGAGTCCTCTCGAGATTTAAGGAGCCGATTGCACCTGCTGGCTTGAAAGTCATAGGCGTTGCGAAGAAGTTTGTCCCATCAGTCTTGGTTGAGACTATGTTGATTGTTTCTGCGAGGCTTGTTCAAGGCTGTCCGATTCAATGGTGCTTGTCAAGAGTTGCGCTATCTGCCAATAGCTGGACCGCCCACTTATGAATAGAGACAACTGCGTCTGGTCATCGCTTGTTTGAGATCTAACCATGTTGACAACTCCGAAACCCCGACGGAAGCAAGTCTTGGTTTAGCAAACTTTTACCAGCGTCACAGCCAAAGCCTGAACCCAATCCCTCAAAAGCCCTCAAGACCAACAGCGTTTCTGAAACAAGCCGGATATTCATTTCGCAGGGGTTGATGTAAATTGCCTGTACCATAGCCCGTAAGCCGCATTAATACCGGTAACGCCACCGCACATGGTTTTGTTTGAAGGAACCCTTGTCAAACAAAACAAAGCTCCCAAACCGAACAGCCAACTTCCCTATTCCTTGTCACAACAAAACAATGGCCTTGTCATCCAAAAGCAACACAAGTCCGGCTCAAGGACGAAGGATCTTTCTGTAACCTAAGATCAGCACTTTTCCCCTGGCTCTCGGACGTCATCAATTCATGTCAGACGGGCCGAACGCAGAACAGCAGCCCGGGAAGCATCCCCTCGCCCATCAACCGACCTGAATTACAGAGAAAGATCACAACAGCGGAAGAAAGCGTTTGTTGGCACAGCAACAAGTCACGAGCTGCCAACCATCCAGCCAAGTGGTAACGGTAAGGGTTAGGGTTACGCGCAGTTGAATAAAGGTTGCCCCTCTTCAAAAGTCAATTGCACTTCCGTTCATCATTACCGACGCTTTCAACCCGCGTTTTTGTAAAGAACCTCAATAAAAACAAAATGGCTGCCCACAAAAGATCTACCTCAGCTGTTCCTGGCACAAGGGAAATGTCGTATTTCGAGCAGCAGCGCCAGGCGCTGATAGAAGAGATTGCCATGGTACCGAACCAAACCTCATCCGTCTCTTGTCCGCTACCTGCCTCTGCCGGGCAACGGTGAGAAGTAAAAATAGAAACGTGTCGCTGGTGCTGACTACACACTATGCAAAACCAGAACTTCGAGCATGTCCTGGCCAACATAAACAAACTAAACCGGTCGCTCGAGGCCGTTATCGCTGTGGGTCACATCTGCTCTCAAACAGCTGGCCATGCAACCTCTGATGCGACCGAATCAATAAGGCTAACGGATTGATACGGCGACTACCCAGGTAGGAAATGAGTTCTCATCTGTCGAGGCGCTCTGGTCGCAATTCGAAAACGTGATGGCCAAGGCCCCAGAAGAGGAAGCCAATGCTAAGGCGGGAGAGGAACAAGAAGGGGATGGGAACGCGGGGGCAGGGGACCGAGGAGCGAATGACGCCGGCCAGGTTTGATGAGGGGGCATTGTTTACATGTTTGCCCGGCTCGGATTCGTGGAAAATAAACCTATGAGAGACGGGAGCCAGGTCAGCCGACGGGGATGAGATGGAGAAGACGACCACACACACACACACACACACACACATGGTATGATACCCCAAATACACTAAACATACACAATACACATCCCCTGAATATAAACCCACATAAACACATCACTGTATCACCTTGGCAAGCGGGAAAACCAGGTTTTAGAAACCTATTCCTTCTTATTCCGCCTAAGCCCGTCCTAATAAAAGCAAATAAGACGGAATGGAGTGAGTGGGGGTCTGTTGCACGACAGGAATCAGACGCTCTGTCTCGCGCGCCCATCGCGCGAGACTCCGTGTTGTTGATGTCAACAAACCAGAGGAACGTTTGTTGACTTTCCCCTTGCAGTTCCCCTCTCCTTCTTTACCCACAGGTAGTCGTGTGTCAGTCCCGTCATGTAATCCAGACCCGCCTATTCATCCATCCATCCCTTAGGGGGTATCGCATCCCGTCTAAAATAAACACCCTATAATAGATAGGCTGATTGTTTGAGATGCAGGAGACCAGGTAAGAGATAATACATACCCTACTCCAGCAAGTACAACAGACACACAGAACACAACATGCAGCTTTTTCTGTGCACACACGTCCGGAACACGTGCTGTTGGAAAGGTCCCCATCCCGTCCATGTATTCACCCATTCACCCATCCATCTGTTCATTGAGCCAATCCGTAGCCAACCGCCCAACCATCCAGCCTACCAACTAGCAACCGAACGAAACCATTGTCATCATCATCTGTCGTCTTCCGTCATTCAGACAATCGCTTCGTCAGTTCCGTTGCCAGTCCATCCAGCCAACCAGCCAGCCCATGCATTCCAACCGAGGACCTTCCTCCACAGCAAGGGAGAGAGTGTGTGTGCGTGTGTGTGAGTATGTAGAGACACAAGCAGGCAAGGAAACTAAAGACAGCAAAAAGGAGATAATAGAGACTTGAGAAGAAAACAAGAACCAACGAAGCACCAAGCCCCCAGCAAAGAAAAGTAGAGTTGCCTGCTCGTTTCTGTAGGAAAGAGCTTGTCACAGACAGGGCAGAAAGGAAACAAAGCCAAAGAGAACAAAAAGTGTGCATAAAAAACAAAAAGGATGTGCAAAAAAAAAAAAATTCAGGGGGGTGGCAAAAGTATAGGACGGGGAAAAGAAAAATCAAACTTAAAACACAACAGCAGACGCCAGGAGCCATGTTGTTGTGTGTCGTCGTGTCATGGTTCATGCATGCATGCTGATAGTAAGAGAAATTGAGAGAAGGAGAAAGAGGTCATTGTCGCAGTCATGAACCGTCATGTTTTCGTCCCTCTTCTTCTTCATCTGCCATTTCTCCATGCCCATTTCTCGTTAAGATTGTGTTTCATGATGAGATAACCCTTTTGGTCGTCCTCGCATCAAACTGCATGTTTGTTGCCGCCTTGCTGCACCTACTCCTCCGACTTCCACATCATTATCAACAACAACCAACTCCCTTCATCCTTAAACCAGCGCGCACTTTCTCTTCTTCTTCTTAACAATCGGGATGGGCACGCCATCGCTGGTGTAGGTGATACCAATGTCCTTGCCTTTCTTACCGGAAGCAGCGGCCTCGGCCTCGAGGGTCTTGCGGTCATTAGCGACGACAGTGAGGATGGCACGCTCAAAGACTTCCTCGACGCCCTTCATCTCCTTGCTGCTGCATTCCATGTACTGCGCGCCCATTTTCTTGGCCACAGCCATGCCCTGTTCGGGTGTGACAGGCGTCAGGCCTTGTGACTTAAGCATGTCAATGCACGACTTCTTGTAGCGCAGGTCTGACTTGAGGCCGACCAGGATCAGCGGCGTGTAGGGGCAGAAGTGCATAACTTCGGGGTACCACTGGGGCTAGTGTCAGCTTGCGTGTACTAAGCCTGCAAGAGTGTAACGATATATACGGACCTTGTCCATGACATTCTCAAGGGAGTTGGGGCAGTCAATGGCGAAGCACACAAAGATCAAGTCGGTCTCTGGATAGGAAAGCGGGCGCAGCCGGTCATATTCTTCTTGACCAGCCGTATCCCAAAGTGCCAGTTCCACGATCTTGCCGGTTGGCGGGTGGACTGGGTATGTAATGTAATTTTCAAAGACAGTCGGGACATATTTCTGAAAGTCGGTTAGCCCTTAACTTGACACAGCCTCCAGGCAAAAAAGTGTCGGAAACTCACCTCTGGGAAGTAACCTTGGCTGTAACTAATCAGCAGGCACGTCTTGCCGCATCCGCCGTCACCTACTACGACGATCTTCTTGGAGTAGGCCGGGCCCTCAGTTGCCGCCGTGTTGGCGGAATCGCGACCAGAAGAGGAAGTAGTGCCGGTCGTGCTGACGGTACCGTCGCTAGACCGCAAGCCGCGGCCATCCCGCCGCGACTCGGGCCGCATGCGCGCTGAGGACGAGGAGAAGGTGCTGTCGTGGCGGTTGTGCCCGAGCGCTGTCGATGGGCGGTGATCGTATGATGCCATCTTGGCTTGTTGTAATATTGTAATGTACTGTTGTGAGAGTACTGTGGAAGAGTTATTAGAGAGAGGTAACGGGATGACAAAGTAACTCAGGCCTTTGTTGTGTGCTGTTTTTCGTCGGACTCAGTCGTCGTCCTCGCAATACGTAGATGGGCGGTGGAATCGACCAAAGGCCCCGAATCCCGATAAAGAGAAGAGTCGTGCGAAGGAGAGGTTGTGAAGGAAACACGGTCACCGAATGCTGCTGGAGAACTGTTCGCGCTACCAATATCGTCGCTGCTGTTCGGTGGTCGCCGTTGTTGTTGATGGTGGATTCGGGTCGGTCGTTGTCCCCACCCCGCTGGGTTGAAAATCGCAGGAAATGGAATTTCGTGTGAAGTCTATCGCTCGTCAAACGTCCAGACCGACAGTTCCACAAGAATATTGTCGATGCGACTACTGCAAATATGTCGAGAAGATAGAAAATGCCGCGCTGCTGCAGTGAGCTCGCGGGTATGTTTTTCTCGAAATTTTTGTGCTCGCAGGCGCCGTGTGGGAGGTGGTTGAGATGATGGATGATGGCTGGTGGATGATGGCACCGCCCAGCTGCGACCTGCCTGCTGTATGTAAACAGTCGACTGGGCAACCAGTCTTACGATCGGATCGGCAATGACACAAACCGCGGGGCTAAAACTGGGCAAGGACCCCACCGCCAATCCCAGGGCCCACGGCAATCTGGAACACGGAGCCCAGCCTCTGGCCAGTTACATTTCGTATTTCGCACCGTACGATACACTTGGGACGGGCATCACGTTACCTGCATCCTGTAGGTACGGCTTACGCGCAGAGGAGGCACGGCTACAGCGGATGCCTGCTCATTTCCCGGGTGCCTAAGAGCCTGACGGGCTTTTCAATGGTGCTAAAAGTACTTTTTTCTAGGGGGTTTTGGCCCCCGTTGTTTTGGCCATACCGGATCGCACAGCAGCGCATCGGCGTAATCTTGAGAGGTTCTGTTACCCACGCTGATACCGTAATGCACAGTACACCTGAGATGCGTTATGCCTCTTGTGCATCAAATATCATGCTCGCTCAAGTGGACTGCCACGAGCATCATAAGGCTTTTCATCATCCAATTGGAGTGGCTGGTGCTCAAGAAGCATTTTGTGTCCGTGAGCCTCACCGTCCGTTGCTCGTCCTCCAAGTGGCGGCTCGCTTTGACGGTCAGCGAACTGTGTGACATGTGTCAATTGCAAAGGCGTCCTTCCCAGGAGCCACGCAGGCCCCACCGCAACGGACCCCGCTGTGGGGATTTCAGCTGCCTCGAGCCTGCCCCGCTAGCGCATTTTCGGGCGCTTATCGGCAGGGATCTTCTTTTTTCCTTGCATTCATTTTCGCTTTCTTTGACCCAAGCGCTGCTGCGCGTTCTCCCTTGTTTAAAAAGTTTATCACACGCAAAACTGCGGACTGCGGGTGGACGAAAAACGACGTCCCCAGCATCAAAATACTTCTTGCATCATCCTGCTCGTGGATGATAACGATAGAGTGACATCAATTCCCTCAGTCCCCCTGGCACTCGTGCAGCGTGTGAAGGAGTATTTCGGTTCTGGCAAATTTTTTCTTGGTCTGCAGACCTCAGCTCTCAGCTCGCTTCTGCTCAACGCCCACACACACAACACATATTTCTGCTCCAGTTCTGGCCTTCCCTACATGGAGAATGGAAAGCAACAAAACAGCAGAAGAGAGCAAGTATGTCACCCTTGTGTCCAGCGATGGGTTCGAATTCGTGGTTCTACGGGAAGCTGCCATGATCAGCCCTACGCTGAAAGGCATGCTTCGCGGCCCGTTTGCTGAGGCCCAGAGTGGGCGCTGTCATTTTCCTGAGTTCAGGTATGGCACTCTTCACCCTTCTTGCCGATAGGCATCCTCAACGCCTCTGTTATCCAAATGATGATAAAAGTTCTGTGTCGTCGACAGACCACTCTCCTCCACCTTGAGATAGTGGGGTTCTATGCAAGAAGAGAGGTTGGACTGCATGACTGCTCTACACTTGAACTGATACTAGCAGCATTCGTGCATTCACTCTTATCAATCCTCGGATGACGGGGTTGCGAGGGGCGACGCAGACAACAAGGATATAAGATGGTATCACTAACCACTCCCACTTCTATCTACAGCGCCCCTATCATCGAAAAGGTAGCAGAATATCTGCATTATTACCACCAGAACAAGGACAAGGAGAATGTCCCGGACCTGGACATTCCGGTCGAGTTGTGCCTTGTCGTGGTCCAGGCGGCCGATTACTTCGGCCTCGTCTCCAAAGCGCTTAACGCACCCTAAGTGCTGGGTCCGGATGCCTTTTTCCCCCTATTGAGCTCTTCGCAGGATGATCATTAGTCGGGTGGTAGAACCCATGATCATCGTTCAGATCAAGGTCAAGGAGCATGTGAATTGAACGACCGAAGTGGTTCAGCTCTAGCTCTCCCAGCTATCTGGCAGAAGTAAGCAACCAAGCAACGAGGTATCGTTCGAGTGCAGAAACTTCAGACCAACTGGACGTGGCCCATACTTTATTGGCAACATGGGTTGGGGTGAAAGTGGGATGAACTCTCCCTCATCTCCAAAATACTTGAGAGTGATTGAGAAGAATCCGGGAAGTGTGATTCTTTTCTCACCATCTCTCTTCGACGGTCACACCATTCAGACAACCCATCAAAACGATGCATTCGGCCCCTCTCCTCCATGGGTTGGATGTTTGTCACGGATGGAATATCAAAACTTGTTTTTGTAAGCAGTCCTCCGCGATCTGCCCGGCTCAAGTCAATCGGTTGAGTCTGTGCTTTGAAAAAGAGGAGACAACTCAAACCCAAGGTAGACAATAGAACACTTTAACCCCTTCAATGCGTTGTCGATGCGATTTCGACCATTCATCCCAGATTGTTCCTTGACCTATGCATTAGATATAAAAACACGCATCATCCTATGTCCTTTTCACCGACCTGTCCCTCCTCTTCCTCTTCCCCCACGTCCACCACCTCTCCCCCCTCCCCGTCCTCCCCTGAATCCTCCAGCTCCAGACTTCTGCCCTTTTCCACTCAACTCATCAACCCACCAATCCGGCAACGAAGCCCAATCCCTCTTCCACCTCTCCTCCCTCTCTTCTTCCTTTTCATACCACCAATTCTCCAGCCCCAACAACTCACAAAACGCGGCCATCTGTGGGTTGTTATACTCCTTCGGCATCCCTTCTTTAGTCGTCTCCGGGTTTTTGGGATCGTACGCCGGCGCGGTGGGCGTAAAGTTCAGCGGGATGTCGAGTTTATCCTTGGAGATGATGTTTTCGGTTACCCAGGCCATGGATTCGGCGATGAGGGGGAGGTAGTGGGCTTCGCCTTGGTCCGGATCGGGGGGTGTAGAAGAGGGTTTGGAGGAGGCGTGGAAGACGCGCAGGATGGAGAGCCATTCGGGGTCGTATTGTAGGCGGAGGGGACGTTGGACTTTTGAGCCGTCAGCGGGGAGGATTTCCATGAGTTGGAGGAAGTGTCGGCCGGGTAGGCATTTGTCCAAGGAGAGGAAGCGGGTTGTTCTGTTGGTGATTGTGTCGGGGACGGGTTGACCGGGTTTGATGGGTTTGGCGAAAGAGGGGGGCAGTTTGGCTCGGAGGGCTTCAATGTCGACTTGGGTGTCCTTTTCTGGTTCTTTTTTGAGTCCTGCGGCGGGAACGTCGGAGTCGGACATGTCGAGGTCGATTTCATCATGGTTGACGGCAGGCGCTAGAGCGGCCTGCGGCTTGTCCTCCTGCCCCGGAGGCGGGTGCTCCTTGATGGCAGAGAACTTGCAGTGCATATGGGCGGAGAACCAGTACCTCGGACGCAGTCTGTCCAGCACATACCCCGCAGCCGGGTTGCCCAGCTCTCCCCTCTCCGACTCCTTCTTGAAATGAGGCTTGTTTTTATACAATTGCACGTAATCCCCATGCCTCTCAATCCCATTTGGCCAGTCATGGCTTAACCCAATATCCACCTGCGTGCGAATTTGAAGCAACTTCCGCACGTCCAATTCCCGCACGTGATAAAACGTCTTGATATCCTTCGGCCCAAACGGGAGCCTCTCGCTCCTTGGCTTGTGATAATCTCCCTGTTGCCAGATGCCACTAAGCCCCGCAATCCGCAGAGGCCCGAACCGAACGACATTCGCTGCGCCCATGTAGTAGATATTGGGCGCGACCCAGCCGCCGTAGTAGAGCTCGGACAGGTAGGACGAAGCCTCGTGGTTGCCGGCCACGAAGAGAGTCAGGTATGGCGCCTTGCGCGCGCCGCTGTAATACTTATGGAAGTCACCGATCTCGCGGTATTTGGCCGGGCAGGACATGGTGGTCAGGTCGGCGGCGTTGCGCACGGACTGGAAGTCGCCGCAGATAATGAGCAGGTCGACGTCGGGCCATTTGCGCTCGCGGCAGGAGCGCTCGACGGAGGCGTAGATTGCGTCAAGGGTGCCGTGGCCCTATGAACGGAGGGGTGTTAGTGATGAACTCAATGATGAGTGGTGAGTGAAAGGAATGGAACTTACGCAGCCCTCGATGGCGATGCGGACGCCATTTGTTTCAATGAGGTTGTCGTTGGAGGACATTTTTGGTTTCTTTTTTGATTTTGATTTCTGTCGGACTTGTTGCTGATGAACAGGTCTGAGACTGGAGAGACACGACCGTTTAAATCCGTGATGAAGACCGTGTAAATGAAGTGAGGAAAGACTGAGGACGGAGTCCAGTTGAGTCAACCGGCCAGTAGCGGCGATAGTGAAACCGCGAAAAAAAGATCTCATTCGTCGCCGCCTTTCCACATCAATTTTAGAGCGAAGATAAAACCGATCTATTGGCAACGAGGCTTGCTTTGCTATCCCGTTCGGTCTACCTTTTGCGGTCTCGCCGATAATACCTTGAGTTCTCGAGGCTGTCTTTCAGTGATCGGGTCTCTTGGCGGAAGGTCCTAAGCCACCGGTTCCACAGCAACAACCCAAACCCTGAATCAATCAGGCTCCATTGGTGTCACGACATGTCTTGGCAACATGTCTCATCCACAGTGTCCAACTCGCTGTATCTTCATCGCCCACCTCACTTGGCCGAGCTCTCGCAAACAACGTCGTTTTCACGGCTGAATTTGCTCAAAATAATTCCAAGCCACTCAATCCAAAGCCATTCTTCTACCAGTTTCTCTCTCAAAACAAAAAAGGAGTCATGGCCCATACCATCGACCCCACCTCCAAAGCCGACACCCTCCGGCACATGAACGACGACCACACCCGCGACATGGCCCTGATCCTAGCCCACTACCTCTCCAAAACTGACCCATCCTCCTCCAAAACTAAACCCTTCGACCTCCTCAACAAGTATGCCTCATCCATCAAAATGACCGAGATTAACCTCGACTTCCTTGTCCTCTGTGTTGGCGAGGAAGAAGCTTGCTACCGCATCCCGTTTGAACCCCCGCTCTCGTCGTGGAATGAGCGTCGCTCGAGGTTGGTCGCCCTGGTGCGTGCTGCGCGAGAGGGGCTGGGTGTCTCAGAGGAGGAGTTCCCCGGTGGTTCGGACAAGACTACTACTCAAGGGATGGTTACGGTGGATGAGTACATGCCCCCCCGCTTCCCCATCGACATGACGATCCTATTCCTCGTTGTGGGGTACTACGCCATTTATGCCCTTCTCCGAGCTGGGTGGTTCGAGGAGTCTGAGCTCGGAAAGACTGTTGTGAGCTCAGTCATTGCGCCGTTCTTCCCCGGGGGATGGGACGGTTTCCGCTGGCTGACAGAGACCATTTTTATTCCGGTGGTCGGGATCCACACGGCCGAGGCATGGTGGCTGGATCGGACGCGGCTGAGCAGGTACGGGGTCAAGAGAGGATCTTTGGTATGGCTGCTTTGGATTGCGAGCGCGTTGGCGGAAGGGAGGATGACATTCGTAAGGTTTGATACTGTTGTAGAGAGGAAGAGGAGGGCGGTGGAAAGGAGTGAGTAGGGAATGAGGGGTTGGAAAGGCAGGAAAGGGGTGGGTGGAAGCGGGACGATTGTAGTATTGTTTATTTGAAGGTAATAAAATATTGCTATTTTGTTGGACTAGGATTGGTCGCAAAATTACTTCAGGATTGGACACAGACATGGGCTACGACGATGGTGTCACGGACCCCTTTTCAAGTTGGCTTCTCCTCGTGTAGGCTTTGTTGCGAGCTGCCTGATGATAACCCGTTGGTCGCTCTTGGGTACGGACCAGTCTTCATCGACACAAATATACGGGATATCTAGAAGGTTTCCTGTGCACTTGGGAGTGTTTGTTTTGTTTCGGAGCTGCACCTAAGCGCAAGGAGTCTTCCAAATTCTCATGTGTTTCTCGAACATCTGCTTTAGGTAGCTGAGTCAAAGGTGGACTGAATTTCTACGCTGCAAGTTGCGTTACCAAGTTCATCTTGAGAAAAAGAAATCCTACCGCAGACGGAGAGATCATCTGAGATCCAAGAACTCCTGGAAGTTGACGAAGATCCTCCAGCTGATGAATACGGCTGGTAGCTTGAACAAGTCAAGAAGCTGTTGTTGCGGTGAGGTAACGGGATGTTTACCTCAGGAACTCGAGACTAAGCCAGGTTCCCATCTCTGCGGGTTGTCCCTACGGCCCAAGTAAACTGAGTGTTTGTCTACCTAGTATTAGTCCCCATGTGGTTGCAAGGCTGACATGAGCAGGGCGACTGGTTTTGGAAGAGTAAATCATGAGGAATCAGGGATGCTAGACATGAACATGGTCCTAGCGCGAGTAGAGGCTCAGCCTCTTTCAAGGCCTTCTTGAAGCCTGTCGCAGGTGGAAAATGGGTTGTTGTAGGTTCGGGGAAGATAGTTCAAGTTTGCGAGAACCACCACACGGTCGAGAAGCACCGAAGAAAGGAACGTGATTTTCTTCGGTGGTTGCCATATGGTTTCACTTCTAAGAAGAGTTTGAGAGTTGCTTGTGGAAGACACTCTGGGGGAAGAAGCAGGCATTCATGATGATATTGGCAATTTGAGGTTCTTTCTATATTTGTGTTACTCGCACATATTTCTGGTTTGATGACTTGTCCACCTTTTCTACATTACCTCAGATAGCTAAAGGACTCCTTAGCTTGTTTCCTGCTGTTCCCCAACACCTTCGACGCTAAGACTCACCGTAGCATGCCCTCCTTAAGTCTGACACTAATGCTAATGACAGATCCTCGCATTTGTATCAATCCATGTGATATCTTCATAAAGAAGCCAATGGTCGCCAGTGTGATAATCAAAAGCGAGTGAGCATTTCACTACTACTATCCTCACCAGAGGTCTAACCAATAATGGCATCTGGATATGTCTCCAAATTTCCTTTAGTAACAGCCACTGTTGGGCTGCTAGCAATCTACATCAGTTTCGATGATAGTGATATATGTCTGAAATGGAAATCTAATATCTCGCACAAAATATTCCCTAGCAAATAAACCGTGTTAAAGTTATCCCCGTCTTGGAGCACGGTAAAATGTCACAAGTGGTTAAATAGTTCATGTCATAGTTGAACTCAACCATCTTCCAAACAAAGCCTATAGATCAACTTCGTTGCTGCTTTTCTCTTTACACTGTCATCCCTTACCATGCGAAGACGACTGCATATTTGCTGTGACATCTAGTTAAGTTTGTCATTCTCGCAGTTGGCGTTCCCTGAATTGCATTGGTGTAAAGCGATTTGGCTGTATAAGGGTTTCCCCCTTATTCACTACATGTACCTAATGCGATCCGACCAAACTTAGGATCCCAACTCTCACTTCTGCTGGAGAGATAGGTACGGAACTACGACATTCAACCACCCGGTAAAGATCTGAACAAGAACTTTGGGTCTGGTATTAGTAGTTCGAGGACCTTTGCAGCATGTATTTATTGTATCTGTTAAGCTCGATTCGATCCTAACTCGTAGTCTGGGTTTTAATTAACTTTATGTCAGATATCCAGTCCTTTTTGATGTGTTCCATTACTTGACTTTCAAATGCCACGAACGGTAGTTGCACATCGGGGAATCCTTTCCAGCCTCCTGTGCTCCGTCCATATCCCTGCAATGAAGCCCGGAGTATAATATACATCTTGTTGGAAGCCATAGTCCCACAAGCCCCGTTGTTCCTTGTTTAAAAACCATATGATCAGCCTCGCAAATAAGATCGAGAACCCAGAACCTTCCTCCAGGTAGACTATCTTCATTGTGACATTGAAGAAGCTCGCAAACCTTGTTAAAAAAATGAACACAGGAGCCTAGCCTTGTACGAGACCTGTTTCATCAAGTGCCGTTTAGTTGCTAAGTTTCTCTGTGGCAGTAGTTAACACATCCAATTATCTCCGACCCGTCTTGGGTTGGCGATCTTCTGGACTTGGCTGTTGCTTCTAGGGCAATAGCTCTCCCTCCTTTTCCCCACTTCCCAGGCCTAGTTGGCGTAGAGTACGCTGTGCAATTACGTTCAGGCCTTTGTTTTCAATATAGTTTGAACTTGACCAGAACACCTTTTATGTTCCATAAGGGGGTCTATGCGTTCCATGCTTTTCTGCTTCACTACATGTGCTGGCGTTGTCTTGACATTCTGTCGTTTTGTTTTTGTGGTCATGTTTTCCACTGCCTTTTCTGAGATTTGAGCCTTTTTGCTTTCGAGCTCTTCTCCTTTCACTCTCTGACTTGAGTTTCCTTATAATTTGTCCTTCTGTCCTTCTTGTGATGATGTCTAACTTCCGATTTGGCCTGAATTTCACTACTCTGAATCATCTTTGCCATTGGTGCGCTTCGGTGTGAAGATGCTTTTGCCAGTGCCACAGTCTCTTGTGTGCATTATAGCAACAGAGAGTGCTGGCATCGCTCTTCCTCTCGACATGGTCATCCTCATAATATCCGAGCAAATAACGTCCCTGACATTCGATTTTATCGACCATATTACAGTCTCGTACGTCTTCAGGAGATAAAGAACAAGTAGGTGAACCTATTGATGATACATGTGATGCGAATAATAATGACAAGTTAACCTAGGCTTTGTGGATGTCTGGCACTTAATCCTTTCTGTCTCTTGTGGTTGAGAACCAACCGAACCTGGAATTGTAAATCGTGCTTCCAATGCATTGAATCAAAAATGTTATCAAGAGCACTATTCCAGGAAGGACCAGGTTCTGGTTCATGGCTGGTCAAGTAGTCAGAAATATACGCTGGCCTTGACGCTTTATTCAAGGATGACACCTCCTTAGCCCAGTTTTAATTCTCATTATCTTATCTGGTTGGGTCTGGAACTCCAGGATGGCATAGGTCTCTTTGTCCCGTTCTTCCGGAATGGACGGGCCAGTAGTTCCGTTTTATGCCAGTTGCCTGAAAAGTTGTGTGTGTTGGATCCCAACGATACTGGAACTTTCCAGTGCACAAGCAACGCATACTAAGTGGACCATATGGGTGGCGTTATCTAGAGGACTCTAGAAACTGCTGACTGGATACACATAGAGTAGCGAAGTGCATAGAAAGCTGTTGTCATCCTCATTGGTTACCAGTATGTCACTGTTAGAAAGCAGAGCTAACTCATGACGCTGATCACTAGGAGTAGAGTTTTGTGCAAAGTTCAGATCCAAGGTCAAAGAATACATGAAGTATCGTCCATGTTGGCTCATTGTTTTAGGATTTTGTTGATGCAAGGTACTCTTTGTTAACAAGGACACTTTGGGTTTTGCATGTGAGATCTAAAGGATGCAATAAACAGGGCACCCTGTCCACCAACCACCTTCTCCGCATCTACCCAAAGCCGCCCAGCCGCCAAGGTCCGGCCCTCGAGCCAGCATCGGGAGGCTTATGACCATAGAACGCGTTTATTGAATCTATTACATTGCGTGAGGGATACACTCCTTTGAAGTGGGCAGCTCTTGGAGAGATTGGGTGAGTGGGGTTTATTGACTTGTAAGAGGGATGGGATGGGGGAGAGTTTACCGCTCGGGGGATGGGTGCTGGATGAGGTATAGAAGATGGCCCAGTCATGAGATCAGCTATGAGGGATGGGACCTTTTTTTCAGCGATGATTGTGGGTGGGCACATGGTAGGGCGAATGATGAGGAGCCGGGAGAGAACTCTAAGGCGAAGTGGTCAGTCAGCCAACATCCCGCGCCAATTGCCGAGTCAAGCAGACAAACGAAGGTTACAAGACAATAGAACAATATGCCGAGTTTTCGTGCTTATGGTCACGACAACAGATCTCATATTAATGAACTGAAATGCCAAATAAAAGTGCCCAACCCGCCTGACATGCTCCAAGCAGGTGTGGACCTCAGTTGAGAACCTCATATATCAGCTACCCTAGGTTTACCAAACACGATTACACTCTTGGTAAAGACATTATCAAATATGTAAAGCGAGTACCAGTCCTCCTTAAATCTAACATGATCATTTTCTCGTAAAGCATGTCAAATGAACGGCAGTCGAGTTCCTCTCCCCTCTTGGCCCCCTAACAACCCCCAAATCGTTACCCCTGAATCATTCCTAACCCTAAGCTCTACCTCTTGAACACCCACACAACGCCTGCCATATTTTTTCACCACGGCATCCAACACTCAAAGAAAGGAGCACCAGTAAAACAACAAATCAATCACCATTACTCCTAACCTAGGTAGCTAGCTAGGTAGTTGATATCTCCTTCCAAAAAATTCGATACCCCCCCTAGTAGAATAAAGCCCATAACCCTTGGGATGATCCATTGCTCCACCTTTCTGCCCAGCACGCCTAACGCTTAACCTAAGCCTGCCCTATCCCATCCCAATCTTGTACCATGCCGAATCCCAGAATGCCCTTTTCTCTTGTTTTAGAGCCACTCGCGTACAGGAAATTGCCGAACCGACGACATAGATGTAATTGAGCGTGTCAAGGTCCCTGAATGGTTTAAGAAAAAAAAGATTAATGCCAACCGTTCCATTCACTCCAGAGCTTTTGGGACTCTGTTACACCTCTACAAGCTTATACCTTCGCGTTTTTGTATGCCCCACTTACACATGACGGAATGGTCCAAAATACCTAACCCATCTTTACCATCCCGATTTATCCATTGATTTGGGATGATGAGACGGACGAGAATCGTCGACGTCGAGAGAAACTGCGAGGAACGATATACCGAGCGAGCCAGAGCCGAATCCGGAACGGAGGAACGGAGAAAGAACGAGCAAAGAGAGAGAAACAAAAGGCAGCAGTAAAACAACGCTCCCATTCAACTTCCCCAAAGCAATCTGCACCAACCATCCATCCTCCCACCCAATATATTTGGACCAACACAACCCCGACCAACCACCCCGACCACTCTTATAACGCGCCAAGGCCCCCCCTTCCCTAACATCCTTCGCCAAGTTCCAGTTCCAAACACGAAACATATTATGCCCTTATCCCATGAAGAGGCCCGAAACGAAAAACCAACACCAACACCATTTCTCAGTTTATCCCCCATGGCAACCCTTGCACCCTACCAGTTTGTCATTTCCCGGCGCCATTTCCTCCCAGACCCAAACACCGCACTTTAAAAGACTCCAATGCACGCAAACGACCCGAATGCATGTTTGTTGTGTGTATATCCATCGAAAAAGGCGAAAAAGGAACTTAGCCCCAGACGCTAGCCTGAGTGCCGAGGCCGCTCTTGCTACCCCAGCCATTGGAACGGGCACCCCAGCCGGCCAGGCCGACGTTGGGGGTCTCGGTGCCGGCCGAGGACGAGTTGGCGTTATTGTTGCCCGTGTTAGCACCTTCCTCGTTGCCAGACGAGGCAGTGTAGCCCTGGCTCAGGGGAGAGGGCAGCGGAGTGGTCGAGCGCTTGTTGAGAGCCGGATTGGTCGGGGCGCTAGTGACCGAAGGGCGAGTACCGATCGGAGCAACCGTGGTCTGACTTGGCTTGCCACTACCGGGGGCACCAGGAGCGCTCTGACGTGGGGGAGAGCCACCGGGGGACGACGCGCTGGTGCGGCTCGACTGCTGGACAGCAGCAGGGGAGTCAAACATGCCCTTGCCGCCGGCAGGAGGGTTCGACTGAGGGCTTGAGTTGCTGTTGGCGCGAGAGCGCTCATTGGGGCCAGCAGACTGGGCGCCCTGACCACCCTCGGCACTAGAAGCCTGAGCGGCAGCATCAGGATGGACAGGAGGGGCACGACCATAGTCATACGCCAGAGGCGAATGGCCGCGGAGACCGGCAGGACCGGCCTGAGGGCCAGGAAGGCCTGGGCGAGGCGCGCCAGACTCATCAACATAGCCGCCCGACTCGCCGAAAGGACCCTCGCCATACAAAGCACTACGCTGCTGGGCAATGAGCTTCCGGCGCTCCTCCTCCGACATGCCGCCAGGGCTCATGGTGCGGTCGGGCTTGTCGGGACCATAGGGCATGCCGGCGAGAACAGCTAGAAGAGAAGAGACATTGGGTTAGCTTGTATCCTCCAACCACAAAGACTCACTACCACCAGCCATTCAAGCTGCCAGGGGAGGGGGCGCATGTGCCGGTCTTTACGGGGAAGGCTTTTTGGTTTTCATAAAGCACAGGACCAATATTGTCTTTTTTTTGGGCGTCGGACCGCACTTGTGGTGCAACATAGTTGAAAGTAGAAGCGAGGAGGTTTCAGTACCCACAGAACAGCAGGTACCAAAAACCCCTCTTATCTAGGTATGATTTGTTCTTTTTTGTCTTGTCTTGGCTGTGGTAGGAAGTCTGATCTCATACAGAAGAGGGAGGCCTACTTCGGTTGTATTGCTGCTCTTGATGGTAGTTCCGAAGTTCGCGCTCCCGCTGAGCGGCCATTCTCCTCTTGGCCTGCATCATCTGCTCCGCCTCGTTCGAGCCGCGTGAGGGCTGGTGTCGCTGGGCAGCGTAAAAGTTCTGCAGGTTCGCAGCCGGGTGGGGGGCACGAGGGTCAAACTCGGGGATGGGGTGAGGACGGGCACCAGGGATGGCGGGCGGACGCGCGTCTACCGGTGATAATAACGGTCAGTGGGACGGGCTCGTCGGGGGCGGCCCGGCCAGTCCCAGGCATACTCACCGAAAGCTGGGTAGAATCTGGCAGGGCCGGGGTAAGGTGGCAGGGACTCACGACGGGCCCCCGGGTACGCAAACATCTTGCCGCTCTTGACGAGATTGTCGATGGCACGGTCGACCTCTGTGATTCAATACGGTTAGTACTGTACTGTTCCTCCTTCTGTATCCTCTGAAATGTGTATTTCTAAATGGATAAATGTCTTGCTGAGGCGGGCCGGCCGAGGATGGCCTGTTCGGCACAACGGCGTAGTCCGAGGCTGGCCCTTAGAGACGATACATACCCTCTAGCTGATGAGCGAAGGCCTGAGGCTCTTCGCGTGGGATAGCAGAGTTAGCACCTGGGAAAAGGGTCAGCCATCATTCGTACAGCAGCAGCAGAGAAGCCGAACGCGTTACGCAGGCAATATATCATACCTGAACGTGCAGGAGGGGGGGTCTGGTGGTCCCAACCAGGCTGGCCGGTAGGCGGCCATTGAGAAGGTTCATAATACGCCGACATCTTTACGGGCTGAATTTTGGTAGATGTTTAAAAAAAAACGACGACCAAAGGAGACGGTTACGGCGACGTGTCGGCAATACTGCAGATGGACTAGGTCCGAAGGCGGGTATCTCCGAGTCGGTGCAACTGGTTGACTGTGCAGCTGCTGGACGAGATCCTTGGTTAGCACCACCTGTCAAGTTGCAAGTTGCACGCTAGAGAGGTCCAGTGCAGGGGGACGAGGGGGCGTGCGTCGGGTGCCCGACAATTTGGTACGGGGCCGTAGAAATGCGCAGTCGCTCTCAAAAGAGCTGCTGGCGATGATGATGATGGAGACTGACAGATGGATAACGGAGAACAGGGAAAGCTGATCAAGAAAGCAAGAAATTGGCTGGCTGGCCACAGGTGGCGCTCGCTTTCTTCGAACACCAGCGAAAGGGGATGGGGACGTGGACGGGCGGGATGGGACGAAAGAAAAGGGGGCCAAAAAATTGGAATCCTTCGCCCTCTCCAACATTCGAAGATAGCAGAAGCAGATTGCACTCACCTTGCAAGTCAACTCTGCCCTGTTGCGAGAAGCTTCCCGGCCTGAGAATGCTCAAATGCTCGAACTGGTTGACCAAAAGACCCCCGAGGAGAGAAGAAAGGAGGAGGAATTTCGGACACGAAGCGCACGCGCAGGCGGCTTTTTTTCCGTCACGAGCTGCGAGTGGAGGGCTGCCCGGCCTGCTCCAGAAGGAAAAGACCGGGGAGAGGGAGCTTCTGGGCCGCTGGGCCACTGGACCGCTGGACGGGGCACTCACCACTCACCACTCAAACTCAGTGGACGCTGGCTGGACACCCGTCGACTGGGCCACTGGCCACTCCTGGGCCCCGGCGCAAAGGTCGGGTCGTGGGTTGCCGTGGGTCGTACTTGCGGTCGTGGGTCGATCCGCCTGACGGGGTATGGTGGGCTGGTGGCTCTTGCAGAAAAAGGGTGCAGTCGGATCCCCGCCAGTCTCCTTTTTTTCTCGGCACGTTCTCTCTAGGTATTCTGGGCAGGCCCACGGCAAAGACACACGCCCCGGCAGCCTGTCACTTCCAGTTGCGATCTGGAAATATCTTGCACTATGAAGACAGGAAGAGCGACATTTTGATGCTGAGATATGGCAACTAAATACAAGATAGGACGCTCTTCGTCGCAAACTTGATTCCACCTCGGGCCCAACGAGGCTGGCAGCCCTACCCTTTGCAACTTATATTCCCTCTCTCCTTTGACACAAAGGCAGAGAGGCACGACCTCAGCCTGGCTGCCCTCCGTGGCTGAAGTCCGAATCACCGCTTTGTAAACTGTGCAGTGCGATCGAGCCGAAGGCTATCTGGAAAGATCGTTTCACCAAAGTAGAAGCAGTCATCGTCGAATGTTTCCAAGCCATCGATGCTTCGTCTGGATGGTGAGCGACGGCTTCCAAGGAAACACTGCCATTTACATCGGATGTCGGTCCGTCGAGTGCGATGGATGCACGCTCGACTTGCACGTGCCACCGAAATCTTCGAAAAAGAAACCAAAGTTTCATGCCTGGAGCCAACCTCCCAGCAGTTTGGGGCGCCGTTGATTTGCCGACACTGTTCCACCGCAACTTCGAGCCTGGCAGCCGGTTTTTCCAAAAGTTGCGCAGCCTGGGAGGTGGTCCAAGCTCAGAGAACAATCAATGCCAACCTAGTTGATAATCCAAGAGTCTGTAGTACATCTATTTTGGCAAATGATACATCGCCGGCAGACGCTGTCTACAATTGACTAGTCTACGCTCTGAAACCTCCCACTGAGAGGAGGAGGTGCCAATATGGTCACCATCAGACATCGAGCTTCCTAAGATGTGAACTTGGCCCGATGTCGGTTTCTTACATATGGTGGCGTATGAAATACACTTAATTCTGTAAGTATTACAGGCTCGATGGGAAATCAAGATCAGTATTTGCCTGCACCGCAGCAATAAAAAAATGACCACAAGTCATCCGATGAGGGGCACAATTCCTTCAGAGTCAGCTTCTTGATAGATTGCGTTTTCCCTTTTTCGATTGGACAACCTCATCGTCGGGGCAGCCGCTGCTCTATTCGATTTAGGGAGCCAACATCTACTGTCACGGGTCCTGCATTCAGACTCTGCTGCCCGTTTCGCCCAAGAACTCGAGGCCTAGGACTCGGAATCTGCACGCCAAACGCTCTCCATCAACCTCAAAGTTTCAGAAACAATTCCCGTTCTTCAGCGCCTCAACTGCGCCCATCCAGAAGTGACAGACAAGGGGGTGTTGCAGGGGTCTCTGTTAAACTTCGTTCGCCAGATCTGCTTTTAGCCTGACCTGCCATTTCCAGCTCCACCACTCAACACGCTCGCCAGCAAATCTCTCGGCACCCAAGACGGCACATTTCATGATCTTCAACCCATCTTGTACCAAAATGGCCCGGGCTTTGTGGAAAACTACGCGCCCAATAACTCTCAGCTTACGTCCTTGAGCAAAAAAAATTGTTACGCATGATGGAGGGCTGCCAACGGTAACGCCAGACGGCTACTTGGCAGGCGAACATGGAGGGGCAGCATGCGCTGCTGCTGCGGCCGTTGCTGCAACGCGGGGTCATCGTTTTTAGGCAAGGAGGGGTCGCGGGGACGAATGCCCGGGGTAGATGGGTCCGCCCTGAGAACACCTGCAAATTAATGAAGTGTTCCTTCATCTTCAGGCCAGGCTGGGGCTGTTTGTAAGTCAAGATGCTGTAAAATTTCTAAATACTGACAGTTCGTATTGCGCTCTTCCTGACGGCAGAACTCAGTCGAAGTTGCGCAGTTGTCATCTTGGTAGCGCTGTCTCCGTTGATGGGATTCATGCATGGACCTATGGTCGACACAGGACGTCCCTCGTCCATTTACCCATCGTGCGTCGGCCCTGTGTGTGCCCACAGTTTCACCTGTACATCCTCATGTCCAGCCCTGCACTAGACCGAGCATGAAGCTGCTGTTCTTCCATGCCATCGTCGAGTCCAGCTCCAAGAGCCGATCCGTGTGGCCTTGGCCGGACTGCGAAGCAGCCGACTGCGCCCGCCCCGAGCCACATGCGGGGGGATTATTGGATCACCACGGCTGTTGACGTGGACATCGATGCTTCAGTGGACGGAGAGCTGCTTGAAACGACACTGGAACATGCCATGGCATCTCCCTCGGGTCTTTAACCTGGAATTCCGTGCCTGTAGCGCGGCTTGATCGCCAAGCGCCTATAATAGGGGCTCTATCGTCTGAAGTTGGGAGTTTTCAAACCATTTGTTGCTCGACGCCACCAACAACGGGAAGCTATCGAGCTCAGTGTCGGGTTAACAAACCCGAGCTAGGCCAAGGAGGTGACGTTCAACTTGGGTGTCTTAACGGCCAAAAAGTAATATCGCGAACGACTTTTTGAGGGAAGCCAACTTGGATGCTTCATGCTACTCTGTGCTCGTCAGATCGACTTCTCTCACTTGCCAGGAGACGTTCAGACATGCTCCTTCCGATGCCGGAATGAGAAGTCTTCGCCTATCCATCCATCCGACCACAATTTTGGAGATCTTAGTCTCCCGCAAAGACTAAGTTATTTCCGACCAACCCTTTCAACGCCGTTCACCATAAAACCTTCAGTGTTTGGAGCATTCTCTCGACGTCATAGCCTGACGGAGCAAGTAACCCGAATGATGCCAAGATTGGGTGCTGTTGGCTGGGTAGCAGCACGATGACCAAATATCACACGCATGAATGCGCGACACAGGCGCGTCACGGCTCGTGAGTGGCCTGAATCGATTTAGTCAAATCCTCAACGGCCAGTAATGTACTCTGCCATCCCGCTTTACAGTCACCAGATCGACCAACCGCAGATTTTTGTGGTCAGCCCTAACCCAGCTATAGGGGTTCATGTGGCCTTCATCAACAAGTTACACAAGCAGACCTGCCGTTATCATATCGGGCTTGGGCATCGATGTATGTGTTATCAGGCTTTGCTTTTGATTGGGTTGCTATCCCCAACAAAAGCATCAGTAAGCTGAGAGACATATTCTAGGACTCAACTTCCAAAACGAGGGACAGCTCGGCCCTACAAGTGCCTTTTGAGGTATGCCTGAGCATATATAATAATTCGCGACAGGCTTAAAAATCGGGCACCTCCGATGGGAGCTATCCACGATGGTACGACATGTCAAATGAACATGACGGACAGTCCAAAAACTGTCAATGGTGTGACCGTAACGTAGAACCTTGAGCTCGTCTGCACTCGCTCCCCTACACTCTAACATGTCCAGCTCTCAAGTCCTGATAGGAGATGGCATCATTGTTCTTTCGTAATGCATGAAGTGAATGTGGGGGTCGCCGAGCCAAGGCCTAAGGAGGGGCACCTGCCCAACTTGATGCTCTCTCTGGATTATCGCCCTCTAGGCTCATCAGTACCTGGTTCATACTTCTTGGGTGCCAGCGAGATCGATGACCTCTCCCAAATATGTACTGTAACCTCAAACAATGTAGACAAAACACCATGATCAACAGAGACTTAGTGATGCCAAACTGTCCACAGTTCGACCGGCAGATATTATAGCGGGCCGGACCGAAACCGGGGCCCCACGTCTAACCCCCGTGCCCCTTCTTCTTGAGCCGGTACCCGCTGAGAAAGCGGGGTCCACTCAACAAACCCTACTCTCCCTCGGTGCTCGGCTGCTTATCTGATCCTTTGGAGATGAGACCAGGGGGTTGCAGGAAGAACTTTTTTTCTCCTGCTTGACGCTCAACAGCTGGGCTGACGCCTTGCGTTGCTTTTGTGTCGTGAAGCTCAGAGCTCACAACTTCAACCTTTTACCTGCCCTTATAGTTTTCTGGTCCTGAAACTCTTGGGCTGGGCATCTTAATAGGTGTTTATTTTTTCCTTCCTCGCTCATCTCTTAGCCTTGTTGTCACCCACAAACTTGCTTTTCAACCAGAGTTAGGAGGCATTCAGCAAAGCGCAACTGCAACGCGTCGTCGCACAGGCAAACGCGACACGGCGTCTGTGTGAAGCTCAACTTCTAGGTCTTTCTTTCTTGTCTCTTCATGTCCGTCGCGAGATCTGCGCCCCTCGACGATCTCATCAACAACTCGGCACTGCTTTGGATGTGCCGAGAGCGACGGAAGTAATCTAGACGGCAAGCGACTTCGAAGTCTTTGCGCTTGCTCGAGGGGGTCGTAAGAAAGACTTCCAAGAAGGGGTTTCTTACATACGTCAAGAAAGAACGAACGTTTATACTACCTAACCTTTTGGCAAAAACTTTGTCCTCACCTATTTCCCAAGAAAGGCCCTGTTGTGTGTCGTTGAGAGAACACATTCAGGCTTTGTTGTGAGATTGGACTCGTCTCTGGCACTTGGAGGACAGTTATCATCACTTGCCAACTGGTGCAGAACTGCCCCCCCCCCCTTTTCCCCCGACAACAATATGGCCGACAGACCCGTCCCTGCGGCAGTTGAGCCGGTCTTGCCCAAGGCTGATGCCGACGGAGCCAACTACGGCACGGCGGATGCCCTTCCCTCCAAGAATGACGAAAACAAAGATGGCGACACCCGGGCGTCCATCTCGGCCATTTCCTCTGAAGAAGCGGCCGTGGCAGCCGGTCTCCAGCAGCTCGAAGCGCGCAACGTGCACTGGTACTCCTACCTGTTGACGCTCGACTTCTGGGCTGTCATCGCCGTAGGCCAGATCTTGTCGTTGTGCATCACCGGCTCTAACACCTTCACGACGGAGCTTGCCATAGTGGGCACCAACATCCCTGCCTTTCAGACCCTCTTCAACTATGCACTCCTCACCCTCATCTACCTGCCCATCTCGCTGTACAACCATGGGGTGAAGGGCTGGCTGAAGATTGTGGTGCGCGACGGATGGAAGTACTTCATCCTAAGCTTTCTCGACGTCGAGGGGAACTACTTCACCGTGCTCGCCTACAAGTACACCAACATCCTCTCCGCACAGCTGCTCAACTTTTGGGCGATCGTCTGCGTCGTGGTGCTGTCCTTTTTGTTCCTCCGCGTGCGCTACCGCATTGTCCAGATCCTTGGCATCCTCCTCTGCTGCGGCGGCATGGGCGTCTTATTGGCGTCAGACCATATCAACGGCACGAACGGCGGCCCGGCCGTCGACAAGGTCAAGGGTGACCTTTTTGGCCTGCTCGGTGCAACCTTTTACGGCATCAGCAACGTCTTTGAAGAATGGTTCGTCAGCAAGCGCCCCGTCTATGAGGTGCTCTCCTTCTTGGGCATCTTCGGCATCTGCATCAACGGCGTGCAGGCGTCCATTTTTGACAGGCATTCTTTCCAGGGCGCGACATGGAACGGGAAAGTCGCCGGCTGGCTCGTCGGATACACCTTGTGTCTGACCCTCTTTTACTCCCTCGCCCCGCTCATCCTGCGCATGGGCAGCGCGGCTGTGTTTGACGTCAATTTGTTGACGGCAAATTTTTGGGGAGTGATTATTGGCACGAGGGTGTTTGGCTACTCGGTACATTGGATGTATCCTATCGCATTTGTGCTAATCATTTGTGGGATGGTCGTGTACTTCTTAGCCGGGAGCATTCTGGGCGACTCGAAGAAGCCGTGGCTAGGGGATAATCAGAAGGATGGTGTTGCGGGGATTGGCACGGCTAAGCTGAAGGCGCTGAATGAAGCAAGGAAGAGGGGGCTGGTAGCGCGAGAGCAGAGTCAGGGGCAGGACCGGGTGTAGATTGTCCTGCTGATGAGAGCTCGTCTTGCTGGTGGTTAAGGAAAAAGGGATGTAAATGAGAGGGGTCCGGTGTGGTGTTGAGGTGAAGTTGTCCGCAGTGACGCCGTCAAGCAGTCCCGTTACCGTTGGCTTGACGGCAAGTGTTGAGGTGGCCAGCGTTAGGGGACGCTTGTCAATTGATCTCTGTCTGTCCTGGAAACCCCTCATTCCACTTTGTGATAGATCCTCAGCATGTTTGCTTCTCGTAGATGAGTGAAGCGTGGTGTTGACGCTTAAGAATGCGCAGCTGCCTGCTCCTTGGATGTTTGGCTCGCGCCCTGATTCATATCCCGAAAGTCCCAGTTTGAATATTTGAAGTCAGAATTGTCTGGAGATCTCCCAGGGCTTGGTTCTTTGTTGAATGTTAGGCATTCGCTTTGTCAAGTGATGGGTTAAAATCAGTACGTCTGCCCCGCCATGTGCTCCCACCTCGCTAGGCATACCGTTCCCCCTCCAGCTCCTCAACCCCCTACCCTCACCATCTTATCACCACTGCTCTTGTGAGAGAAAAAGAAAAAAGAGGCCTCAAGTTCGTTTCAGACAGAACATATACCTATAATTACCCACTAAAGTCTCAAAAAAAAGTGGCGCAGAAATGGGCAACGGCAGATACCTCTACTTTGCTTACGGCTCCAACCTCTGGGTCGAACAGATGGACAACCGCTGTCCCGGGCAGAATCGCATTGCAGGTATCGGTCGTCTGCCGGGATATACATGGTTTATCAACGAACGCGGATATGCCAACATTGCGCCTGTGACTATCAACCAGTCAGGAAAGAGCGAGAGCCAGGGCAGCGTTTCGCGCTTCGACAGCGAAGTCTGGGGTGTGATCTGGGAACTCGAGGAAAAGGGACTAGCCAGCCTTGATATCAATGAGGGTGCGCCACATATCTACGAGCGAAGAACCATGAACGTCGAGCTCTGGAGCGCGTTCGGCCCCATCTGGCCTGGCGACGTGACGGAGTCCACGCCCACCGACCTATCTGCTCACACGTGCCCCATGGTCGTCTACATCGATGTCAAGCGCGCGAAGGGCGGGTACCCGCCCAAGGAGGAGTATGTGGTGCGCATGAATCGGGGGATTAGGGATGCAATCGGGATGGGGATACCGAAGGGTTATGTGGAAAGAGTGCTGAGGAGGTATATTCCGCCGCTGGAGGACCTGATGGTGGATGAGAAGACGGAGAAGTTGGCGTGGAAGCAGGCGAAGAACTTCCAGGATGAACCTGAAGTGGCGACGTTGAATTGAGAGGATATCTTTGAGGAACGCAAACCTTAAGCAGGTGACGGACGTTGCAGAGATTTGGATACAACGCGTGCGTTATAATGGACATGCATTAGCGGAAATAGCAACGAATCTTTGTTCTCTTTTTGAGAGAACAATTCAATCAGTTCGGGAGAACTCAGCAGAAACAAAGAAACAAAAGACTATGAGATGCAAAAGTGAAGGCAGGATTATCCTGCAAAAGGAAAAGCAGCTGCCCACTGCCAGAATCGAACTGACGACCTTGACATTGTTCGGATGTACTCCTACTAGTGTCACGCTCTACCACTGAGCCAAGCGGGCTAGCATGTTTTGTTGAAATGTGGCCAATCACATGGTACCTAAGAAGGAGGAGAGGCTGCAGAATAGAGCCTTGAAGCGACAGCCAGGGAGATATTCATCAGACCAGGATGTACGGAATATGTTAAGGCTGAGAGACAACGTTCTGTGGAGAGTTAGGTATTTCCGACTTTGAGAGTGTATTCCAATCTTTTTTTTTTTCATTTGCCATTTCCCTCCCTTCTTTTTGTTCCTTTATCGTCTCGACTTCCCGTTTAGCGTTTCTTTGCCTGGCCGGTTTTCACTCTGAGTTTGCGCCCCCAAGGTCAAAGGCTCTGATATGGCAATGAACCTGACTCCAAAGGAGGAGTTTGAGCTTCAGTCTCTGTATCTGTGTCGATTAACCGTTATGATGTCGTACAACAGACAGTCCCTTATTAATATGTGGGTGGTACTTGTCCGAGGGCCCCTGCAATTGCAAGCTCCAGTCATGCAAAGTTGTCAACCTGGCTCAAGTCTTATGTCTGTCGTGTTACCAGCTTTGTTTTAAGATTTTGGTAGCCGTTTTGGAGTGACTTGAATGAGCCAGATTCCTGGAGCTCGGAGTTGGATAATTGTATTGAGGAACCGGCCCACCGGATCTGGGGTTCTTCTCGGCGATCGATATATGACTCTTAACATGATATTACAGTCAACAGTATGAGCGATGGAATTACCGTTTTATCCTTCTTCGATATACTGTCGTTGCTTTTAAGGACGACTGACTGCTGCAAAAGCGGACGTCAAGCTACACAACACCGGGTAGCGGTGGTATGCCGGCAAAAGTGAAGTGTAGTATATCCAGACGTTTGTCTCTGACCCAGCTCCGTTTGCGTCATAGTAATGAGGCTCTTCATAAAGACGACAATGCGCTGTCTTTCTGCTGCAGTCACTATGCATTGTCCAACAATGAAACTGGAGTCCAAGCCTTTGTTAGCATCCAAGTACACGCCTGCATATGTTGTTTCGGATTCCCAGAATCTTACCCTAAAAAGAATATGAGAACAAACAATTGCTGAGCAGATAGATCACTCAGTAATGATAGATTTTCTTTCTCCATTGCTCATCTCAAGCCTATGTGCTCAGTCAGTCCGTCCCACGGGACCACGGGTCCTACCTCGATCCCTGACACAGCGCCTTGAAACGGAGCGGCCATCGGGCTTAAGGGCTTTTGGTCAGCCATCAGGTTGCACCAGCAGGCCAAGTGACGCTTTTGATTGCGAGAGTTTCTCAAGTTGTCCGATTAGATCGCTTCTGTCCTCTTGTTTTGTGTTTGAAAAGTGAGATCGGGTCCGTCCCCGCGTCCCATTGCACGACCACTCGCGACTTCTTTTCATGCAGTAATACATGGGCAGTTGGATACCTTCCTTCAGATAGGCAGCTGCCGGAAATCATGACAAGCGATAAGGTCTATTAAACTCAAAGGAATAGATTGGTTGGTGCTTTATCGTCGGTGTCATCGAGCGGTTTTGACAGTCGCTGCGGTTGACACGGGGCCCAAAAGGTGAGTGGTCAGTCTGACTCTTTTGAGATTCTCGCTCAGTTGTCTATGTTAAACTTCATTTCAGGATGTCCTTGATAACTTGATCTTTGTCGTTTTTTAAGAATTGCCGCAAGTCCCCCGATTGCCCTTGTAGATGTTGTCTTCTGTGCCTTTTTGTCGTGTCAGTTAATTGTCCATCTGCCATATCACAGTTTCTCCTGAAAACATCCCTCGATATTCAAACAAAAAGAAAACAAATTTAACACTTCGGCAGTCACGCGCTCTGAGGACCAGGGAACATGTCAACGCCTCCTCAGGCCTTTCATTCATCCGAACCGCGCAAGCCAGGCTTCAACACGCTCTCTTTTCCTGCTCCAGCCTCTCGGAGCGCACAACAATACGTCGAAACCTCGCCAAACCCCCCTCCAGAGTTCGTAGCCACAGGTCCTGAATACTTTACGGAATCTTCCCAAATCACGGGCGCGAACTCCTCCCCCCCACCATCCCACCAGCACCAAACCCCTACCACTGCCACCGTTCCTAACCCACACGACTCTTACCTCCCTGAAATCGACACCACCGCCAAAGCAGCTAACTGCACCACTTCGCCTACTGCCATGCGTCAACACGTCTGGGACGACCCGCCTAAAATGCCCTGGTACCGCCGCATCTCGAGCGTGGGCTGGTTGATCATTACAATCACCTTCCTGGGGATCAGTGGGGTGGTGCTGGCCATCTTGGGCGCAATGGGGTTCTTCACGGGCCATCATAGGTCTGGCGATTCTTCTTCTCTTTCTGATTATACCACGATCATTTCCGTTTCTTCTCTTACGTCCGCTCAAGCCGAGGTGACTAACCCCGCCGCCAGCGGCGCCGGTGATTCCTCTGACATGGAGGGGGACGCCCAGATGACGGCTACTTCGATGATGATTTCCACAACGGCAAGTCAATCTTCTTCCATCTCCCGTGTTGCACTCAATCCCAACTAACCCTCTATGTCAACAGCTCACACAACCTCCCACCAACCCAACAGACGACACTTCCCCTCTCACCATAACCCACCCCCTCTGCACCAACTCCTCCGACTTCCTCACTAACATAACCTGGCTGGGCTCTGGCCCCCAACTCTACGATACCCTCTACGACCCTCCGGCCTCCAGCGCTGCAGAATGCTGCCAGCTATGTGCGGACAATGCCGCGCCCGAGTTTACGCCGCAGGGTCCAGGCTCCGGGTGCACAGGGTGGCTGTTCAATGACAAGTCCCCCTGGACGCCGTGCACAAGGTTGGTTGTGCAGACCGAGAAGCAGGGGGCCAAGAAAGGCAAGACGTGTCCGAAGGGGTATGCGGATGAGACGAAGTTTGTTAAGGCAGGGAAGGGAGAGGTAGGGTTTGTGGCCGGGGTCGGGCCTTGTAGTGGGAAGATAATCGTTACTTGATATGGAGGAGATGAGATCTGGAAGTATGGTATTTTGGCGATCAAGAGGAGGTAATGAAATATGGTGAAGGCTGGTAGGCGTTGCGTTAGTTATGGATGGGACTGCTCTTCAAGGATTTTAGTTAACATGGATCGATCATCCACCAATGTCAACGACTCCTTCTCTCGACACACCACGCTCTCAACCGTGACACAACGAGAGCAAGCTGAGCGGCAAGAGGGTATGTATGGCTCTGCTTCATGCTAACGGCAGGACTCACAGAAAATAATGACGGAAAAAAACATAATAACATTTGCTTGCTTGTATAACACCCAGATATTCCCGGCAGCCTGTCTATTAGACCATTACCAACCACCATCACCAAAGATCCAGCCCCTTCCCTCTCCAGTGTTGGCATGGGCACAAAGTAAAATAGTAGATATATGCGTACGAGCAGGCGATGCTTGTGGTGTATCTGTTTGTCATGTAATCCATCCATTGGCCCAAACGCCGCGAGGTGTTTGGAAGGCCTTCCCTCACTTCAGTCTATTACCCCTGGACCCCCTCTCTTACCCTGTTTAAACGCGGAGCATCTTAGCAGCATAATCCTCAATAAGCTGCTCCGTGGGGAAGCTCATCTCCTCCAGCTTCTGGGCATACGGGGTCGGCACATCGGCACCAGTAATGCGCTGTGCCGGGGTGTCAAGATAATCAAACGCATACTCCATCGTGAGCGCGAGGATCTCGGCACCAACGCCGAAGGCGGGGAAGCCAGACTCGACCGCCAGCAGGCGGTGCGTCTTCTTGACGCTCTTGACGATGGCCTCCACGTCCAGAGGCTTGATGCTGCGCAGGTTGATCACCTCGGCCTCGATGCCGTACTTCTTCTTGAGGTTCTCAGCCGCGACGAGAGACTGGCCGACACAGCGGGAGAGGGACACGATGGTCAGGTCCTTGCCGGCGCGCTCGATCTTGGCTTTGCCGAAGGGGAGGACGAAGTCGTCCTTCTGCGCGGCCTCTGACATGGGGAAGGACACGCCGTACATCAGCTCGTTCTCGAGGACCACGACTGGGTTGGGGTCGCGGATGGCCGCCTTGAGGAGACCCTTCGCGTCCTCAGCCGACCAAGGGGAGACGACCTTCAGACCGGGGATCGAGCCGTACCAAGCGGCATAGTCTTGCGAGTGCTGGGCGGCCACGCCAGCGGCGAAGCCATTAGGCCCGCGGAAGGTGATGTTGCAGGGCTGGATACCGCCCGACATGTAGAGGGTTTTGGCGGCGGAGTTGACAATGTGGTCGATGGCCTGCATGGCGAAGTTGAAGGTCATGAACTCACACTGGGGGTATAAGTCAGCATCGGCTTAGAGATTCGAATATCGTAGTTCCCTGAGGTCCTTACAACAGGCTGCAGCCCCGCAAGTGCAGCACCAACAGCGAGACCAGCGAAACCCATCTCGGTGATGGGCGTATCAATAACACGCTTCTCACCAAAACGATCTAGCAGGCCCTTAGTGACCTTGTAGGCGCCGTTGTATTGGGCGACCTCCTCGCCCAGGATGAACACCTTCGGGTTGGATTCGAGTTCCTCAGCGAGTGCCTCGTTCAGGGCCTCGCGGACCGTGTACTCCTTGACGCCCGTCGCCTCGGCGGCATAGCTCCGTTTTTGTAGTAGCCTGGTGGTAGGGACGGCAGCAGCCTTGGTGATGAGAGAAGAAGGAGTAGGACGGATGGTCGAAGCACGCGTGGCGGTAGTCGCCAAACGGAAGGCCGGCCGGAGGAAGCGCGACATAATGACGTTGGCGATGATGGTTAAGGGTTTGGGGGTGGTGGTTGTGGTGGTTGGGCGTTGAAAATTAAGGTTGTAGAGAAGAGGGGCACCTGGCAGATAGGGTAGGGGTAGGTAAAAGTGCAAGGTATCAAATGGATGTGGATCGAGAGGGCCTGCTGTTCGGATACAGGGGTAGCTCGATCAAAAAATGGCTTCAAGAACGAACACCACGGGAGGGCGGTGATGCAAGACGGGGAGCTGGAGGGTTGTGAGCGTGTTGGAGGGAAATTTTCTTTGCGACTGTGCAATCGATTGGAACACACAAAGGTCTTGGGACCAGCAAGTCCAGGAAGCCGGACTTGACGTTGGACCCCCAACGATAAATCCGCGCTAGTGCGAGAACGGACTAGCCCCTTGAACCCTGCTGGGCGGACCGGAGCTTGGCAAGCCGAAACCCTGAACTTTGTGAAGCTTTGACAGCTTTGCTGCTCCACAAAAGCTGCCGGAGTGGGGCTTTCCACTTGACAATGTTTTTGATAATCAAGCGTTGAATTCTGCTGTCAAGCAGCCAAGCAGAGCGGGCCAAATTACCAGTGCTTGTTTTTTTTTTTTTTTTTTTTAGTTCATTTACCGCACAGAGAGTTCAGGGCGATTATTGAGCCATTCGTGGCAAGTACGCAGAAGTACGCAGTTGGGAGTACCTGCCGTAACATACAGATAAGCGAAGCAAACAGCAGCGTTGTCAGCCATCCAATGCAAGTGTCATCTGGAAAGCCGGTGGGGATGTTCGCAGGTCAACACCTGTAACGCGCCGATAAGCCCAATTGGGGGTCCCACCGCGAAGAGCCCGATGTGTGTGTCAGCATCTATTACGGTCTTGGTATTCGTATGGTAATGGGTATGTACAGTGAAATGGTTGGCCCAACCAAAAAAGAGCCTGTCAGCACTTAAAATCGACAGTGCTTCTTCCTGAGGACAATTATTAGGACGATATATCATATCCGTGATCCCTTTGCCAGTGCCCATCTCTACATTATTACACCCTGTATCCGTTCCAACATCACATCATCATACACATCGCCAACTCTTTCATCGCATGTCTAGTTCGCCGGCTTGCGGCCGACCATGAGGTACATTGGGGTGAAGAGGTTCTTCTTGGCACCGGCTACCAAACCGTCGGCACCCTTGGCAAGAGCATCGGCGGTCTTCTTGGTGCCCTTGGGAGCCAGGCCGATGGTCTCAAGGAAGCCTGTGAAGACATGCACGACCCGACGACCGGCGTGGGTCATGCGCAGGACAGTGAAGAGGTCCCAGTAGGACTGCATGTACTTCATTTCGCCGGCGATGCCCCAGTACCACGGGATAGGATCAGGGCGGGCCGCCAGGTCTTCATGATGCAGCAGCTCGAAGCCAGCAGCCTTCATGGCCGCCAGACCCTCCGAGATGGTCACCATGTTGGAGATACCGTTGCCCTCTTCGATGGCGAGGCGGATGTCACGGTGCTCCAGGTTGTTATTGTCGTACTCGTCGGTCATCAGCCACTCGTACACGCCGAAGACACCACCGGGCTTCAGCACGCGGAAAATCTCGCTGTATACGCCCTCTAGCTTGGGGGCGTGGACGGTGGCCTCGATGGCATAAACGGCGTCGAAGGTGTTGTCTGGGAATTTCATTTGCTGTGCTAGTTAGCACCTGAGTATTTTCGCCGAGATATGTGCAGAACATACCATGAAATCGCCCTTGACGAAGTCGAGCTGGTGCGAAAGGCCCTCACGAGCGGCATAGCGCTTAGCACGCTCGATCTGGTAGTCGTTATTGTTAAGACCGGTGATGTGGGCGTCGGTGAACTTGGCGATCTCGCGGGCCGGGCCACCAACACCGCAGCCGACGTCCAGGACCTTCATGCCAGCCTGGATGCCGATCTTCATGGCGAGGTAGTGCTCATGGCGGGCAATAGCCTGATAGAAGGGCTCGCCGATCGAGTAGCGGCAGAAATGGAAGCTCTGGCCCCAGCCGTACTCGTATAGATCGGTAGCCAGATTGTAGTAGCTGGAAACAAAACAAGTCAGTGCCTGAGCCCAAACCAGAGCCGAGGAAAGAGACCAGTGGACTCACTGTTTTGTCAGGGTAGCATATTCCCGTGTCCTCGCCTCACGGTCGGCCTGGGTCTCCGTCTCTGCGCGCTTGTTGTCGAAGTGCTTGAAGTACTCTTCAACAGCGATCTTCTGGGCCTCCTTGTCTTTCTTGAGGATGGCGCTGAAGCCGCCCTTGGCCTCGGTGGACTTGCCGTGAAGGGCCTGCATGAAGGCCTTATCACGCTCGAAGTCCTCCTTCTCGAGGGGAATGTCTTTCGCAGCTGGAGCCATGTTGAATTTTGTGCAGGGAGAAAGTATTTCGAAGAGGAGAACGGAGAGGTGGGCGGATTAAAGGGCACAAGAAACGAAATCGTGTTGAACAGTGTCCAGAAAAAAAAAGTTGGTGGTACCCCCCTATCCAAGCTGGCAGGTCTTCACTTTTAAAGAGGAACAACCCGCCGGAAGATTCCCTTGGGAAAAGGGGCAAGGGTCGCGGATAGCCGATGTGAAGCCAGCAGAATGCCGCGCATCGATTGGCCCAATTGCATCGATTCAGGGCAAGGGAACGGGAGTTGTGGGGAAGGATCCACCAAAGCACATGGGCCCGAACGCCTGCGTCAGGCACTTGGGGCAGAAAGCGATGATGTGGTCGCACATCAACATGGCGGTCTGGATGAGGGAGCGGGGAGACTTCGATCACAAGTCACGGTTTAAGTCATGGTTTGTTTACATATTCTATGAGTGAAATCCTATCTGTTGTAACCATCACGACGTTCAAGACAACCGGACATATATGCCCACTTCCCAGCCCGAAAGAAGGGGCGAGCCTAGCTGAGCTTCTGTTGCATGTGCTTGCAGTGCGCTGGACAACTGGACAGAAGCAACAGCAAACATGCCGCTACAAGCGCGAAATCGAACTCGAATTCGAAAACACTGTAGGAAAGGAAGGCGGTGAATGTTTTGCTTGCGCGAACTCGAACACGAATAAGAGCGCACGAACCAAGTTACAGCCACAGGATGCCAAGGCGGTGTGGCGGAGAATCTTGAGCGCAGTGGTCAGAATCTTATCAGCAAGGCAACGAGCCACAGCGAGCTGCCGGCTTGGCTTTCTGCCAATCCAAAACGCCAATGCAAGATCACCCCACGCCTGCATCAACCGCAACCTCGTCGATCGGGCTGTGACTTTTTTTTTCTGTCTACGGTCGATTCCACTATTTGCCACCCAAAAATATTTCCCAAGAGTCGCAATAAGCGATCCGAATCGAATTCCGCAATCGAGATTCATCCCCAGCGATAAACAGAAACTACTAACCGACAAAGCCGACCAACCACGATGCCGCCGCAAATCAAACAAGACCTCAACCGCGCTGGCTGGGAGTCGACCGACTTCCCTTCCGTCTGCGAGAACTGCCTGCCCGAGAACCCGTATGTCAAGATGCTGAAAGAGGACTACGGTGCCGAGTGCAAGCTGTGTACGCGGCCCTTCACCGTGTTCTCCTGGGCGGGCGACGGGCGCGCCCACGGTCGCAAGAAGCGTACCAACATCTGCCTGACGTGCGCCCGCCTTAAGAACGCCTGCCAGTGCTGCATCATGGATCTGCAGTTCGGCCTTCCCATCGTCATCCGCGACAAGGCCCTCGAGTTGATCGCCCCCGGCCCCCAGAGCGAGATTAATCGCGAGTATTTTGCGCAGAATAATGAGCGCGCTATTGAGGAGGGCCGAGCTGGTGTGGAGGAATATGAGAAAACAGATGAGAAAGCTAGGGAGCTGCTGCGCCGGTTGGCCAACAGCAAGCCTTACTTCCGTAAGGGCAGGGAGCTGGACTCGGAGGGCAACCCCGTCGCGGGCGGCAGTGGTAGCACGGTTGGCGGCAATGCGGTTGTCGGTGCCGGGCTGGGCGGCGCAGGACCGATCCGGACGCGCGATACACGAGCGGCGGCTGCAGCGGGTGCGAGGACTGGAGGTGCGGGCAGTGCGCGCCGCGGCCCCGGCGCCGCTCTTCCCCCTCCGGGCCCTAAGGACTGGCTGCCGCCGGCGGACAAGAGCATTATGTCACTGTTCATTACGGGCATCGAGGACGACCTGCCGGAGTGGAAGATCCGCGACTTTTTTAAGCAGTACGGCAAGATTAAGTCGCTTGTCGTTTCACACATGACACACTGCGCGTTTGTCAACTACGAGACGCGTGAGGGCGCTGAGAAGGCTGCGACGGAGCTCAAGGGGCGTGCTGTCATTGCTGGTTGCCCGCTGCGCATCCGCTGGAGCATCCCCCGGCCGATTGGCACCATGAATAAGGAGGAGCGCGCGGAGATGCTGCGCGATGGCCGGTCTGCTTTCCCCGAGGCAAATCGCAAGAGCGCACAAAAGGCCATCGAAGCTGCTGGTGCGCAGGGCGGTGCTGCCGGCGGTGCTGCTGGCGGTGCTGCTGCCGAGGCCCAGCAGGACGACCTCGCGGACCTTGCCATCGCTGCCCCTCCTGGTGCTGCCGACGTGCAGTATGCCAGTCTGGCGGGCAACTAGAAGTCATATTGTGGTTTGTTTCTTTTTGTTTCTTTCTTTTTCTTGTTCTCGTCTTTGGCACGGCGTTTGGGCGCAAATACATGGGACTGGGTTTTCTGGCAAGCAACGACATGACTCTCTGAATCGATCTGTTGGCCTTAGTGTTGGGGCATGATATCTTGTCTTCTGCTCTCGTGTTCATCCTGTTGTTACACTGAGGGGTATCATAGACGGTTTTATAAATACACGGCAGGCTCCCCTGCCACATGACTGTACATTCTCCAGTCCTCGTCGACCTGTTATTGCCCGTCTAGTGACAAGCCTCACGGTTGGTGTTTATGTCTGTGTGAACTGCTCCTCGACTTACTACCTCTCGGAGCAGCACTTGAAGTTTGGGTCCGTTTTGGAGTTGTTCTTGGGCTTCTTGACGCTGTCGTTGTCACCGCGTTCGGTGTGCTCGTGGATTCGAAGCTCTGAATCTCTTGTTAGCCTTGGGTCTTGTGAAAGGTTGCGCTTATGCATCCCAGCGGCGACTTACTGTAGACGTCACCCTCCTTGCGGCCCTGGACGAGGTTGGTCTTCAGGAACTGGGCAACCTCTTCGGCATGCTGGATAGCGGGGCCGATGGACGGGTCATCTGCTGGCAGCGAAGCCTTTTCCCGAAACCCTTGCCGGATCTGCTGCCTTGCGGCTTCAAGAACCCTCGTGTCACCTGGATTGAAGAGATCAGTGTGAGTATGGAGGATGAGATGGAAGAGAGGACGCACCGTCGAAGGCAATGCGCGCAGCACGCAGAAGGTGTCTGTAGGCATGGATGGCTGCTGACATTGTGGACTATTGGGCTGGTACGGGACGAGAGCTGTGGGCGCGGGCGTCTGGGGAGCCAATTGATCTAATGACTGACGTCGGCAAGACACAACTACAGCGCTCAAGAAGTAGACGCTCGGTCGGACCCGAACATTAGAAAGACAAGGTTAGTACTGGCCTACTGGATGCCCGCCTGCAGCGGAGGTAAAGCCTGGTTCTGTGGTCTATGATTGGCTGGATCCCAAGTTTAGCGGGGCGAGACCCAAAAAAAAAAATCCAGACGCCGCCCAAAACTTCACTTGCCCCTCCATCCAACGCTCACCACTTGTCCTTGGTAAATACATCCCCCCCATACCAACCTTCAGACAGCGACTAGCCCCCGGACTACTCGCAACACCGTCTGAACCATGAACGCGACCGTCGTCTCGCTGCCTCTGCCCACCCTCCCCGAGGGCTGGGCAGCCGAAAAGGACTTCAAGGCCATCGGCAAGCTGACCCAAGAGGGCTCGTCGATGCGCACCCTTGAGCCCGTCGGCCCACACTTCCTCGCGCACGCCCGCCGCGTCCGTCACAAGCGTACCTTCTCCGAGGATGACCGGATACAAGCGCAGGCAAAGGCAAAGAAGATCGAGCAGGACAGCGACAGTGACATCAGCGAGGAAGAGGACCCCATGCTGCTGGCCCGCGACGCCAAGGACTGGAAAACCCAGGATCACTACAAGGTACTCGGCCTATCCAAATACCGTTGGCGTGCCACCGAGGATCAGATCAAGCGCGCCCACCGCAAGAAGGTGCTTAAGCACCATCCCGATAAGAAGGCTGCCGCCGGCCGTGCCGATGACGACAACTTCTTCAAGTGCATCCAGAAGGCGGCTGAGATCCTGCTGGACCCTGTTAAGCGCCGGCAGTTCGACTCGGTCGACGAGGAGGCCGACATACCACCGCCGACCAAGAAGCAGCTGGCCAAGGGCAACTACTATGAGCTGTGGGGCAAGGTGTTTGAGAATGAGGCGCGCTTCAGCAAGATCCAGCCAGTGCCGGGCTTCGGCAATGAGAACTCGACGCGCGAGGAGGTCGAGGCCTTCTACAACTTCTGGTACAACTTTGACAGCTGGCGCTCCTTCGAGTACCTCGACGAGGACGTGCCCGACGACAACGAGAACCGCGACCAAAAGCGCCACATGGAGCGCAAGAATGCTAATGCCCGCAAGAAGAAGAAGGCTGAGGACAACGCCCGTCTGCGCAAGCTCGTTGAGGAGGCCCAGGCTGGCGATGAGCGCATCAAGCGCTTCCGCCAGGAGGCCAACGCTGCCAAGAACAAGAAGCGCCTGGAGCGTGAGGCGGCTGAGCGTAAGGCGGCCGAAGAGGCTCGTCTGAAGAAAGAGGCCGAAGAGCGTGCCCGCAAGGAGGCTGAGGAGAAGGCCAAGGCTGAGCGTGAGGCGGCCAAGAAGGCCAAGGAAGCAGCGAAGAATGCTGTCAAGAAGAACAAGCGTGTGCTGCGTGGTTCCGTCAAGGAGGCCAACTACTTTGTGGAGGGCGAGGCCTCTGCTGCGACGATCGATGCCGTGCTCAACGATGTTGATCTCGTCATTACCAAGATTGATGCCGATGAGATTGCCGCCTTGGCTGGTAAGCTCAACGGTTTGACTGTGGCTGATGAGATCAAGAATGTATGGAAGGAGGAGGTGTCCCGGTTGGTTGGCGCTGGCAAGCTAAAGGAGGGTGATATCAAGGCTCTTGTGGCTTAAGTCTTTGGGGGTACATAGAGATCATGACGTGTTTATGATCAGGCTAATGCATGCTCTGGGATAGATGGGAAAATATAAATGCATCAATTCTGTTACTGAATAAGCAAGCTCCCTCGATCCCACTCTGCTTTAACTCCCTGCTCACTCATAGACGTAGCAGAACGGCCCATCGACCACACTCGTCAAATCCCGAATGCGATAAACCTTATCCGCCACCACCCCCAAGTCAATCAAGTCATCCAGCGTCGACTGCGGCCCAAAACCCATCATGCTCCTCGGCCCAGCAACCACCTGCGTCCTAGCATTCAAATCCAAACTCTGCCAGATTGTCCACGTCCGGTCAATCATAGCATGGTGCACCCAGAAAGCAGGATCATTCGGCGAAGTGTAGAAATCACCGCCTGGATCGCCCGCAATGGTGAAGTGTCCCGCACCGTGCACGCCCATGCCTCCAAAGCCGGGACCGCCGCCGAAACCGCCGCCGAAACCTCCTCCAAAGCCGCCGCCGAAGCCACCACCGAAGCCGCCACCGAAGCCGCCGCCGAAGCCGCCGCCTACGGCTTGCATCACGTCTTGGAAGGTGCCGATGTTTTGAGAGTTTGTGATTAAGCTGACGATGTCTTCAGTGCGCAGGTAGCGGCTGCTGAGTTGGTTGGAGATATCGCGGCGTAGGCAGCGTGGGTTGTCGCCGTAGCCGTCGGGGCGAGGGTTGGCCGGAGGTGGGGGATCCACGGCAGGGGCGACGGGGCCTAGGTGGACGATCATGCTAGGGGAGGGAGGTTAGTATCATGCAATAAAACGAGGAGGTAATGGGGGAGAGGTAAGGGGGGGAGGGGCTTACTCCTTGAAGGGACCGGTCTTGACGCAGCCACCGCCGTTACCGGCGGGAACGACGCCGGACCCGCGGTGGCCCGGGATGTACTCGCCGTTGCCGGAGAGCGAGGTGTCGCTGCCATCGAAGATGGGCGAGTTCTCGGGATCTTGGGCCCAGCGTCCCCAGTCCCAATACTGTGGGCTGTTAGCCTGAGTTCTTGAGGGGAGTAAAGGAGGATATATATTTATGGATGACTTACCGGCTGAGTCCCCTGATAGCCACACTCCGTCTGAAGGGCCTTTTCAAACGCCCAAGTATAGTAACGGTGCCAGGTGAGGAAGCTTCCCTGTGTGGCATCAGCTGACTGGCCATAACCAACATCGGTTTCTGGAGAGACTTACAGTGCCGTGGATAGTCAAGGTCTGGTTCATGTGCACGACGACAAAGTCATCATACCGCGACTTGGCGCCAGGGAATTGCACAGGGTCCAAGCGCGACGGCTTCTGGAGGAGACACTTGACGGCGGCGATGTAGGCCTTCTTTTCCTCGGCCGAGATGTCGCCCCTGGTCTGCATCAGCAACCTATCCCTCTCATCCATTATTACTTCCACATTAGGAGGAGGACAAGAAACATACCATTCCCGCCTAACCTGAAGCTTCTCCTTCGTACAAGTCGAGGACCTCGCAATCGCCGCATCAAGATTCGGCCGACCCCGGTCTTGCAGGTCCTTGACCGCGTCGCCGGACACAAGGTCCGGAGCCAACAGCAGCCAGGGCACGGCTTTGAGCAGCCCGAGCAGGGTGATGCGCGCCATGATGGTGACAGCTGACCACCGTGACCGCTAGGAGCACTGGGTTGGACTAGACGGCGCTTGCTCAATCAACCAGAACAACTAGTCAGGGACGGATGGGTGAAGGGGACTAATATACCTCCTCCCCAGCTTGGTTCAGGACGGTATCCTCCGGTCTCACAGCCGCCCTTCCATCCCTCCGTTCCCTCCGTCACTTGGCAGTCCCAAGACTCAGTAACCCACGAAAACCCTTGTTCTTTCTACCCAACCCCCGCAATCCGGAAGCCATCATCGGCATATTGGATCCGGCGCAGAGACATCTCTGGTAGGGCTCCAATCTATCCAGGAGTCTTGAGGAGTATGGTAGGCGCGTGCCGTCATATAAACAAGAATGCAACCTACGCATAACCCAATGCCATCCTCAAGTGAACATTTTTACCAATGTGAACAGCCTATGATACAACGTCGGTTCGGTTCCCGGCAGATGGACGCTCCGGCAATGTACAAGCTTCGTTCGCTCGAAAGGCTATGATCTAAGTTTACCTGCTGTGCAAACCTGATTTGGGAAGAGACAAAGCACAAGCAAGCGGTAAAACGCTCGTCTCAAGTGGGCTTGGATACGGAAAGAAGGAAAGCATCCAACCGGATATCAATCCTGAGACCTTCGGTACCGGGACCGGGTCTTGCGCTGCGTGCCCCGCGGGGAAACAGAGAACAAGACCAAGAAAGAAAATTGTTTCCTTTCGGCGCAATGTTCCGAGGTTGCGTGGCCTTGCTTTGGATGGTTACCCATGTAGGGTATAGGTATATAGTGGGTAGGTGTAAGCATGAAACACCGTCCTGCGATTTTCTCTAATTGGGCCGTTTGATCACAGAAGAAAACAAACGGTCACAGGGGTCCCAGCCCGGCGGGCACAAGGTCCTGGACTGCCGCGGCCGCAATGCTGCCGACTGGTCCGGAACAATAGGCGCAATCTATGCGGGTCGGCTGGGAGAAATCCGGGGTAAAATGGATGCAGCTTGGGGCGATCTTGGCGAGGTTATACAGGACTGGATTTTTGGACTAAATGATACCTAACCTGACATTGCCGGCGTATATGCACATGCTCATTGTGTTACGATTCGCCCGCATAGGTCGGTGTGCGTAAAATTGGGAAGTTGTCCTGTTACGATCGCTTGGGTGGTGACGCCGCCGAAGGCCATCAGTTTAAATGTAACGTGGGATTTGATCTTGTTTGGCACATGCCGGATTGGGTTATGCGGTAGACTTACAAGGCTGGATGGACTGGATATCGCCACCACGTCTCCTCAATTTTTATGGGAAAGTGTCAACATAAGGTTGTATTGTCGTTTGTGATGGAATAGATCTTCGAGGCGCTATCTCGGCTCGATGTCGTTGGCTGTTGCCGGGAGATCGCTGAAGGGGCGCGGCCTCAATCTAAGGATGGTTAAGCACAAGGTTCTCGACTTGAGAATTCTCGAGTAAGACGAGTTTCTGATGGGAATTCAATTAAAACTAAGTGCCTTAGATGGACTCATCATTCTCTGAATGGTTGTCTGCGAGTGTCGTTTCTCTAAGCTTGTATGAAGTCGAGCAACCCTTCGGATCTCAGTCGGAGAATTAAATACCCTCACCAACCAAAACGCCCAATGAGACACTCACAAATTGGCATTACGTGGTGCGCAATCATATGCCAATCTCTTCCAATTTATCAAGACCACAGACAGATGGCTGCACATATCCTGGTCATGGAGAGGATGAAACCTATCAGCCTGCTCTCGATCATGAAGATTCCGAATCCATCCACTCAGGAGTCCATCGCATCTTTCCACGAGTATCCTCTTTTCCTTGTTATCCTATGCCTAGGGCCTAGTCTGGTGTCGATCTGGCTCTCGGAAGATCTGCCGAACCGAAACCTGTCCAAGTTCTGCAGTCGGTTAACCGGGAAGCTACACAGAAGGGAGTGGCAACGGTCATTTGGCCTTGGACTGCGTAGCCGAAGGGTTAGTGTGGATGACGCTACATGTAAAAGCCTGGTTTTTGCCCTTAGGCTGTCGCTTACTGCGGGGCATGTCTTCACATATTCGGTCTTGATGGGAATCAAGAAGGCGTTGAGATTGTGATGACGTTGAGGATTTCTCGAGAACAGTAGGATTGGGCATTAATCGAGCCAGGCTATCCAGGTTCAGATCCCTCTGACTCAGGAATACACTGCTTCCGATACTACCTGAGTTGGCAATTTCCGAGATAGCAACAACCGGTCTGGTCATAAGCTTGGGAGTTAGCGGACTGGATGCGAAGTAAGTGGTAGGGATATATTGGGAACAGGGATCACCACTGAAATGGTCTGTTTTTAAACTAAAAAGTTTTGAAAGATGAAAGACATTTGAGCTCCTCGAAAAGTGTCGGTGTTCGACCTTTCGAGCGAGATGTTTGCGCGAAGACCCTTTGCCATTAGTTACATCAACGGCGAAGGACCACCATGCACTGAATTTGGTGAAACCACTGCTTCTGAGTTCCCAACTGCAACCACTTGCTTTACAAAGTGGTTTCATTAGCATTCTGAGACTGCAATTGCACCGACTTAACACTGGTATGTTCAATGATTGACTAGTTAGCCGGTCGACTTCGTCACAACGGTAACTGGGATCGCATAAAAGATTAGGTAAACAATCAATGCCAGGGGCAACCAGTTGTCCTTGAGGTGACGTAAGATGGCAGAAATGGATTAAATAAACTCTAAGTTTCTGGTATTATCATGAAAACTGAGTTTAATTGCTATTAGCCATCTCAGGCGAAAACAACGTCCGGCTGACTTGCATATCGCATTCGCACTGGATTGTTTACTTGTGGGAAGAACTGAGCAAAAGTATCCGACTAAGTGACAGAACCCATAATTTCTGAAGCATCAATGTAGTTCTGATGTCTCTTTTTAATGACATAACAGATATATGTCATAAATGTCGGTATTGCTCTATTTGATAAAACCCGACACTGATGAGCCCAGCTCAGTTCCCGAGGACGTCCGGAACCGGGCAGCTGCGATGACCATAGATCGCATCTCTCGGATGCCTGACAGAGTGTCAGCTGAAACCGATTCCAGCGACAGTTGAGTGAATAATGCACCGGCATTCGAGATAATATGGCTTTGTGACTTTGAGGGACTTTGTGTGTGGCTGATGATGACACTGTTTCTGTGAGTGGAATGTGGCTTTGTTTGAGTTGCTCTTAGACTTTGTCCAAACTGTGAATGATCGCTGAACTCACGATGCTTACACTGAGAGATTCTAGGCCAGTTTGATTACAGCACTCCATCGTCGTAGATGCTTGACGTTTCAGTCGTTCTTGGTTTCTGCTTGGGATTGCCTTGACATGATTCGCGAGCAACCAGCATTATCGAGAGTCCTGATGTGTCCTCGAGCTCCTCATCTATCTGTAGCTGATATCAGGACAATTAAAACAGTTGAGCATCAAATCATTTGGAGTCAATTTGCTTCTCACTTCTCATGTACTAAGAAGGTGGTGACAATGTTCACACCAGTGTCCACACCCAGGGGCAAGAACAAAACTTCTGGCAGGCTTCAGACACAGAACTTGCTGGACGACATATAACAAGGGCTGCACATGCACCAGATCTCCCAACCCGTATGGAGAGTTGATTATTTCTATACAGGAGAAGCAGCCAGTTCTGGCCTTGCTCAGTATCGCGAGTGCAAAACAGAGCCTTTTAACACCATTCATGTCCCACCTCTCACCCGGAACGCTGTCCAACCGCATATGCGACTATCCCACATTTGCACCCGCAGTCGCGGCACGCGGCACTGCACAGACCGATCTCTGCCAAGTATAAATACATTTAGACCTTTCCCAAACTTCCTCTTGTTTTCTTCTTCCTTTCAAGCAGTTGAGTGCAGTTCAAGGCCCTCTTATAGAGGTGACTGGCTGCCAAAGACTGGAGATTGAGATCCCTCTAGGGTGATCCTCAGCCAGACCGACCTACCATTCTCCCCCCCCCCCCAAATGGATGGCTAGGTAAAAGGGCGGAAGAGGAATAAGAATTTTTTGGAACCTTTCCACCTTTTAGGTGGTTTCTTCTCTCTCTCTGTTGGAGACTTTGGTCTTCAGGAGAGAAATAGCACCTTCTCTTTAGCCTTGTACCTACGGCCTTACCCTACTCTGGTTGGGCATGAAGCCAAGAGGGAGGGGCTGTTTTTGTCAGTCAGGAATGAATGATTCTTTGATTTTTTGTGTGTTGATGTCCTTGTGCAGTGTGTGCTGTTTGTAATTTTTCAGTCCCTCTCCCATTCAGACTCACTTTCCTTTCCCTGCTCTCACATTTAGCTCCTACACTCATCTTTGTGCTTGATCTCTCATGTCATTCCTCAATATTAAAGATCTCTGCCCATTTTTTGGTTCCCCATCCATATCTTTCATTTTTCTGCAGACAGTATTCTCCACTTCATTTGGCCTACTTGGTTGACGTCATTCTTGTATTGGAGGGTTGTTTTACAGAGCGCAGCGAGTTAAACAGTCCGAGATAGGACTGAATGTCTTATAGGGAACTCAGGTAAATGTGATCAATCAATATATTTACAAGGCATTCTTCTGGAGCTTTTGATGCAAGTAGTGTAGAAGAGTGGGAGGAATATCACCACTAGTGACTGGACAGTCATAAACTCACAATATGTTGCTCTTCTGACAAGAATCAAGATTCATTCCCAGCTCCAGCTGGAATATCAGAATAAGTTCACCCTAATTAAAGAGAAAAGGGAAAAGACTGCTGAATACACATCACTCCAGATTCAGCTCTAACAAATCACAGTCATTGTTGCACTGTTGTAGATTTATTCTTCAGCTATCCTAGTTCAATGCCTAAATATTTTCTCAGGTCATCCCTAACCTCTGACGTTATAGCCCAAATATTCACAGATCCGGTGGAGCAAAATTCAAAAACATACAACACTGGGGATTCCCCAGTCGTCTCCGACCTGAGTACTAGCCCAGCCCTCAGTGGCTTGTCTATGGGAGAGCAGACGGGATCCCGAATTTTCCACTGGGTATGGTCGTATGTGATTGAATTGTCCAACTTGTGGGCATATGTAAGGTGTCTCTCTTGATATGCGCCAACGACACTGTCTTCCAGGGCTCAGCGCTCAAGTCCTCCTCTTGAACCCCATAATCCATTATTTTGTAGCATGATTATCTGTGCCAGTGCCGGCCTGATATCTTCTTTGTGCAGTGAGTGAAACAATGCAGCACCCCGCCGATGTTAGCTCTGGGATGGGGCTTTACCCTAGGTGGGAACATCCAAATGCTGGATGCTGGGCGCAGGATAGCACGGAGAACAACACCGTCTATGAGCACAGAGTTTAGTCCCTTTGATCGAATAGAGATCATAGGTAGTAACATTAAATGTGTTTATGCCATAGATAGAGTAGCGTTTACTAACAAATGTTGTTCTGGGAAGGGCATCTGCTCCTATTTGAGCACTACATGCTACTAACAGCCATAGCAATGCAGGACCTACTGTTACCAACTTCAAGTGTGGAGACAAACTTTGCACATCAGCTCTGGATATTAGCAGTGAGAGAAGTGTGTAAGCTCCCCCCCCCCCCCTTTACTTTGACCCAGTTCACATGTGGATCACTTGAAGATTCAAGGTTATCTTGAGATGGGTGGACAATTAGTATACCTTCTGTGAAATGTCTGGTGGAATGATAGGTTCAGTGGTTGCGGGTTGCTTTTACAACGGGGACAAATGGGCTTCCCTCTCGGTTGTCTCAGAAATAGCAGATATTGGGGAGAACCACAGTTTTGCACCTTTTCGTCAGTGTTTGGTCGGGCAGGCTATGCTCAGGGTTCAATGGCGAAGCCTCTATGGTTAATCGTTCACTATAGTTATTCGTTTACTCTGAACCTAATAGGTGACCTTGAGCTTTTTCCACTCTAGAATCGGCACGGGAAATGACTTTGTCGCTCTAATAATCCCTAGCCCCTCTGCTTGGGAACTCGGAAACTGGCTGTCAGTCATGTATGTGCGGCCGCTGACTCCGTGAAGGAACCCCGGGTGCCGACAGTAAAATAGTGTAAAATCTGCCGGCTCCGTTCCGAGTAGGGGACCGGCACCGGGCACCAGCAGCGGGCGGAGCCTCAGTGCAGGCCCCTTCCGTGCCGGCTGGCATCATTATCAACACCGGCCTCACCTCCCCATCTTGCAGCCAGCACCACACAGTCGCTCTCTGTCGCAGCAATTCAAGCCGCATCGAGTCTTCACCACATGTCCGTCTCGGGGCACACACAAGTTCAAATTCTCCCTCTTTCTCTCAAATCTTCCCTTCTTCTTCCCTTAAACAGCCCATCAACAGCAGCAACATCCGCACTAAACATGGCCAGCAACACACACATTTCTTTGCCAGCCATCGCCACCACAGCACACAGAAACAAACCCCCTCACCCAGCGTTGCCAGCTTTTCCGGCGGGCGTAGCCGGCATATCAAAGCACATTGCCAGCCCAACGGGGTGCTACACGCTCGCGGGCGGACGTATTACAGTACGTAGCCGCTGTTGGAGCAGCCAGCGGTCGTCCTCGTGAACAAGCTCCTGCGCCAGCAAGGCGGGGATGCGCCCCTCGCGCTGGATGACCTTTGGCACTATACACGGGTCTACCTGTGACTGTATCTCGTTCCCGGCACCTCACGGGCCCGCCTGGCACAATGGCGTGTGGCACACTGGGTGCGAGTCAGAAAATAGCTGAGGCACAAGCATGACGGGCCAAGGATAAGAAAGAATAACTTCGAAAAGAATGGCGAGTCAGAGAAGAAAGACAAGGAGAAAAAGGAGAACGGCAAGAAGAAAGACAAGAAGGACAAACCTCCTCCTTTTAATATCACTGAGCAAACTATGAAGGCATCATCAAGAAGCTTGGCATGCCCTTCTCCAAGTTCCCTTGTTGACAACGAATTAATGATGACGAGGGCGAGATTGCTGAGAATCCCGAGCAGGGGGCTTTAAAAGTGAAGGGTGTAAGAAGGGCCAGTGAGGGAGAAAGACCAATAAAGTTTTGCTTGCTGTTTTCATCAGGTTTCGTGGAAAGGGAAGTATTATGTTGCCTTCAGGGTTTAGGAATCATGGATGATGAGAAGCATGCTGGACATGGAAATGGAAAAGGTGTTCAAAGTATGTAGTTAGTTTTGGCAGTTGATTATGCACGTGAATGTGAAATACTGAGATGTGGTCTCATATGTGACTATCTGCGATGCTCCTGTCCTCGACCAAACTCCTCGCTTTGTCTTTCCTTAATCCAGTGACTTCTTCATAACCTCTTGCAACATAACACTTTTACATAAGTGTGACCGATTCTTGAATACTATCTCTTCAATTCCAAATTCACACACAGATTTGCACTGTCCCCAAGTCATCACCTCAAGACACAGTCCCAACTCTGAGCCTGAAGACATCTTCGAGAGGGATCCAGACAGCACTCTGTACACATCGAGAACCAGACTGTTCGTGAAAAGCGAAAGGCACTCCAGAAGCTCAGAATATGACCAAAAGAGACAGGTGAAGCCTAGGACAGACATGCACAATATAAAGGCAACCTTGTCACATCATCGGATCAAGCTATGAAACAAAAAGAAGTCAGCTACTGCACCTTCCTCTCCCCAGCTCAGAGATGGACATCTTTATGTCTTGGTTGTCGGCATATTTCAGCATCTCCAAGATTGTCTCACAAAAAATTCATAAATCCAAAGTAGATGGCATATCGTAGGGACAGGTTGCAAAAGATCACTGTAGGGGCAAACCACAGTGGCAGATTGTGGGAGCAGATTGCAGGGGAGGATTGCTGCAAACTGCTCACCCGCTGGTCTACCTCTGCAAGCAGACATGTGAAATGCTCGCAGACAAACAACCACTTTTTTCCGTATCAACCAGAGGCATTCTTTGTGGTCACGCTCATTTCGTTCTTGGTTGTGGTACAAGAGCTGGTCAAAGGTTTTCCAACGATGTAAGAGCTAAGGAGTCTAGGAATAAGGCAGTGCCTGAATGGTTGATACAGCTTAGAGTGAAGCCAGAAACCACGAAGTTTCGGAGAAGCACACTGCAAGATATACGTTCATGGTGCTGAAACACAATTTTGTTGTAGGCATGAGAACGTTCCAAATATTTTCCTCATCACCTCATCAATGGGTGAAAGGTATCTCAAAAGGCTTATGAAGATAGATGAATACGCTAAGCTGATCCATATTATCACAGCTTGTTTAGCCATTTCCAGGCTTTAGCAAGATGAGAAAGGCCTGGACATGAGACATGAACGTGAGAGGACCTGTTTGGTTAGGAAGGGGCATCAAAATAAATCATGGCAAGTCATATGGATCGATAGAGACAGAACGTCGAGACGTGCAAAGCCCTTCATTTGGCAGTTCCTTTAGCAAGTTGTCATTTATCTCAAAGGCAGAAAACTAAAAGAAACTCACTGAAATTGTCCATTACCATCTAACCTCCAAACCCAACCCTCTACCATCTGCGCCAGCCTCTCTATGTAATCCCAGATCCCAACCGTCCACACGAATCAACCACACCTACTCAACTCTCACCTCCCAAGCCTTTACAACCCCATCATCCCCTGTCGTAACCAGCATCTCCTCCTTCCCCCTCCTCTCAGCCTCAATCCCAGCATCCCACCTCTTGCACCATGTCACATGGTTAACCTCATATGGCCCATGTGCATTCTTCACTGTCCCAATCACGCTCCATCTGCTCACCCCCTCTTCCTGAGCATCAGGGTCCTCCGCATAAATCGCAACAACCCCATCGCTCCCCGTACTTGCCACCAGCCCCGTCTTGGCACTCCAACTAATCGAGTACACATCTCTTGAATGCACCCTTGGCAACACAGCCTCACACTCCCACTCTTCCTTCAACGATCGTCTCATCGTGTTAGGGATGGCTCCAAACCTCCCCATCAGCCCCTGCCCTTCATCTTGGTCCTCATCCTCGTCGTGCTTCACCCTCCAAACCCTAACCGTCCCATCCGCACTACACGTCATCAACCTCGGAAACCTCCCATCTTCTCTTTCTTTGCTTTCCCACTGAAGACTCCACACCGTCCCCTCGTGACCCTCCAACACTGCCACACACACCCACTCTCCCGGTCCTTCGGCCGCATCTTCGCGCCAAATCCGCACCGTATTGTCGTAGCTTGCGCTAGCCAAACATTCCGCGCTATAATACCGACTCGCGTTTTTCGGGCGGGAATTCGGCAGCTGAGAAGGCGCCCACGCCACAGCCTTGACATCCCCTTCGTGCTCGGTCAAAACAGCAACCGTTTCCCATTCATCTTCCCCCTCTCCAGAGGGGATACCAGGTATGTCCGACGAAGCAAGCGACACATCCTCCCATATCCAAACAGATTTGTCGCGGGAACATGTGGCGAGGTACTGGCCCGAGGGGGTGAACGATAACCCCTTGACTTCGTTCTCATGCCCTTCTAGGACCAGGGTAAACTCCCATTCATCTTCCTCCTCCTCCTCATTGTCGCTCCCATCCCCATTCCCGAACTTAACCTCCTGCTCCAGCTCATCTTCTGCCTTAGGTTTATAACTCCACAACCCGGCTGTTGCATCAAAACTGCCCGTTACCAATCTCAGCCTCTTCCCCCCTCCTTTATTACTGTCGTTATCGAAGGGCGGCTGCCATGCGACGGTACGGACGGACCGCGAATGCCCGCCGGTGAGGGAGCTGTGTTTGGTGAAGGTGGAGAGGGAGAAGACGGTGACGGATTTGGCGTGGGCGGTTGCGATAAGAGGTAAGGTTGGGTGGGGGATGGAGCACCAGGCGCGTTGGTAGAGGTCGGGGGTGAAGGGGGACAGGGGGGATATTATCGCGGATTTGGGTTTCAAAGCCATTGTGTTGATTAGTAGGCTGATCGGAGTACAAGAGGTCGGTTATCGGTAGAGTCTCTCTCTCTCTCTCGAGAGAGAGAGATAGCGCTCGGGTGAGGTCGAGTTGAGAAGAGAAAACGCGGGGTAATGACACAAATATTTGCTGTTTTCTCCTGCCTTCGAATCAACAGTGAAAACTAATTGCGGAAGGAAATTATACAAAAAATTTCCTTGAGCCAAGAAGTCCACTGTAGGGCTCGAGAGAAGTCACGAGTTTGACAATGTGAACTTCTCGAAAGATGATGAAGGGGCAACGTGTTGCCCCTCACTAAACTTTGGTGTCAATTCACGCCTCCGATGCCGCGCTGCTGTGCCCCACTTGAGCTTGGCTCCCTGCGTTATGATGCAATCCACTCTTGACGTTGGGCGTCGTATGCCTGAGGGCACAATACGGCGAGTTCGAGTATTGGAAAAGTTATTCATATGTAATCCGTTTGAATCTAGATTCATATCGGGTCAAAATGCTTGTTTGCCGGTGAGAGGAGACTGTGGCTTGTGTTAACGTGACAACGCAGCCACATATCAAGGATTGTTTACTTTCTCTCTGCTTCCTCTTTCTTACATTGTACAACCAGTAAAAACATTCTAGAGATGCACTCAAGCCTAATACATCCATTCAACAGCCTATGTGACTACTATCATTACTACCAGTAACTCCATCCATGAAGAATAGTCAAACCTCAAAACCCATTATCTCCCCAACGCCAATTATTGAGAAGTTCCCATACAAGCTACTTAGTCCCATTAGTTCACCTCCTCCCCTTCCTCTCCTCCTCCCTCTTCAATCTCTTCCGGCTCTCCTGCGCAATCATTTCACTCAAGTCCTCCTCATACTCCCTACTCCTTGTCCATTGCGCCCCGATCCCCTCCTCCTTCCTGCCCGCCTCATACTTCTTCTTCAGCTCCTCCTTACTCAATCCTCCTCCCGCAGCCAACTGGTCCGGATCCAGCGCGACATCCACATCACCAGGCTTCTTCCTCTTCCTCGATGCATCATCCTCCCCTGACCCAAGCACAGGCACACCTGAGCGAGAAGCGGCAGATAAGTCGTACACCTTGTCCGACCCAAAGAAGCCTTCCACGCGGGCTTGGCGCTCGGGAATGACCGTGTACGCCTGCCGCGGCGCAGCCGATTCTTCGGTCTCGAACCCCCGACGGGCCTTGCGCAGGTCGAATTCGCCTGCCAGACTGGTCTCCAAGCCAGGCGCCTCGGCATGCGTGACGGCTGGCGTCTCGAACCCGCTGATGGAGGTTTCTGTGCCGCCGGGAGGAATCTCCCCGGCACCAACCTCCGATCCCTCCTCCTCTTCTTCTTCCTCTTCGGACTCTTCCTCGGACTCTTCCGCCGGCGGCTGCAGTTCGCCCCACAAGGAGCGGTCGATCGGTTCCGAGACGGGCCCCTGTGGTTGCGTGGCGTAGCCGGGCTGGTTCATGATGCCGAAGATATCGCCGCCATACAAAGGACGGTTGTACTCGTCCAGTGGCGGCTTGCCCCACTGGCCGGGCTGGAAGCCCCAGGATGCGCCGGGCGGGATGGGGGCGTTGAGGCCAGGGATTTTGAGCGTAGGGTAAGACGGCGGGGGGCCGATACGCTGCTGGGCAAGGAGCCACGGGGGCGGGTAGCCGGGTTGCATGCCGAGGGCTTCTTTGAGGGCGTCGCTCATCTCGCCGGGCTTGAAAATCTTGTAGTCGGCCTCCCATTCCTTGCCTTCGTAGTAGACGTCGCCGAAGCGCGTGAGGTTGGGCTTGGTCTGGTGGCGGAAGAAGGCGTCGTAGAGTTTTTGGTAGTCAATGTCGAGCTTGCCCATCTTCGGCTGCACGCGCTCGCGCTGTTTTTGTTTGAGGGTCTGTTGCTCTTGCTTCTCGAGGATCGCGTCGCGCATCTCGGTGATGCCCGTGTCGGCGATGAACTTGGGGAGCTTGAATGGGGGCTTCTCGATACCGCGCTTGCTGGAGAGATACTCGCGCTTGAGGGACCAGTGACCGGGAACGGGTACGACGTTGCGCTGTGCCTTGATCTGGACGAGCAGACGCGGGTCGGATGACGAGACGTCGTGCCATTCGACGACCTCTGGGTTCTTGACGAGAGCCTTCAGCTCAGCAATGGACAGCTTGTTGAGCTTCTTGCGCTTCTTCTTCGACAGTTTCGGCTGCTGCTCCTCGTCCTCGCTGGGGATCTCGTCGTCCTGGTCGAAGAAGACCTCGCCCTTGTTCGGGCCCTGGTTCTTGTTGTCCTCGTCGATGTGTACGACACCAAACTTCTCGAAGATGGCCTTGTACTCGGCGAAGGCCGGGTCCTCGGGTGGTTGGACGAAGTCGTCTATGACCGGGCCGTCTGCGTCGACATCGGGTGTCGCAGGGTCCTTCTTGACCTCAAGGTCGACCGGCTTCTTGTCCTCTGGCTCTGGCTCTTTCGACTCTTCCTTCTCATTCTCGCTGACCTCCTTGCTCTTGGCCTGCTCGGTGTTAGAGATGCCAATGAAAGCTGACGATGAGACTGACCTCGGCCTGGGCCTTCTTGAGCTCCTTCTTGCGCGCCCGGCGCAGCTGGTTCTTAGTCATCTTAGGGGCCGCCATCTTGATGGTTCCCGCTGGGTTATGTCATTAAATGGGAAAATATTAATGACAAAAAGGTTGAGCTGGTGGCCGATCCCGAGAAACTCGAGATGCACGCGATGCTCAATGCTGTAGATGATGATGCGCGCCGGCCAAAAGTTTGGGATTACTGTGGCTTGATAGCTTCCGCCCAGCCACAGTACGTACCTGAGGCTTTGCGCCAAGAGAGCTTAATGTACGGATCGCTCTGGGCCAATCAACATGGCACGCCCCTCCACGCCATGCAGATGAGGAAGCGGGTCCCTGCAATCGGCCAATGGCAGGGCGCAGCGCCAATCGCTGGCGTGGTCGCGACGTTCCACTTCCAGGTTTTGGATGTTAGACATCATTGTCGTCAGGAACTCAGGGGAGCAAGTCTGCGACTTTTCTCATTGTCCATGTCATCGGCTTCGTGTCTGTGTCCATGATACGTTGTTCTGACCGTCGCCCGGCGTGGTGATACAACGTGTTCTGTGCATCGTTGCGAGACCCTGAACCCTTCCGCTCGTTTGACTTTTCGTCTTTTTTTTTTCTTCTTATCGTCCCCTCGTTCGACGGATTACACGGATTACGCCGTCTCCCATCGTCATCGCCGTCGTTTGATCCGACAGAGAAAGCAGACAAACCGACAGACGGAAAATAAAATAGGGTAATAAGAGAAGAATACCGTGCCATGGCGCACTCACATCTCCGCGCCTCTTCGCAATCGCGCTCGCCCTCCCGCCCATCCTCTTCTGACTACGCCAAAGGCGAGACTGAGAAATTTCCTGACTTCGACTCGCAAGCCTTTCCCAGCCTAAACGGCCAAACACCGTCCGTCCCTCGCTGGCAACAAAACGGCTACCTCAATGGTAACGGCAGCATTCCCAACATATCGCAACCTCCTCCCGACCGCTGGCATGCCCGCCGCGATAGCCGCGTACGCTGGGCCCCAGGCTCCTCATCGTCTTTCGGCCACGGTCGCAAAAGCAGTATCAGCAATGCTCTGCACCGCCTGCGGTCGGGTAGCATGTCGCAAAACGCACACGACCTGGCCGACGCGCTACGCGCGCCCTTCTCCTGGAAGCTTATCGTACTGTGCCTCATGTGGTACTGGTCGTCCGCCCTGACCAACACCTCGTCCAAGGCGATCCTGACCGCCTTCGACAAGCCGGCGACGCTGACGCTCGTGCAGTTCGGCTTCGTATCGTCGTACTGCATCCTCTTCTCCTGGCTAGCGTCCGTCTTTCCTCGTCTGCGCACCGCGATCCCGGCTCTGAAATACCCCATTCGCCATCCCTCGAAGGATGTCATCCGTACGACGCTCCCGCTCGCTTTGTTCCAAATCGGAGGGCACCTTCTTTCCTCCAGCGCGACATCCAAGATCCCCGTGTCCCTAGTCCACACCATTAAGGGCCTCTCCCCGTTGTTCACGGTCCTAGCCTACCGCATCTTCTTCGACATCCGCTACCCAACCTCCACCTACCTCAGCCTAATCCCCCTCACTATAGGTGTCATGCTCGCCTGCAGCGGTAACCACCAATTCGGAGGCCAATTCCTCGGCATCATCTACGCCCTGTTGGCAGCCATAATTTTCGTCACCCAAAACATCTTCTCCAAGCGGCTCTTCAACGAAGCCGCACGCGCGGAAGCCGAATCCGGCCCGAACGGCCCCCTACCCCGCAAACTCGACAAGCTCAATCTCTTGTGCTACTCCTCCGGCCTCGCCTTTTTGTTAACTGGTCCTATCTGGTTCTGGACCGAAGGCCTCGATATCCTAGGCGACTTTCTCTGGGACGGCAGCGTCGATCTCAACCAGGCGCCCAATTCCTTGGACCACGGTCCTCTGGTGTTGGAGTATATCTTTAACGGGACGTTCCATTTCGGGCAGAACATCCTCGCGTTTATACTTCTGTCGATGGTCTCTCCCGTGACATACTCCGTCGCGTCCCTCATCAAGCGCGTTTTCGTAATCATCATCGCAATCCTCTGGTTCCGCTCGCCGACGACGAAGGTCCAAGCTTTAGGCATCGCCCTCACCTTTCTGGGGCTGTACCTCTACGATCGGAGTAGCGCTAAGAACAAGGCCGATCAGCGCGCCCGCGCGCTGTCTGCCTCCTCCAAAGCCGCCGCTGCCGCACCGATCCTCCCCCTTTCAACAAAGCACATCCCCGTGCCCTCCATCTCCTCCTCATCCGCTTTCGGTGTTGGTGCCTACGGACATGGAGGCCATCAGCGTCGCCCGTCGGCTCTGAATAACGTCAGCCATAATTCAGATGGGTCGGGCTCTGGATCGGGGTCGGGGTATTATTATACCACCCCCGGCAGCGCGGCAGCAGCCAAGTTTTCTTCGGGAGCGGGAGGTATTGTTGATACTAAAAAAAACGGACGATGTGACCAGGGCGGGGGGAGACAGAGGGGGATGAGTAATGCTCATGCCCCCCTGCCGCCGGTGGGGAGTAGGCAGGAGGAAAGTTGGAGGGTGGGGGATGGGAAGGAAATAAGGGAGAAGGGGGATTGAGAAGGATAATATATAGGTATTGTGAGATCAAAGGGGAAGTTTAGTTTTTGTTTGAGAGGGATAGAAATGACATGGTATGTTCTTAATGTTGGTGTTTCTTTCTTTCTTTCTTTTTTTTTTTTTTTTTGGACGGACTCCATGGAATGAGGGTCCTCATGATGCTAGACTTAATGAGGACTTTGCATACACGGATGGATGGTTAGGTTAGGCCAGGCTAGGCTATTATATAGGTAGAGGGCGTTTTTCTGTTTCTCGTATGATGTTATGTCGAATGTAGTGTAATGAGTTTATCCCACGTATATATTACGACTCTGTGTCGATCTGTATGAACTATCAAGGTATGATATTGGTCAAGGTCGGACCTGATGCTTAGCGATAGAATGCGTTGCTCTTATTTTGGGTCTAGATCCCATAGTTCGACATGGATGTACTTGGTTTTATTATGTATAATGAGTGTTCATTCTCCTTAACCTTCCAAGGGATTGTCTCCCAAGATTCTACGGGGACAACACGACAGTTAAGTCGAAGAAGACGGACTGGATATGATGACTTGAAAAGCTGACCGCCTTCTGATATCGAAGTATGGTATAGTATTTGCGGAGAGTTTTCTGCAGTCCTCTTAAGGGAAACGTTTGGTCTAGAGTCTGCTCCGGCTTCTTAGTCTTCTTTTGCTCCATCGTTTGAATGCTCACCCTCGAACCTGAAGATGAATCTGAACAGAAAACTGGCTTCCTCTCCAACCTGCCTGTGTCTCGATCTGGCGTCTGCCTGTATCCAGGCTCTCTAAGTCGGCCAAACGGCCCAACACCTCCTTCTTGTCACCATATCCTCTCTTCCTATCCCGCTCCCTTCACTCAAACCCATCCATTCCCCAAGCTCACTCAACCAACCACTCCTCTACCTCAACTCCAAGGCTTCTCCCCACCCGTCTTACAAACTCCCACCCTACATTCACCCTCCACTTGCCTCCCCGATCCATCACATCGGCCGGCACCAGTCCCCCTCCCCCACTCAGTCCAATCCCCCCCATCGCCGCCGACCCTCCCCCTCCAGCTCCTCCAACCTTGACGAGTAACCTCAGGCTAGCGAGGGTGGCAAGCGCCATCCCCACATCAACATCACCTGTCAATGCCACAACCTCATCCCCCTCGCGCAGGTTAAACTTCGGATCCCACTCCGATCGTACAGCAGCATATATAGCGAGCATCCTCTCTAGAACAAAGGCGTGCGCACCGAGCAGTTTGCGAGAGATCTTCCGGTGTTTGCTGCGCTGTCCGGGGGTCGAGGATTTTAACTTAGGGCCACCCAGACGGCGCTTCCGGCCGTGGTAGTGCGTCGAGAAGAGGGTTATGTCGTAGCGGGAGGGGTTGTGTGAGGCGAGGTAGGAGGCGAGAAGTAATAATCGGGCGGTTGGGGGGAGGAGAGTTGCTAGGTCTGCTGTTGTCGTTCCCTTCAAAGTAGCTGATGGTTGGGGAGGCTTCTTGACGGGAGATAACGGCCCGGCTGTGATGAAACTGGGGTTGGGATTGCTGGGAAGAGAGGGTTTGCTGCTACCGGCAGGAGGGAGAGAGACAACTCCCGGCTCGAGCACGTTCTCATCCTGGAACAGGACCCTCCCCGCGACAAGTAGCTTGCTAAATTCTCTTGCGCCATAAATTCCCTGCGCTATGGGAGCAGTAAACCTCGGCCAAAGAGTCTCACACGCATGCTTCAGAGCCGGTAACGTCCGACAGGCGGCTTTGGCTAGCGAATCATACACCGCCCCAATGAACCTCATCCAGAGGTCGGCTGTGTCGGAAGGCGAGGTTGTGGGAGACGGGGGAGGAGGTTTCGTGGCAGAGAGGATGGTGACATAGTCGGGTTTGGAATAAGGGGGGAAGTAGATGTGGGGGATGGGGGGGTGCAGGTGGAGGGATGGAGGGGGCGTGGTGACTATGAAGAGGGTGGTTAGACGGGGGATCTATACCAATATTAGTCCATCACCACAAACTAGAGAGGAGTGAAAGAAGGCTTACAATCTCAGACAACCGAGCCAACCCCGGTAGCAAAGTCCCCGGCGCCTCTCTCTGCCGATCAATCCCATCGAACACCAGCACAAACCTGAACCCGTCTGGCCGGGATGGGTACTTGAGCATCTTGCACAGCTCGACCGTCAGTTGCGAGACTGACTCGCATCGGCCTGATGAGCTCAAGTCCCATTCTAAGGCGGCAGCGACCTTCGCGACAGCAGTCTCGTAAAGATGGCGCGCGGTGATGCACTCAAGGGAGTTGATGATGGCGTAGCGGAGGGTAGGGCCTTCTTTTTCATCTTGGTTATCGAGGGATGAAGAGAGTTTGGAGAGGAGAGCGCTCGTAATGGCGGTTTTCCCTGTGGCCTCGGTGCCGTGAAGGACGAGGTTGGGACATGGGGCTGCTGAGGGCTAGGGGGATGATTAGTGACCTCTTGGTGAAAGGCTAAGTGAGAAAGCTTATTACATGAAGAAGAGTTGCCAGCGCGCGGATCTGAGGGTCGCGGCAGGGGAATTGTTGGCAGAGGGCTGAGAATATCAGCTCATCAGGGAGCCGGAAGAGGTTCATTTTGGATTTAAATTGCGGATATCCCAATTAGCGTTGTGAGGCTCAAGTGAAGATGAGATCCTAATGTAAATCATCAATCCTACGCGTACCGCGTCAACGGTAATACAGTGTTGGTACTACTGTGAACTGTCTTCTCACACGGTCCCCCGCTTGCTGCCACCCAGTGCCAGGGGCCCAACCCCCATTGGCCGGTGAACTCAGCTGCGTCGATGATTTGTCAAAAGACTCAACGCCGCCATCTTACGCGGCTGGTGATGTGTGCAGCGCTGGATAATGGTCGCGGTACTTCTAAACAAGCCTAGTTCTAAATTGGTGTTGAGACGATAAATAAAATATAATTGAGGCTCTTGGGTGCATTAATTCGGCTTCAACTTGAAACCTCACCGCCAGTTGCTTTAACAGGTCCACGACTTTACGAATAGCTTCACTTCTTCCCCAAGACGATTTTACGATTTCTCCCGATACGGCCACTTACACTATAAAATTCTGCGTCTCCGTGTCTCGGTGTCCTTAGGTGTCAAGTCAATTTGACCTCCACACCAGCCTTGTCATCACCACTATCATCGAGATCATCAACGTCACTATCAGATAAACATCACATCAACGCCCGTCAAAGATGCCAGACGAAAGCGACGCCACTCCTCCCCCCAAACCCTACCACCCCAAACGCCCGCACCGCAAGTCTCGCACCGGCTGCCGCAACTGCAAAGCCCGCAAAGTCAAGTGCGACGAGTCCCGACCAGCCTGTCGCACCTGCGTTGCCCGCAACGAGCAATGTGTCTATTTGCCCGTCCCTCCTAAACGCACTCACCACACGCCACCATCCTCATCTCCCTCCTCGACCTGCTCAACCCTCTCCCTCTCCCCCCAAAGCCCTATCCCCCACACCAACCATCCCTTCGGCTATCCTCTCTACCATTCCCCCTTCCCCTTACCTCCATCGAGGGATGAGACAGATATGAGGTTACTCTGGTTCTACACCGCACACACCTACACGTCCTTCAGCACAGGCCGCATGCCCAACCGCGACGTCGATCTTGTCCTGCAAATCTCGGTCCCCCAATACGCCTTCGCGAACTCCTTCCTCATGGACTGCTTACTCGCTCTCTCAGCAATGCACATTCGCCATCTGCAGCTCACACACCTCGCCGTGCCGCCCCGCAAGGAACTCCTCTACCGCGTACGGGCATTCGAGTCCTATCGCAAGGCAGTCCAGGCAGCTGAGCCGAAGACATACCCCGCCCTACTGGCCTGTTCATTATTTTTGTGCGGACTAGGGACACACGTCTTCCGCCCTGATATTGAGCCCGCTCCCGTCGAGGGGTCCGGGCCCAGCCCCGATCCTAAACCATTAGCAGTCCTCGACTGGATGGTCCTCTGGCGGGGGATCAACTCCATCATCGAAGTGACGAAATCTCCGCCCTGCCGGTCCTCCCCGTCTCCGGCGCCCTCTCCTCAGCCAGAAGACCTCCCCCACCTGGAAGGACTGCGCGCGCTTTCAGCGCTCGTCTTCCGCCCCTCCGTCAACCTGCCTGCCTCCGCAACTGCCATACCGTCTCATTTGCTGGTAATGCTCACGTCCATCCCTCCCACCGACCCCGACCACGGGCTGATACCCGCCTATCATACCACCCTGACGTATTTGGGTTCCTTGTACTTGGAATTGTCCTCCTCAGGCTTCAGCATCATGCTCCTCCTCCGCATCGTCACCTTCTTCACCTATCTTCCTGCAGAATTCGTCCATGCCGCGCGCCAGTTACGCCGTCCCCCCGCCCTCATAATCATCGCCCACTATTTGATCTTCCTCCGTCTTCGCAAACGCCGATGCTGGTGGATGGAGGGCATCGCAGAGAAGGAAATACCCGCGATATGCAATCTACTGGGGCAAGAGTGGCAGGAGCTGTTGAAACTGCCCAAAAAGGTGCTGGAGTTGGAGGACGATCTGGAAATTGCGAGGTTGTTGTTGGGAGATGATAAATGGGTGCCGCCGAGGGAGGGGGAGAAAGTTTTGGGGGATTGGTTAACGAGAAGGGAGTTGGTGGTCAGGATAGCTAGGGAAGGGGGGCCTAGGAGGATTGAGGAGAACTGAAAAGTCGAAAGAGGGGGGGGGGGGGAGGGGTTGGCTAGCAACGGAGAAAGAAAAGATTGAGTTTGGATTGGGTTTGGTTGGGGACTTCGGGAGGGCTTTGTCTTTGTTGGGAGGTTGGGATAGAGGACTGTGATACCCTTGATCTTGGTTGGATAATTGGACTCGGCTCAGATATATTTCTTCAAACGTCTAATCTATGCTGATCTCACAGAAAAGATTATCTAATGACACTTATTCTTTCATAAACTAGGTAATTGCTAGAACTTGTACGGCCTCTTATATAAGATACTCCAAACAATGGCCGATTATAGCATTTTGACTAGTTAACTAAGTTGTAGTAGTAACTGTCCAACCCGATCACTCGGATTTGAAGTGCCTAGCATATTAAACTCTCTCTCGATGGCCCAGTAAGTTGTTTTCACAAATGATTTGAATGAACTCTCGCGAATTTAGCTAGGGATTGTTTCACTTCCTATGACACTTGTGGTTTATAGCTTACCTGGGCCACCTAGGTGAAGTCTAAAGTACGAGTCGCCTTTGTCAGCAAAAAGCCTTTCTAGCTTAATCCTGTATTATATGTGGGCCCCTCACTTAATAACAACAGACAGAGCTACAAGTTGTCTGGTAGGTTGACAAAATGTGGAAATAGTCTTAAGGCAAAATCAAACACTGGAGGCTTGCAGGCAGTGAATTTCAAGTTCTAAGAATCTCAAATCAGGTGGATTTTCAAGCGTGATGGCTAGAAGGCAAGACGTAAAAGCACCTCAGAACATCACGTATCACAACAAGCAATATCATGGTAGCCCATAGATTTCTACTCACCTTCACATGCAAACGCACACACATACACACACACACACGCACACATGGGTAAACTCATAGATTGGTACACAGCTCACAAAAGAAACTGGGCTGAGCTAGAAGACAGATAGGATAGTGTGTCAGAGGGAAACTCCCCGGAAACCAGTTTCTCTTTCGCTTCTATACACAGGTCGCCGAGCCGATTCCTTCCTTCCCATTTTACACGTGCATATCACCGCTCACATACCCCCCAATTAAGCCTGGCTCTTCTCGAGCTCAGCCAGGATCTTAGCACCCTTCTCCTTCGCCGACTGGAAGTCGCCAACCATGTAGAAGGCGGCCTCGGGGAGGTCGTCACCCTCGCCGTTGAGGATGGCCTTGAACGAGGCGATGGTGTCCTTGAGGTCGACGAGCTTGCCCTCGATACCAGTGAAGACCTGAGCAACAGTGAAGGGCTGGCTCAGGAAACGCTGGATCTTACGGGCACGCTCGACGGTGAGCTTGTCGGCCTCCGACAGCTCGTCCATACCCAGAATGGCAATGATATCCTGCAGCGACTTGTACTCCTGGAGGATCTGCTGGACGCGGGTGGCAACCTCGTAGTGCTCCTGGCCGACGATACGGGGGTCGAGCATACGGGACTTGGAGTCAAGAGGGTCGACGGCGGGGTAGATACCCAGCTCAGAGATACCACGAGACAAGACAGTGGTGGCATCCAAGTGGGCGAAGGTGGTGGCAGGGGCAGGATCCGTCAGATCGTCAGCGGGCACGTAGACGGCCTGGACGGAGGTAATAGAGCCCTTCTTGGTGGTGGTGATACGCTCCTGCATGGCACCCATGTCGACGGCGAGAGTGGGTTGGTAACCGACGGCAGAGGGGATACGACCCAGCAGGGCAGACACCTCAGAACCGGCCTGAGTGAAGCGGAAGATGTTGTCGATGAAGAGCAGCACTAGAGACGCTGTTAGCAATAATTCGCGCATTTTTTAAATACTGGAAAACTTACCATCCTGGCCCTCGTGGTCACGGAAGTACTCAGCAATGGTCAGACCGGTAAGGGCGACACGGGCACGGGCACCCGGGGGCTCGTTCATCTGGCCGAAGACCAGCGCGACCTTGGACTCGCCATCCAGCTGAATGACGGAGGTCTGCTGCATTTCGTGGTACAGATCGTTACCCTCACGGGTGCGCTCGCCGACACCAGTGAAGACGGAGTAACCACCGTGGGCCTTGGCGATGTTGTTGATGAGCTCCTGGATGAAGACAGTCTTGCCGACACCGGCACCACCGAAAAGACCAATCTTGCCACCACGAGCATAGGGAGCCAGCAGGTCGACGACCTTGATACCAGTGACCAGAATCTCGGCCTCGGTCGACTGCTCAACGAACTCCGGAGGATCGGCGTGAATAGGAGCGTACTTGTCAGTGACGATGGGGCCACGCTCGTCAATCGGGTCACCGGTGACGTTCATGATACGGCCAAGGGTGGCAGGGCCGACGCTGCAGGAATTAGTTGGGGGGGTCCAAAAACAGATCATGAGAGGAAGTCAAAACTCACGGGATGGTAATGGGAGCACCAGCTGTTAACTGTTAGCCTCTGCATTTTGAAAGAGAATAGGCTGTGAAACATACTGTCGACGGCCTTGGCACCACGAACCAGACCCTCAGTACCGTCCATGGCAATGCACCTCACGACGTTCTCGCCGAGATGTTGCTGCGGCCAATTAGCATCTGCGGGGCTGCGAGCCTAAACCTCGGAGACTGAAAGGCACATACGGCGACCTCGAGCACGAGCTTCTGGCCATTGTTGGTGGTCTCAAGGGCATTGAGAATGGGGGGGAGCTTGTCGGTGTCGAACTTGACTGTTGCACGGAATCAGTTCTGGATGCCCCGCTGATAATAATTTCTCCTCTTTTGGCCTCGCGGGCGACAGAGAGCGAAAGAATGTGTAGCTATCACTAACCATCGACGACGGCACCTGTGATGAGACATAAAGGTCAGCCAAGGCCCCCGAGAAAAGTTTTGCCGACAGGCCGACGGCAATGCCCAACTTCAACAAAGTGAGGGGCATCGCCGTCAATCCCACGAAACACAGCAAAAAAAAACTTACCAATGACCTGGTGAATCTTGCCCTCGCCCACGCCCTTGTTCTGCTGGGTGCTGGCGAACCTGCTGAGCAAAGGCGCCCTGAGGTTCAGAAGGGGAGCCGGGCGAACGGCGCGACGGGTGGCCGCCGCGAACGAGGGACGGGCTGTCCGGGCGAAGGCGGAAATGCCGCTGTCGACATTTGAAAAAAAGCTTTCGTCAGCCTCAATTGAATCCAATTGACCTCATCGAAAATATCATCAGGTCCTGCGAAAAGTTCCTGGACATGTAAAGCGGTGCACTCACCTCTTGAACATCGTGACGATGATTAAGGGCGGACTTTGAGGGACGGTGGATGTGCAGTGAGGGAAAGATGGGCTTCGGGGGGGAGGGAAGAAAACGGGTTCGAAAATCTCTCGACGAGCTTTCGGCTAGAAGCTGCGCAGCTCCACTCCTCTAAGTCACGTGAGACTGCCCGTTTCCAGCAAAAGGTGGGGCTGCTTGTGCCAGCCTTTCCGTGCGGGACTGGATACAGAGCAGGAGCTGGGCTGGTCTGCGGCTTCCGTTTTTCCTGTGCCTGCCCAGCGTTTGCCCAATTGCTGCACGGGGAGCCTCGGTATTACAATGGAATTCTGGAAACATGATTGTTAATGTGCGATATCGCGTATTTCACACTTTTTAGCTGCAATTAGCCCCAGGCTGCGAGGCAATTGATTTTTGCACAGCTGGACTCCAGTTACTTCGCGACGGCCCACCGGAAGGTCCCGGGACGAAGCTGCCAGGGTGAGCTTGGCGTTTTTTTTTTCACTCTCAAATCTCAACACTCTGAACGCATTTGCATTGTTGTCTTGTTGAAATGACTCTAGCCTACCCAAAACAAAAAGAAACCCGATTTTTTGGGGCCAAAAAAAGGCTCTATGATACCGCCTATTACGTCCGTCTGTATTTTACCCACGTCGATGGTGATACAGTCCACCTGTCCTTACAATTCCGAGCCCCGCATTACCCCGCGATATCACTTCTGGCTCTCGTCCAGTGTCTCCTCGAGCGCCAGTACCTGGGATAGTCAGCATACAGACTCGAATCAAATCTCCCAAGGGAATGCTTAGGAAACTCACAAATGCCGTCCTGCACGGAATGTACACATGCGTGCAGTTCTTGCGCCCATTCCACTCGATGGGCTCCGTAAAGAAGCGAGTGCCGTGGTCCAGCCGGGCGTGGCCGCCATGCTCCTTGGTGTCCGTGTCCAGCACAATGCGATAGGTGCCAGCGACGTCAATGCCAATTCTATAATCAGTAAAGCTCTTGGTCGGGTGGAAGTTGAACACGAACACCAGGCCAGCCCTCTCGAACACGATCACCTTGTCACCCTCGTGCTTGAGCGAGATGTACGCTTGCGGCGCCTGCAGCCAGCGGTACTTCTCCTCGCATAGATTGAGCGAGCGATCGAAGTTGTTGAGGAACTGGTAGCGCAACAGCGGGTCCTCGGTCAGGTTAAGCTGGCGCCGGGCGTACCAAAATGAATTCTGGTTGCCCTCGCGCGGGAAGTCGAGCCACTCCGGGTGGCCGAACTCGTTGCCCTCGAAGTTGAGCCAGCCCTCGCCGCCGAGCGCGTGCGTGATCAACCGGATCATCTTGTGCAAGGCCATGCCGCGGTCGATGACGGGCGTCAGTGGCATGAGCACCGACATGTTGGCGTAGAGCTCCGCGTCGCAGAGGTGCATCATGAGCGTCTTGTCGCCGACAAGCCTGCGAAGGTTAGCTTTGGTCATCGTCTAGGGATTCATGAAACTTACGCTTGATCGTGGCTCTCGGCATAGGCAATGGTCTTCTCTCCCCAGCGACGGTTCGTCAGGGTCCAGCAAATGTTACCCATGTCCCAGTCCTCGTCCTTCTTCTCCTTGAGGATCTTGATCCACATGTCCGGAATGGCCATGCCGAGGCGGTAGTCGAAGCCAACGCCGCCCAGGGCGAAGGGCACGCACAGCGTTGGCATGCCCGAGACGTCTTCGGCGATGGTGATGACCTCGGGGTACAGCTTGTGCAGCATCTCGTTGGCCAGCATCAGGTAGACGACCGCCTCCTCGTCTACCTCGGCACCAAAGTACTCGTGGTAGCCTCCCGAGAAGCCCCTGAGCTCAGTTGTCAGTAAAAGAGTCTTATGAATAAAGAAAAAGAGAGCACTTACGTCCCAATGCCATGATGGTGATAAAGCATGCTCGTGACACCATCAAACCTAAATCCGTCAAACCCATACTCATCCATCCAAAACCGCAGGTTGCTCAACAAGAACCGGAGCACCTCATGGTGCCCATAGTTAAACAACCTACTATCCCATAAATCATGCCTGCCCCTGCCACCCTCGTGGAAGTACTGATGATCCGTCCCATCAAACATATTTAACCCATCCAGCACGTTCTTGCTGGCATGGCTATGCACCACATCCAACAGCACTTGCAACCCCATCCCATGCGCGGTATCAATCAGCTCCTTCAGATCCTCCGGCGTACCATACCTGCTGCTCGCCGCAAAGAAACTGTTGACCTGATACCCAAAACTAGCATAGTAAGCATGCTCCATGATCGCCATCAACTGGATCGCATTGTACCCGAGCCCCTTAATCCGCGGCAGCATGTTCTTCGTAAACTCCTTGTATGTGGTGACCCTCAGTTCGGGCGAGGAAATGCCCACGTGCGCCTCGTAGATACGTAGGCTCTGCGGGCGCTTGGGGCGCGGATGGCGGGGGACATAGCGCTCGCTGGGTGGCGGGTTCCAGAAACGGGACTCGTAGGCGGGCGAAACGGATAGATCTTGCGTCGTGTACTTGATCCAGGCTGGCAGGCGGTCGACCCACTCGGCGGTGGGCAGCTCAAGGGTGATCTGGCCGGTTAGCTCGGAGGAGGTTGCGCTGGATTGCGGAAGTTCCGAGCCGAAGAAGCTTACCTTGACTTTGGAGTTGTGCGGGATGGCGGGCTGGCCGTCGGCGGTGGGCGGGATGGTGATTTCGAAGACGCCGAACTCGTTTTTCTTCATGGGGTGCGCTTTGCGGTCCCAGTGGTCTGGAGGGAAAGGGGTTAGCTTGCCTTGGCTTGGTTGGGGGAGAGAGGAGGGGGGAGGGGGGGGGGGAGTGAGGGGAGGTGTTTCTCAAGCTTTGAGTATGACCAGAGACGTACTGAAATCACCGATGAGCGCCGCCTGGACGGCGTTAGGTGCCCATTCTCGGTAAATGATGCTATTGTCTGGCTGAACGACCAGACCGAAGCGTTCGGTGCCCTGGAGCAGCATGTTAGCATGTTTCCTTCACACTGGAGCATCGAGGCATCAGCATACCTTGCTGAACTTGTCCAAACCACCCTCCGTCTCATCTAGCTTCTTGATCCATTCCTGGGCTTTGGCATAGCGCCGCTTGATGGCCTCCTTGAAGGGTGTCAGGTATGGGTCGAGCTTCAGCACGCCTGGGGTATGTCAGTATCTGCACATATCAATTAATTGTCCTGTCCTATGCAACTTACCAGTCCCGTCATTGGGGGCGTCCTTGATGAGCTGACTGTAGTCCATGGCTCCGGTCTAGTGTTCTTCAACGAAAGACGCACTATCCAAGCTGGTGTCTCGGCTGCGATGAGCCGTCGCTTAAAGGAGGAAGTGGAAGGACCGCCCTGAAAATGAAGAGCACAAGAAACCACCCAGCTCAAAATCAACAGCTGAGCAGGAATGTGATTAACGGCCGGACAAGAAGCGGGGCACCTGCTTAACCAAGCACCAAACTTCGCTGTGTCACTGGTGGGAAGAGAGCAGAGCAGAGCTTTGCCTCTAGAGTAGGAAAAGCAGAGCTGGGGTTCCAACGAGCAGAGCTGACCAGGTTCACTAACAGGACAGAAGGATAGGAGGAGCTCTGGGGTCTAGACGTCTGGAATCGTGGACAGGCGTGGTTATCACAATATGTAAATGGATGGAATCTAGATAGATTACATCATCATGGGCCCAGCTCCAACCAAGAAGATGGAGAACTCCGTGCATGGATGGTAGATCGATCGGGCATCAATCGCCGCCGTGAAAGCAAGCAGCTCGTATCATTCCATCGCATTGCGTCGCAGAATCCCCTCTCATTCCATTTCATTCGGGCTGCCCTGCCGTCTGTTGTGCATGTCTGCCAGGATGGATGCGACATGCGACAAATTTGCCTCCTGTGCCGCATGGAGCGCCCGACGGTCCTGCTATTGGGTTGGGCGCGCGTGCGTTTGGCTTTCTTTTCCTCAATTCTTAGACATTTGCCCCAACATGCTTATCACGGCCCAGGAACGAGGGGATATGACTGGACTAGACAGGCATCGGACACACTTCGGGGACATCAACAGACCTTCGACTCACTTTGAGCGGCCCGGAGTGGCGATGGTGGGGCAGCAATCTCAGGTTCGCGAGGGGCTGGAGGGGGCGTTCGCCTGTGCTGGGCGGGGCTGCATGGGTCCTGAGTGGCCCCACTGCTCCGCTGCGCCAGCTGCGGCCCTGCTCCCGCAACGGGTTGACAGGAGTGGTCCACGGCGGCTGCCAGAACTTGGGTTGAGCTCAACCAAAAGTGCCTGGCGCATGTCTCAGCTTTGGGAACCTTGATGAGGTACGTTGAACATTCGAGAGGTGGGTTTGTTTTGTTGGACCCAAACATCAACAGCGCCCCCAGATCGTCGCGGTTTAACTCAATTGCAAGCTTTAGCGGTCAAGTCTAAGACCCCTGACTCTAAGATAAGGTGTTGTTGCACTGATTTAACCCAAGGGGGACTGAGCAAAAGCCAGTCCAGAAGCTTTGCTGTATATAAGCCATCAAAGTTTACCGCATTGGTTGATAACCAAGTTCTGCAGTATCTCGAAGAAAGCATAGTAACCGCCAATTTATGTGTTATTGACCTTACATTTTGTGGGCATACACGATACAAGATGCAGTCAAACTATTGCGCTGATTTGTTGAAAGGAGAACATCCGGGTTGTCCTGGAGATACGGATTGCCTATCGCCAAAATTGGTACACGAATGATAGGCCATCGCAAAAAAGAAAAAAGAAGACAAAAAAGAAAAGGCTTGATATTTGTCAATATAAGAGCGCTCCCAGAGTTCTTTCAAGCCTAATAGCACAGGGATCACGTCGATATCCCATAGGTCAATAAGCTCAACCATTTCTTAATTACATATTCATTTTCCAGTTAGCAGATACCGATGCCTCCAAGGATCCCTACAGACTAAATTAACTACCTGTGAACATATAACTATCACAAAGTTACTGAACATGCGTACCTAACAGAGGAAAGATGATCCAGACAGCAAATTAGGCCCCAAGTTTCGGGGAACACCTGCCAGAAGGGCCATAAACAAATAAGCATATATCAGCAACCTTCAAACACCAGATCGCCATCGTAGATAGGAGCAACTCACTTATCCAGCCTCTTAAGCAACACCCCTCAAGCCAACCGACTGACGATATAAGCCGGCGCGGCCCTTGAAACATCCTCGCCCAATTCTCCCCCCGACTTTTGAACGCGTGATCTACTTCTAAGCCCCTCCACTGCGTCATATGCATCAGCTCGCCCCCATCGAATCATCATGGCGTGTATCCACGGATATTCATTCTTGAATACCACAAAGCACGCTACAGTGATGGTTTCGATCAGCGCAAACCTCGGACGAACGAATACAGCATCATCGCATCGTGGATCTGTATATGCTCTTACCCTTCCGTGGACCAGATAATCGCGCCGTATACCACGTTTGCCAGGATCTGCATGGACAGCAGGCAATTCCCGTTGCAGCGGACAGCGTTTTGCCGAGCTTGGCGAAGCGGCCGCAGGTGAGCTTGTGGGTTATGGGGCAGCAAAGCGAGGAAGAGGCCCACGGAGGTCACAACGAGGTTGGTGATGAGGAAGGAGAACAAGATGGCGCCGGGGCTGGGGCAGTAATTGGAACGGGGAGAGATTTGCCAGTTGCCAGGGAAGACCATGTCTTTCGCTAGGCCGTCCCAGGGGCTGCCCATCTTGCCTTCAATGTGGGCTGGATTAACCGCAAGTTGAAGCTGTAAAGAAGGAAGTTGTTGTTATAAATGATGAATGACTCTGAGAATCCTGTTCTCGCCGATTGGGAGAACAGGTCAGGGATAACAAGGACAAACACAATCTGGATCAAGGGTGAAAAGCCTGGACAGCGTCAGCGGCGAGTTCTGTCTTCTGTGTTGCCTTCCATGGTATTTTGGCTACCTCTTCGTCAACACTCGAGTGTGTTGGCTTTTCCAGGTATCGCGTTGTCGAAGCAGCAAGCTGTAGCACCAATCAAAGAATAATCTCCAGGATGAGGTGATGCTACTTCTTCTCTTATTAACGAAAGCTCAGCCTTATAACCCACTGTGAGAAAGTTCAGTTGAATCGGCCGTTTCAGGGTAGAGGATTTGCATATTTCGGTTCAACCTGGGGTATGATGGATATCGAAGATTTTTCTCGCAAAGCCTATTGGAAGTCAAACTGGACTAGTTGGCTCAGGTTGGCAGAAGTCAACACCTCAAAGTCTCAAACAATAAATAATAAAAACGGCGCAGGCTGCGCAACATAGCCTTTGCCATTTCTGGGTTTGAGCTCTGATCAGCTATCTTCTCTTATGCGAGAGAGGAAACCAAGAGACACACATGATGACGAGAAGGACACCTAGGTAACCAGAGAGGGCAAAAATTGGATCTATCGAGCCACCTGACAAAAAGTTCACCTCCTCCCTTCGTCGGTGAGAGGAGATTCATCGGCTATGAAAACTCTGGTTCTTCAGGAGCGCTTACTTGGGCCAACGGACTGACTCAGTAGTGATCTATCAGTGCATCGGCGGTCCAGCTTCTGACATAGCCCTAGAACCTTGACCGAGGTTTTGCTGCTCCTGGACCGAATCGAACCAGGACGTCTTCCTCAAACATGCATGGCCAGCGCATGAGGACTGGTTCGATTGTGTCAGGGACCAAATGGTATTAATCGGCTTTACCACTTGGCCACAGCCTGTTTTTGCAGGCTGTGGCGGGCATTTAGTGAAAGCTGGGACAGAAAGAGCACATTGTAAACTACGGTTCTGGGGGCATATGCCAATGGCGGTGGGTCTGGCATCTGAAGAGGGCCCGAATTTAAGAGCTGCGACTGCCTGGTAACATCATTTCACGCTGGGAAGAAATTGTTCAACTCCTCCAGACCGGAAGTGTCAATGGCTCGCTGAGATAGGATGGTAGTGTTAGTATAGGAATAGGTTACGGTGAAGTTTTAATCTGGTACGACGGCTCTTCAAACTAGGTGACAAGATAGAGGTTTATCTCAATAGCTAGGTGAGTATCAGGATGTAGCTCAGGCTCCACTTGTAGCTTGCAGCGGGGCTTTCCAAACGCCAGAAATTGCCCAATCTCAGCCCCAGCAGCCGAGTAGGCTGCCACTGAGCCCAACCGCAACAGCAGATGTCAAAAGCAAGTGCGGCACCGGAGCCCGGTGCATCGGGAAGGCTCGCAGGGCAGCGTTGCAGCTGCAGTTGCGGTGGATCCTCCGCTGCCCTTGGCGAGACCTCCGGCCGGGGTCTAGATCTGGGGGTTCGGGTTGGCAGTGTGGCATCCCCACATTGGCGCTGGAGCTCCCCCTGCGATAACGCCACCGCATCGAGGGCGCTGCCGTCATCTCTGCTATCTCACACTTCATTCCATCGTTGCCGCGTCCCGACACATGTGCTCGTGACGGGCTATCGGAAGTTTCCCCGGACCTGAGCGATCACGGCTTGCAACGAGAGGAGTTTGCTTATCTTTAGATAGTAGAGCACTCATCTGGGAATATTTCGAGTCTCTTTTTGATTGTTTACTTTTCTTTCATCTTTTCACCGACACACCGATAAGAGCTTCCAGCCGACGCAGCCGACCGCTGCCCGCCCATGATCATATCTCTGTCGCCAACATGTCGGTCCTAGTTCGGCCGCGCTCCGTCCTGCGGTACGCCGCGACGTTGCGGCTCACTCGCCTCCCCCAAATTGGTCAACAGCGCTCCTCTTTCGCGACGACGCGTGCCCTGCTCTCAGCTCCACGACGCTCGCAGTACTTCAGCTCGGGCTACACAACCAGCTACGACCCGAGCCAGGAAACGGGCCGCGGCCCCATCTTTTCGAAGAATCAGTTCGGCGTCCCGCAATTCTACCCGCGCGACCTAAAGAGACGAGTGGATGACTATGTCGTTGGGCAAGAGAGGGCTAAGAAGACGATATGCTCGGTGATTTTTAATCATTACCAGAACTTGCGGCGAAGGCAGACATTGGAGATGCAGGAGCAAAGATTGAGAGAGAAGGCGGCTAGGCAGAAGTATGCAGAGGATAGGGAGGCGTTTGAGAGGGCTAATTTTGCGATGGCCGCGGATGAGGAGTTTATTGGGATGCATGAGACGTCATCATCGGCTTCTTTGAGGGGGTCTTCATCTGCCCATTCGGCTATGGGAGAGGGTCTCTTCGAGCCCCTGGCGAATGATTACTATGCTGCGCCGGAGGACTTCTCCCCTACAGAACACGTCAAGATTGACAAGAGCAATCTACTTTTGATTGGTCCGACTGGCGTGGGGAAGACTTACATCCTTGAGTGAGTGTCACACCCTCCAAATTAGAGGTCGCAGCGCTAACCTATGATTCCCCAGGACCCTCAGCAAGAAGCTCAACGTACCCTTCACCATCAGCGACTGCAACTCCTTCACGCAAGCCGGCTACATCGGCCAGGACGTCGAGTCCTGCATCGAGCGCCTACTGATCGAAGCCAACTATGATGTCAAGGCCGCCGAGCACGGCATCGTCGTCCTCGACGAGTTCGACAAGATCGCGAAGAAAGAAACCGTCAACGGCCGCGATGTCGGCGGCGAGGGCGTCCAACAAGCCCTCCTCAAGCTAGTCGAAGGCACAAAAGTCACCATCAACGTCAAAGACCACCGATCTTCACGCAACGCCCCCCCCACCCAACCCTCCGGCGGCTCTGGCGGCTCCGGCCCGGGCTATACCTCCCACTCGTCAACCCCCCAGTCTTCCCCCCCTCCCACAGGCAAAGTCGAACAATATATCGTCGATACAACCAACATCCTCTTCGTCTTCTGCGGGGCCTTCGTCGGCCTCGACAAATGCGTCCTGCGCCGTGTCGCGAAACCTTCCATCGGCTTCACCTCCGACATACGCCCCTCCTACGCCAACAACATGTCCCTCTCCGGCACACAATCCCTCTTACCTCCTGAACTCTACGCCCACCTCCCCTTCCAGCCCTCGTCCCCACAATCTGCCAACTTCACGCCTCTTGACCTGACCACCCCGCAAGACCTCCAAGCCTACGGTTTCATTCCTGAACTCATCGGCCGCTTGCACAACATATGTGCCTTGTCCCCTTTGACCCTCCATGAACTCTACCGCATCCTCACCGAACCGCGTAATTCTTTGGTAGCCCAGTACACCGCGCTTTTCGAAACGTACCCCTCCCGGCTGTACTTCACGCGCCGCGCACTGTGGGCAATCGCGGAGAATGCGATGAAGAATGAGACAGGAGCCAGGGGACTCAAGATGGAGATGGAAAGGGTGTTGGCCGAGCCCATGTTTGATGCGCCGATGCCGTATGTGTTGATTACCGAGGGATGTGTGAAGGGAAAAGAGAAGGCGGGGTATTGGGGGCGGGAGGGGAGGGCGGAGTGTGAGAGGCGGTTGAGGGAGGAGGATGAGGGGTTTGGGGAGATGCCTGAAGGGTCGGGGAGCGGTGGGGGACATTTGGGCCAGGAGAGTTTCGAGGGGTGGAGGGAGGCTGGGTTGAGTGGTGCGTGAAATGGTATTGGTGTTCGTATGGTTTTTTTTTTTTTTTTTTTTTTTAGGGATTAAGCTGGGCTGGATGAGGCGTTTGGGTAGGTATGTCATGTCATGGATTTGGGCTGGGTTGGGCATGGGGATCATTTATTGAGCTAGGGCAGGGTTCATGGTAGTTTGCTTCCTTGCTGCGAGTTACACTGCGACCATCACCAGACTGGGCTTTATAATGGCAGGTTTGGCTTTTAGGTTAATGAGTGCGTGTATGCATCCGTCCGAATCATGAATATGGCATTGCTGCGAGACCGCTGGAATTACAAGGTTGTTGAAAATAATAAGTCCGTTCTTGGGGTGTTGATATCTCGCGGGGTCTTTAACCACATCGGCTGATCTTCAGCAATCCTTTCATCATCCGATCATCCCAGAATTGAGTCTCTAGGCTCATCTCTTGAACCCAAGGTAAAAATGATGGCCAGTGTCATGGAGAAAATCACTCAACCTCAATAAGCAGACACTAAACCTTGAGCTAACCATGGTTTTTTTAAAAAAAAAACTTTATTACTGAATTTCTTGAGATGACCAGTCCGCCTCTACCATGCCAGAAAAATGTACAGCTAAAAGGGAAATAGATACAGCCAAGTTAAGTATGTGTAGGTCCGTGTAACCATAAATGTGCATTACCGAAGAGTAACTCTTCCGTCCTCTACTCCCTTTTGAGCCTAACCCAAAACTCACTCCAGATTACTTCATCTGCTTAGTATTATGACCATCCGAACCCAGAAACCTCCTAAACACCTCACTCTCTACCCGAGCAGCTCACCCGCACTACTTTACTTCCCCGCTCCCCTAACACTCCGATCCCAACTAACAGTTTTCTTCTCCCCCGCAAAAAGCGTCCTCTTCCTGAGTGTACTCTTCCGCGGCATCTCTTCTTTGTGACGCTGTTCATGCAGCTGCAACAACGACTGCTGCAGCTGCTGCCCGTCCTACGAGCGCTGCTGTAGCTGCTGTGCTTGTTGCAGTTCCTGTTGCTGCTGCTGTTGTTGTTGTTGTTGGCACTTGATACGGCAGTCGGCACACTTCCAATGTCTCCCCTCCAGGCGGGCTTGCTCGGGGTTATCGACGCATGTGTCGTGGTAGAGGCGGGCGGTGCACTCCTAACTTTCAGTCAGCACCCAAAAAAAAAAAAAAAAAGACAGTGAGATAATAAAACAGAGGAAGGGACCATACCTTCACCCCACACACGACCATCCCACACACCGGCACGGGCTCCCCACACTTCACACAACAACCACCCGTTACTTTTTTCCTCTGTCCCTCCCCCTCCCCCTCAATAACTCCCCCTTGCTCCCTCAACCTTCCCCTAGCATCATTCAACACCTGCGTCGCCTCAATCACCACCCTCTCCGGCAACACCCTCCTAGCCAACAGCGTTGCCACCAACTTCGAAAACTCCTCCCCCCGACTCCGTTTACTCACCAACCAGTCCGCTTTTTCACGAACAAACCTCAGAAAATACCTAGGCAGGTACTGCTCCGACGAAATATGTCTGCGCAAAATGAAGGCGTCCCATTCCTGCAGGAACTCTTTTTCTTCCGGACGCAGGTCGATGAAATCTTGCAGGTTGTCGCGATGTTTTAAGAGGAGCCAGGAGTCGTCGATGGGGTGTTGGGGGAGGGGTTGGCCTGGTAAGAGCTGGACTTTAGAGAGGGGGTCGAAGAGGGGTTGGGTGGTTTTGGGGACTAGGAGAGGACGGCGTTTGGGGCGGCGGAGGGGCTTTTTGGGTACCTATTAAGGGGGTTAGCATCATGGTCAGTAGGATGACGTCGAGTTGTGGTAGTGGCAGTGAACTTACTCCTCTCCCCGGCAGCATTACCTCTCTCCCATTCTCCGGCCCGAGTCTACTCGTCACCCACGACTCATCCCCCTCCACATACCTCTCCAAATCCAGCGGCTTCACTGGCAACCCTAGCTGATACACCCTCGGCCTCAACCCCTCTCCATCCCTCTCACCCTCCCGTGCCGTCGGCTTCACAGTCACATAATACCCCCCCATCTTGGGCTTATACTCAAAATAGAAGTCATACTGTGGATGACACATGTAATGTGCTCTGAGCTGACTCAGCCGCTCATTCTCCGCGCCGCAGATCAGGCAGGCGAACTTGTCGGTATGCACTTGCTCTGGCGGGAGCAAGTACGTGATGGAGCGGTCGTCGGATGGAGGGTGATCCTCACCGTAGGCCCCTCCGCGGCGACGCTTGTTGCTGTTGTTGCGGGTTTCGCGACCGACGGCGTTGTTCCAGAGCTGTTTGACGTTGTAGTTGATTTCTTGACGCGCGCGGCGCGAGCGGCTGGGGGTGAGTTCGCCTTCGGCGGGTTCTTCTGCTGATGTGCCCTCATTATGGGTGCCGTTTGGCTGGGTGTCGCACTCGGGTTTGGGAGCGTGCTGGCCGTTAACGCCGTTCGCATTCGCCGCAGCAGGGCCATTGACCAGCAGAGGGATAGGATTATCCGGATCAATAGCCACAATCGAAGGCTGGATATCCTTCGCCTGCTCCTTCGCCCTCGCCAGACTCGAAATAGGCGTCAACCACCGCACATCCATATCCATCAAAAAATTTGTCGCCATATCCTGCTGTGCATGCTTCTTGATCCTCAACCTAACCGACTTGCGATTCCGACTCTCATAAATATCCGCGATATTCGCCGTAAGCACCCACTGCCTCTGCGGCAGCAGCCCCTTATTGTAGAAAGTCTCCTCATCACTCGTCGGCGGAACCAACTCCTTCGGCGGCCAGCTCGGATCCCCCGCCGATTCGAGCTCCACGCTAACCGAATAACACTTAGCCAGCCCAAACACGGAATCATCCTCCCTCTCGAGGAAAATTTTCTCCTCCGGGATACTAAATGGCCTCATATTGGCAAACCTAACCATGGGCGCCGCGCCCGCGGAGTTCTTGAACACCCGGATATCGCAGAGCTGGCTGTCCACGTGCAGGACGATCTGCTCCCCGTTGCGGTGCCCGTAGATGGTTAGCTTGCAGCGGGCTTTAATCTGCGCAATGTTACGGATGTCTACGGGCGCTGCCGTGATTCCGGAGCCGTTCATGGCTGTGATGCCGTTCTTCCAGCGCGGCGCGTCCTTGTGGCTGATCTTCAGGACTTCGATGCGCAGCGCGCGCTGGGTACTGGCGTAGTTCTCGTAGAGAGGGAACCCGTCGTAGTCGTTGGAGATGCGCCGGCGCTTGGTGGCGCGTTCTTCTTCTTGTTGGGACTCATTTTGCTGCTGCTGACTGCCGCTACCATCTGTTGCCGGTCTGGAAGTAGCCGAGTCGCCTGTCTGCGACTGCGACCGCTTCTGCGCCTGTGACGACGCCTTATTCCCCATCTTGGACCAGTGGTTCGTGGCCTTGAGCCAGTTCCGATGCAGGAAAGGCAGGCCGCGATGACGGGTATTTGCTGTCATCGCCGATAGGCTGCACACCGCTGGTTGAGCAAGACAAACAGAGTAAGAAACCGGAAAAGAGGAGATCGGCTCGCTTTGTCCGAGCGACGACGCGTGGGGGACCAGGAACCAGGAACAGACAAGGTCAGGGTCAGTGTTAGTGTCCGTGTGTGAGACGATGAGGCATTGTCTGAGGAAGGACGCCTGCAAGCCCGGTTTAACGTTGCTGCGAGTCGATGGCGTTGAGGGGTAAGAAAAAGTCGTTTGAGGAGTTTGCTAAGTGAGATGAATGAAGGCTGGGATGAAGAAGAGTAGGTATAATAAATCAAATCAGGGAAAAGTGAGCCAATATATGGATGAAGTGGGTAATCAAAAAAAAAAAAAGACGTAGGAAGAGAGCCCTACTCCTGGAAAGAGCGATGATTTCGCAGTTGACCTCACAGAGTCGGATTTATTGAGTCGCTAAGGCAATCGTTTGAAGTACTGTGGTCGCCACACACTCAATCGCTGCTCCCTCTCTACCTGCCCGCAGTTTACGTCGTGAGTCGCGGGCGGATGCGTTGAAATCAAGACGCTAGGAAGCGATGATTTGAAATGAAACAATTCGCGTCCACCGTTACCTATATACGATGTATCCCCGGCCAAATTGTAGGTACGACGGAAGAGAATACAGAGACAGAACGGTGTTTGAAAATAAAAACAGATCTGGATAAAATTGCTGGCCTTCGAGAATCATTGAAATTGCAGACGCATCTTCAGGGCGCATATAGTCCGCGAGGCGATGAAAGAAAAAAAGATGATGAGCCAGACGCGTTTTACAGTGCCGGCGCCAGTGTTGACGCACACGCCAGACTCGCGGCTGCTGGCCCACGCTTAACCCTGGACTGTGGGGCTTTTGGCACCCAGGGTTAGCAGCCACTGCCCGTAGGTGATAGTGGGATACTTCGTCTTGGCAAAAAGTCTCCGCATGGATCTGTTGTGCCGTCTTAACAGCGCCAAAACTGATATCACCGTCTGCAGGGCAACCAGAGCTGAGGAACCAGCACTGTTCACGGGGGAAGTATATCCGGGCGTGCGAACGTTTTTTTTAAGGCATATTCGGAATGAAGCCGACCAATCACTACCAGAGGGCAGTGGCCATACTAAGCAACAGAGTTAATGCCAATTCAACGCTTTTGATCATCGACGAACCTGATCGAACCATGAGCAATAGGAAGCCTGAGTGAATGTCACAGGACTTGTAGAGAATGGGGCTTATTCAACTTTTGATTCGCTGCAGAGATGGATGTGCTAACCGACGGGATGTATCCTTCTGGCGATATTAAGACTTGAGCAGTCTATCGAGGCCGGAGTCATGGTCAAGGCAAAGATGCAGTGATGGTTGGACATCTCTGATCGCGAAAAGCAGGGCTGGTCAGGTAGATCAAGCGTCTTAGGCGTTAGTATCAGCTCAAATAACTGCACAGAGAAGTAAATAAAGCTTACTATAAATTGGGGTTCGGAGGAAGCCATCAATAACCTCAACCATGATGTTGGCCACAGCGTTCGAACATAGGAGACAACGAAAGGCATCAAGAACATCCTCGAAACACCAAGTAGGGATTTTAATCTCAATCGATATTTAATCTTACTATGTTCCTTTGCATATACGTATAGCAAAGTGCGCAAGCCAGTTCCCAATATAATCATATAGGCCGAGGTCCATGTATTCCATGCGTTCAACAAATTCCAGGTAACACTATTACCTCTCAACCCAATGCCATGTCTGTTGCTCAGTCACAATCTCAAGGTTTAGTTCAGTTACCTTTTCCTTAGCAAGTTACCCTCCGACCAAACTCCAGTAGAAGCCAGTATCCGAGCTAGCAACCGTGATAGCTAATAGCCCTGTAAGTAAGAAAATGTGGGATCGACACCCCGAGAAATTAGTAGTAGTCGGATGTTGGTTCCGGCACATGATCAACGTCGGGTGTATCCATCCATCCATCCATCCATCCATCCATCCATCCAGTGTCCTTTCAAAACCTTTCCCAACCTAACCACCAACGCCGAAGGGTGCTCATCATCATCGGTAGAGGGAGGTTTAACACAAAGCACCTTGGCGGGTTCTTATGTTAATCGCAATCGCCAGCGGCGATGAATGCTCATAGCCTATAAAACGAAAGAAGAAGGATCCAATACCTTTCTTTCTCATCACGCTTGAAATGCACTCTAGAAGGGTCGTTCACCAAGCCCAACCCCACCCACCAGCCTGGAACTCGAAATCATCCACCCCATCCCACTCCTCATCCTCGAGATCATCCGGCTCATCATCCAGAAAATCATCCATCACAAACATCGTCTCTGCCGGCTTCTGGTTGTCGAGCTGGATCTCTACCACGTCGCACAGCCCCTGTCTGTATAATCCCTCCAGCTCAGATGGATCGAAGGGGGAGCCTGGCTGGGAGGAGTCCTCGTCGTCTAGGGATGCAAGGCGGGGGGTGGGGTTTCCTGAGATGGTATTGGAGGAGGATTTTCTCTTCTTTTGAGGGGTGTAGGGTTGTCCGTCGTTGTCGTTGTCGTTGTCGGAGTCGGCGTCGGAGTCGAGGTCGATGTCAGTGTCAGGTTCGACGTACGAGGGGCGGGTGACGCCGCTGCGGAGGCTGTGTGTGCAGTTGCTTGGACGGAACGGGTCCTCCATCTGCTGTTGATGTTGTTGATGATGATGTTGTTGTTGTTCCTTCGCTGCGAGACGGGCACTCTTCCTCGAGGGGGTGACATTTGTAGCTCTCCGGCCACGACCAGGAGACTTGTTCTCAATCTCCTCCACATCGGCCATCTTCATATCTTTATCTTCCTCCTTCCGCCTGTGGATCGTAGACAGCGGCATGGGATCACTCCTCTCTCTCAAAAATACATGCCTCAACGTCGCCGCCCAACGATCCCTTATCTTAGACCGCTGCCGATACGGGATATCCAGCATAGCCTTCAGATCGATCCTACGAAGGTTAGACAAATTCGGCGCGGCGTCCACCAAGCTCCGGAACAGCGTCTCCGCGCCCTCAGCCGTCCATTTGCGCATATTCTTCAGCTCAATAACCTCCAAACTCTCCGGCCACGTCGGGGTCTGCGTCGGTTCTAAGACCGCACTATACTCCGGGTCGGAGTCATCATAAAAAGTATGATGTCGGTACGTCTTCAAATCGACAACCAACGTCCGCAAATTCGGGCATGCATCCCTCAGCACAACCAAAAACGCCAGGCTCAAGCTCTGGTTATACCGGAGTAAAAGCTGTCTCAGCTGCTTTCCCCCGGAAGTCAAATACTCTGCCAGCGCGTCACTATCCACATCCCAGCAATTGGTGATCTCTAGAGTCTTCAAATTCCTGGGCAGCACGGCCAAAAGCTGTCCGCAGACGGCTGTCGACGACTCGAACGTCAGATGCTCCAGTTTTGGTAAAGCATTGATCGCGTCAGCGAGCGCGGCGACAAAGGCCTTATCCCTCGCGGCCAGCACGTCCTCGCTGGTAGCATAGTCGCGCATGGAGGGGAGCTGGTAGTTGAGGAAGGTGACTTTCTTGAGGGAAGAGAAAGCGGGGGTTTGGTGGAGGCTCTTGATGTCGGAGAGGGTAACCTTGGAGCCCATCATGCGTCGGTTCCAGTGCCATTCAGTGAGTCTGGTTGGTTTGGTAGGTTGCTGGGACAAAGCCGAGGTTGACTCGTCGGGAGATGAAGAAGTTTGGACGCCATTGAGGGCATCAAACAGCGACATTGGATAATGCCAGCGCAAATTCTCATCCAAATCTCGGTAAGGTGGGCCGTCCTTGGGGTGATACAGCGTGATCGATTGGATCCTCGGCAAGGTAACCAGCGCACTGAGATCCAGCAACTGACCTCTGTACGGCCTCCAGGCAAGCTCCTCGGGATCGATGCGCAATTCGCGCACTTTTTGTCGGTAATTGAACATGGTCGTGGCCGGATCCTTCGCGAGCAGCGCAATAAATTGATGCGCCATCGCCTTCGTCAGTAAGGGCGGCGACTCGTACAGAACCGTGATGGCCGGCTCGGCAAAGGCGCGGCAGATGCCGGTCGCTGCGCGCAGCCACTTTGCGCGCTCCCAGTCGTCGGCGAGCAGCGCGGCTGCGTAGCGAAAGATCTGCACAAGGACATGGTATGGTAAGGTCGCCCACGGGGGAATTGTCTCGGGATCAGCTTCTTTCTCGTTCATTGCATTCTTGTTTCCTCCTCTCGGAGACTTGTCAAACAGCAACGTCCCACCGGACCGGGATTTGCTCGGTTTGCTCACGGCCGCCGAGGCCAGGCTTGGCTTTCCCCTCCTGCTTTCACTGGCTGCTACTGCGGCCGACTTCCGGGGGGTCGCATGCTCCACTGCAGCGCCGCGGGCTTGACGACCGCCGATCCGGGTCAAGTGGGCACCCCGCCGCTGCGTGGGGCCGTCGTTGTCAAAGTCACTGTCTTCGTCGCTTTCACTCTGGCTCCGACGACGATGACGCGCTCTCTTTGCTGCACGACGAGTGCTTGCTTCAGCAGTGGGTGAAGGCGATCTCTTGCGAAGCCGCGACGAAGTACGAAGTGGAGGACTTGGAGTCGGCTCGGGGCTGGGACTGCCATTTTCGATCGCAGAGACGAGATTCGGATTGGCCGCGACAAGTGCAGCCAAGCGTCTGGTAACAGGGCCGTTCAACCTGGGAGGAGGAAGCGCAGGCGGCGGCCGCGGACGCAGAACGCGACGGTTGTCGAGTGGCATGTGGAAGGCTGTGGATGTCATTGTTGTCACTGAGTGTCGCCGTTGACGTTGGCGAGAAGTCAAGTTGAGCTGAGCCGAGTCGAGTTGAGGCGAGGTGAGTCGAGGCCCCCCTGGGTAAGGTTATGTGCGTGACGTATGATGCAATTGAATTAGTCAATCAACGAGGATTGAAAAAAGGGAAAATCACAATGCAGTCGACATCAATTGAAAGTATGTATAAGCGACTGCTCGTGAAAACCTGAGCTGCGGGCGCTCATCGAACGAAGCGGTCGCAGATAACGCAGGGTGGTTTTTTGAGATGTTGAGCTTCGCGAAACTTTGCTTGGCCTTGGTTGCGAAAGGTCACTGTGTGAGTGAGCGCGAGTGAGTGGGTGACGGAGATGGGACGACTGAGCGCAGGCAAAGCACAAGAGTGGTTTGCTGCTGACCGGCTGGGACCCACTGTGGGCCCACTTTCTACAGTTAGGGCAGGAACGACCTCGCGCTCCTTGACTGCAAGGGGAGAGTCAAAGCTTGAAGCTGCCCTGGGCTTGGAAGTTTAAAAAGGAAGTTATGCCTAGAGAATGATTACTCGTTGGAGTCTCTTTGGTATCATTCCATGTTTGCCAAGACTCAGTGTCAGTGCCTTGCAAAACTTGAGTTTGGCAAGGACAGCATACACAGTGTGTTACACACAGTGCATCACAAAACGCCTGACTTTCCTCCCTGACGACAACACCCGGAAAACATGTTGATGCCATTAAAACATGCGATTTCAAGTTGATTCCTTTCTAAGGCTTACAATAATAGGTAGATTCATTTCAAAGAACCTTCGAATTTTCTTGAATTCAGCTTCACAAACTGGTATCATGACGGTACCAAGACGCCAGCCCGCCCTCCGTGTTCCCTCGTTCCTAAGCCCGTTGATTTTCATAGACTTAGAGCAATCTTTCAACTCCAAATCCCAGTCATGAACGTCTGCCGCATGTCAAAAAAGAAGCACTTGTCTACGTCATCGTGCCTCTCTCTGCAAGCGGCTGTCCAAAAGCCAAAGATTAAGCACTGTCCATCAAGCTTGCTCGCTCCCAATCCCTTGCGTCCCTCTTCTTGACCCGTTTCCGGTCATTCCCCACAACAACTCTTACTTTCCCTTCTTCTCCTCTCCACCTCCCTTCTTCTTTCCTGCTCCCCTCAACGTCTGCCCCTGTCCCGTAAAATGATACCCCCCTTTACCCCTCGCAGCCTCGTTCTCTTTATCCTCTTTTGTCTTAACCGGCTTAATCTCGTACCCCAAAAACAGCTTATTTGGCGGCAAGCGTAGCGGCGCGGGCCCATTACGATTCCACTTGCCCGGCACAGCAGCAGCGGCCGGCATGGCCTCCTTAGGTGTACTCGTCCCCGGCGTCGCCCCGCTCTTGCCTGCGGAACCTTTTTTCCCGACGCGATACCCCTCGCCGGCGAAATTGCCTGCTGTGGCGAGCGCCGAGCCGGGGGCGATGGCGTCGTAGTTGATGGCCTGGGCCATGGTACCCTGGTGGTGTAGGAGCCCGCCGATAGGGACACCAGCGCCGCTGGCAGGTGTGCGCGGCGTGCTAACGCCGCTTCCCGCACGAGGCACGCGCTCGGGCTCGACGTAGCCGACGGGCGGGGCAAACTCGACGGAGACGTCAGTCTCGATCATGCTGACGCCCATTTTCTCGGTTTCGGGCTTGACGTCGAGCACGGCAACTTCGTAGATCTCATCGTTGTACTCGAAGTTGAAGACGTCACCCTTGGTGAGGGCGGCAAAGTTACGGAAGACGCGCTCGAGGACTGCGCGCGGGTCGCTGATCTCAAGGAAGTTGACGTCCTGAGGTTGGAGCTTGACCATTTGTGCCAGTTCGAGGGAGGTTGTCTTGACCTGGATCATGTCGCCTACGTCGAGCTGCAGGGTTTGCATCATCTGCGGTTGTCAGCCTGCATCCCCAGCTCAACCTTATGTATGTCCCTGACGGACGTACCCACTGCGGAATATAAGCCCTCCCTTCCTCAGCAACAAACTCCAGCACACCAGCGTGCGTGTGCCTTCCCTTCGCACCATTAATAAGCTCCAACATGATGGGCCACTGGACGTGCAACTTAGACACCTTCTCCAGGGCTGACGGGGGCAGGAAGATCTTGGAGCCGTAGTTGAGCTCTGGCCGCTCGGCGCCGGGCGCCATGATGATGGGGTAGCACCGGTAGTACTCGTCGAAGCGCTGCGCGCGGGCGCCGCGTATGCCGGCGCCGCGGTAGTCGGGGCCGCCGACGCCCCAGTGTCCAAACTGCCGGAGTCATAAGTCAGTCGGGTCCTGGGTGTGTGTAATATTTTTTTGGGGGGGGGGAGGATTGGTGCCGAGAGGGAGTGGCATACCATATTGATTAATGCGCGTGGTGCTGTTTTTTTTTTTACTAACTGGAGGCCTTCGGGAATGACAAATTAGGAGATGAAACCGAGTTCTATCGAATATCTAGATAGAGGAGTCGAGGGGGGAAAAAATTACGAGGGAAGAGGTTCCGGATTGCGTTGAGTGACGTTGGTTTTAGACTGGAGCTGAGGCAACAGCTGATGACATTGACAGCTCTGGGCAGCGGCATTCGGGCGTTGTTTCTACAGGCCCAGACACCCAGTGCGGGGCCTTTGTGGCGCTGTGGTGGGAGCTGCGTTAGCAGTGTGTTCTTTTGCAGTCAGAACGTTGAACTGAAATTCTCTTTAAGAATCAAGATTCGTCTGATATTTCTGGTCTTTTATACCCATACATAGAAATTTCCCCGGATTTTCTTGTCATCTTTGCCAGTGCTGTCCACCAAGGTCAATATCCCAAACCCCTGTATCTCACCAGCCACACTCCTACTTTGCCAAGAAACTGACGTCAAAGTTCCTTAAAGTAGCTTAGCGTGCCCAACAGGAGCAGCGCTTCCAGGATCTTGACACTCGTTTCAACAGGCTTCAGAAGAGTGCATCCTCTAGAAGCCTTGATCGACCGCATCATTTCCTTAACCCCTTGCCCTCTATAGGCACTGAGCCCTCGAGGCGATCCCCCTATATAACAATGGCATCCTCCTTCTCCGCTGCCCGCCCTAAACGCGACAGCGAAGCCTTTGCACGCGCCCACCACGGCCAGGACCGCGACCGCGACCGCGTTGGCCAGGGCCCCGCCAAGAAAGTCAAGTTCGACCTGCGCAATCCCTCAACTCTCGCGCCCAGCGCGCACGATCCTGATGCCGACGATGACGATGACAACAATGATTTACTGGAAGCCGACGTGATTGGCAAGGGCGGGCGAGGAACGAAGCGCGGGGCGGTTAACATTGATGGGTACGATTCCGATTCAGACAACGAGAACTTCGAGGATCGGGCGGAGGCTAGGACAAAAGGGAAGAAGGGGAAGAAGAATCCAGAGGATGTAGATTTCTTCGAGGCGATGGATAAGTATGATCCGAAGAAGGGGCCTAGAGAAGAAGAGGAAGAAGAAGAGGAAGAGGAGATTGATATGTTCGGGGACTCAGACGCCGAGAAGGAAGATACGAAAAAGACGACGTCCGGGAAGAAAGGGAAAGAAGTCCGCTTCTTGGCAGACGATGAGATTGAGGGGCAGGAGATGTCCTCCAAAAGTGGCGGGCACATCCACCTTGACGACGCTGAACACACCTCTTCCGAAGACGAAGACTCCGTCACCGGCGAAATCGACTACCAAAAAGCCATGGAAGAAGAAGGCCTCGACGCGGAAGTGGGCGCTGGAGGCCTCAAAAAACACGCCCCCAAGATCGATGCCTTCAACATGAAAGCTGAGCAAGAAGAAGGTGCCTTCGACGAGGAAGGGAATTACATTCGGAAAGCGGCGGACGCTGATGCAGTGCACGACCGCTGGCTGGAGGGGATCAGCAAGAAGGATATGAAGAAGGCGCGTGAGGCGCACGAGAAGAGGGAGGAGGAACTAAGGAGAGCGCAGAGGGAGAGCGATAGTGTGTTGACGAAGGATTTGTTGAGCGCGTTGATACGGCATCTGGAGCCGGGGGAGACGGTCCTGGATGCGTTGGCGAGGCTGAGGAGGGCGCAGATGCAGGGCGGTGGGGGAAAACAAGTGAAGAAGGTGCCAAAGTGGAAGCAAAAGAAGTTGAATAAGGGTAATAGCAACGGTGATGGGGACGTGATGGAGGTCGATGGGGCGGAGCAGCAGCAGCAGCAGCAGCAGCAGCAGCAGCAGCAGGATCCAAAACAGAGGAAGATCAAGGAGGCAATTAATGCCATCGCTGAGGCGGCAGATAAACTGTTGGGGAGGGACTACCCCAATATTTACGAGACGGAGAGAGAACGGTTGATGAGGGAGTACCGCGCTGAGACAGGCGAGGACTGGGTTGCGCCGCCGGCGGAGGAGGAAGAGGATGGGACTAGCGGGAATGGAGGGACGCCAGGGGCAGTCAAGATGTGGGAGTTCCGGTGGACGGATGGACGCGATGGAGGGCAGAAGCAAGGGCCTTTCGACGGGCCGACAATGAAGGCGTGGCAAGATGCCGGATATTTCAAGGAGAATGTGGAGTTTAGGTTAGTTGGGGATGAAGGGGGTTGGACGAGAGTCGCGAATTTTGTATGAGGATGTGTCGCTATCATATATTTAAAATATATGTATATGGACCTTCTGTATTATACCCAATACTGGAACGATAGATTCATGGCGTACAATTTTCACGACAACTGACAATACCTCTGCATTCGTGTCTACCAGTATCAAATCATTCATTACGTGCTCTACACAGGATACAGGAACCTCATCCCGCCCGTTCGCCCATCCGCATATCTCAATCATCAGTCAAATAAACAATTTTAATTCCCAGTTACGTAGTGTACCACCCGATTCCCCTAACGCCCGCAGCAATGGAAGACACATCGCAAACCTTTACTCTCCACGAGACACCGCTCAGCTCATGTCCATCTTCTCCCCACCAACAGGGTCAACCGGCGCTGCGGCCGGGAGAGTAGGAGCAGCAGCCTCAGCCGCACCCTGATACGAGAAATCCACCACGCCATCGTTCCCAATCAACCTCTTTTCCGACTCCTGCACGAAGCGTACGCTGCGGGCGGGATCATAGAACAGCTTAAAGCTACGCTGCACGTCCTCGACGCCAACCTGCTTGGCGCGGCGCTTGGCGGCAATCAGCTGCGATGTGGTAATCAGGTTGCTCGCGTAGCGCAGGCCGGCCTCCTGGCCGATCTTGGTGAGCAGGGCGAGCGCGTCAGGGGTGAGGTCTACCTCCTCCTCCTGCGCGCGGATCGACAGGATCTGCCGCAGCTCGTCGGGGGTGTAGGGGTGGGTATTGATGATGACGACACGGTCGAGGAAGTCGAGGGGCAGGCCGTGAGGCGACTTGTAGTCGGTGCCGCGGATGCGCGAGACGCCACGGTTGCTGGCCATGATGACGATGGGGGCGAGATCGGACTCGAGAGCGCGATTGATGTAGGAGAAGCACTCGATATCGAGCATGTGGACTTCATCGATGAACAACACGCCCGGCACAATCTCGGCCTTGCCTTCCTCCTTCCACTCCGCGACCTTGGTGTTAATCTGGTCACGGATTTCGCTGCGGATCTCGCCCGTGTCGCCTGAGAAGAGGGCCAGGAAGCCTTGTGTGCGGGAGTTGATGACATCGATCTCGTGCAGGGAGACGGTGTGGACGACCTCCTTGCGCTTCTGCAGCTCGCCCTCGGGGCATTGCAGGAACTTGGTGTCGACGCCCATGGCATCGTAGTCGCGCGATCGGGCGTATGAGCGGCCCAACTTGGTAATCTTTCCGGAGGACTTGTCGATGGAGATAATGTCGCCCGCCATCACACGCTCCTTGGTCATGGCATCGATCATCTTACTACCCATATCGTAGATGGCCTCCATGTCCGTCGTCTTAATGGTGAGCTTGCCCTGCTTCGCGCCGCCGGTGACGCTGCGGTCGATCTGGATCTCCACGACCTCTCCCTCCATGATCTCACTCTCCTCCTTGATCCTGACGCCGATCGACTTGCGGAAGGCCTGGGTCAGCGCCTCGGTCTTGGACATCTCCAGGGAAAAGATTTCGGACGCGGCTAGTGTGGTAAACGGGACATCCTGGCCTAGGGATTGGGCCATACCCATGGCAATCGCGGTCTTGCCGGTGCTAGAGTCGCATTAGTCTGGAGCTTTTCCATAGTATAACTTCACTGTTCTGCATACCTCGGAGGACCAGCGATCAGAACAGCGCGTCCAGCAATCTTGCCCTGCTTAATCATCTCCAAAACCACCGCCGCAGCCTTACGGGCCTTCTCCTGCCCGACCAGGCCTTGCGACGACGGCCGGGGCTCTAGAGTGTCCGCATCGACACCAAGACCGCGAATATGCGAATGCGCCGCGATAAGGTTTAGTCCCCGGAGCTCCTTGGTCTCGGTGACCGACGTTACGAGAGGCTATAAGTGTTAAATGTCAGCCTCTGAGTTGGGGCAAGTTCACGAAATGTATGGCACTTACAGCAGCCATTTTGCTCGCGGTGAAACGGACAATGGTCGCGTCGATAGATGCGATTCCACGGTTCGATCGCGGCCACGAAGAGGGGTTCGATTGCTCGATGTTGTCGAGATCCAGGCACAGTATATCCGTGGCTGGCCCGCCCAACTTTCTTCAATTTGTGGCTAGTGCCGACCGCGTTTATGCTTGACGCGCCTCAAAACGCCACAGCCTGTTGGCGCAGCTGTCAAGCGCCACAAAAGTTGCGGTCTTCGGGTTTTGAGCCCACTGATTGGCAGATTGGCCTTAGTTCCAAGAAAGCCAGCATAAGCCTCATTGGATGCGAGGGGGAGCGTCAAGCTCCATAGAATCTTATCGATGCACATCATGGCTACTTCCAACTGGCTGCTCCCACCATGTGGACCCGGAAAGTGCCAAATTAAATCGCAAGACCAAGGGCTCGGGCGTGGCCCGAGCCAAACCGCCCGACAGCTGCTGGTGTCTGGATGCTGCGGCAACAGAACGTCCTCGACAAATAAACTGGCAACTGATCTAAGTTCTCGGATTTTGTGACCACCAGTCTTGAGCCGGCTGTGTCCTCGATTATCACTGCTGTCCCTGGCCGAAGGTGATTTACATCTACGGCCCAAGTGTAACCTTAGGTTGCAGCAACTGGCTATTTCCCACCATCAGTGACATCTCCAAAAAGGCTTGATCCCGGTCAGCATCTTTGATGAGGCAGCATCATCGCACGTCGCGCTGTGAGCTGTGCAGTCACTGCACAGTCAGTGTGAGGAAAAATTGATTGCCAGGTCAAGCACTGTTACGGTTGCGCTTTCAACAGCAAACATCAATCAATTCAGGGCGTTCTTGCCTGTCGCAAACAGCCACAGCTAAGAGTTAAGATCACGGGAAGGTCCCAACTCTTTGAGAATATATATATATATATTTATATATATATATCTATATATATCTATATCTATATATATATATATATATATATATACTTCTCTGGGACAGGTTGATATTCTTCCCCTTCTGGTCTTGCATTCCCTCAAAACCTTCTAAGTCTTCTCTTTTATCTCAGTTGCTGAGTGTTTCAATCGAGTGGCTAAACTGCAAGCCTATCAACCCGAACATTTACTCCTAACATTTGTCAACCGGTTTGTATTTCTGGACAGATATTGCCTTCCTGGGACGAGAGCCTGGCTGCAGGCATAGTCCGCCTGGCAAGGGCCGGGGGAAAAAAAACAATATCCACATTGGGTATACGGCTCCGTAAGGGCTTAGTGCTTTCAGCTGGGGTGACACATGCTTCAGAGCCTTGCGCCACCTCCGGTAGAAGCCCCGTCGGTTCCGATCTGTGGTAGGGAGACGATATGTCGTACAGATCTTCCGATGTCTACTCTCGGCGCCCCACCGATGAGGGTCGTCGTTCATACTCTGATTCCCGTGATTACCGTCACCAAAGATCAAGTTCAGGGGATTTTTATGCCAGCGATCGATATCGGAGGGATACCGATCCTCCCCTGAGAGACCGGGATCGAGACAGACGACCACCTCTTCTCCCAGATCCCCCAAGGACCCCCCAAGAGCCGGCCAAACCGACTGAAAGCAGTACCACCGCCAGTATTAATGGTACTAGCGCCACTGTCAAGTCAGGTGAGACAACTGCCTTTGTTTCAGTTGTACAATACCTTATCTGAAGAAATAATTGTCTAACATTTCTCTCAGTATCAACGGGCACGCAGTCGCAGAGTCGGGATAAGCTACTCTGTCTATGGAAGGAACATGATAGGGCCGTAGCCCTGCTCAGCAAGCTGCAGGCCGAGAGGGAAGCTTACAGCAAGATATTGATCCAAAGAAAAAATGACTATAACAGATCCCTTGTTAAGCATGCCGACTTTCCTTCCATACCGGAGGTCCAGCATGAGCATAGAATGAGGTATGAAAATCGGGTAAATGAGCTGGATGCCAGAATAAAGAAAGCTCAAGATGACCTCAACACGACAACCGAGTCGATGATCCAGATTATTACAAGCCTATCCGCCACAAACAACAAGGAAAACGAAAATGCGTCTTCCACGGAAAGCGTTAAGCAAAAGACTCTTCAGAATCAGAAACTGGTCGAAGAGATCAGTGCGCTAAAAACGAAGATTCAAACCATGAATGACCAATACATGAAGGAAAAGGATGAAAAAACGACCGAATTTGAAAATCGGATAAAGCTATTACGAGAAGAAATCAAACAAGAGCTCCAAGTCGGCTACGAGGATCAACTGAAGAAGGCGAGGGAAGATATTAAGCAAGAACTATTGGCCGAGTTTCTCGAGGAAATCAAAGACCTCAAACAGGAGGTTCAGGACTTGAGAGTGCAACAGCAGGAGCTCAAGAAGCAGCAAACTAGCCAGATAGCTCAACAAAAGGCGCAGCAGAAGAGCCAGGAAGTCGACTTACAAGCCCGCTTCTCCAAGCAAGAGCAGGAGCTCAAGAAGACGATCGAGCGGACCATATCGGCACACCATAACGATGTGGACCAGGTCTCCAAGACGGAGACGGGGGTATCCGCCAGTATCACAAAACTTCTTGAACATGTGGATGAACTCACACAGCAATTGACCCAGCGCAACGCGGAGGAGGCTACGAAGCTCCGCGAAGATCTTGTCTCGTTTCAAAGGGACGTCAAGACCCAGGAACAGCGGCTTGGAAACTGCGAGGCGGCTATTGGCCGACTCGATATCGACATCCTAGAGCGAGCAGCTGAAATTCTGTCTTTCGACGTCCCGCGCTTGACGAAGCAGGTAGAGGTCTTGGAGAAGGCTGCTAAGGATGTCGCCTCTAAGCAGGAAGAGCTTTGGAAGAGGGTCCAGGTCTACCTTAATAACACAGCCAATGGGCTGGCGAAGCTGCTAGACAGTGTCCAGACCACCGTCAAAGGCCATGACACGCGCATCAAGGCCCTGGAAGAGAATCCTCCTGTTAGTACTTCCTCAGGTCCCGAACTGAGCGGCTTGCCCTCGACCGCCGAACTCGAAAAGATCTCCTCCACAGTCGCCAACATAAAGACCGAGTTTGACTCTACCAAACTGGAAGTCAGCGACCTCACCCAGAAGTACACCGGCCTATCCGAGAAACTCGTCCAGCTCAACCAGTCCGTCACGTCCACCAAAAAGGACTGCACCGAACAGCTCGAGTTCGTCCGCCACTCGGTTACCGTTCTCGACTCCCAGTTCAACAACTTGTCTACACGCGCGCTGGCGGAGCACATCATCGGCCAGCTGGAGCTGCTCAACCCGGCTGGGGCCCGCGTGCTGGTGAGCGACTTTGATGCGCTCAAGCAGAGGGTTGATGCGGTCGAGCCGAAGGTGCAGACGTTGGAGCAGGTGTGTTGGGTGTTGCAAAAACGCGTGTTGGCTGGGCAACTGTTGGATGGGCTTGGTGGTCACGGTGGTGGAGAGGGGGCACCGCCGGCGAAGAGGAAGAGGATGGATGGTCCAGAAGGTAGAAGAGGGCCGGCTGGTTTTGGGGCGGAGGGGGATCAGGACCAGGGTAAGGGTCAGGGTCAGGGACAGAATGGGAATGCTGCTGCCGAGGCTGAACGTTAGAAGATGTTTGGTGTGTGTGTGTGTGTGTGTGTGTGGTTGGCTGAGAAGTGAGTAGATGCGTTAAGGCTAGTGTTAATTACGTGGGTCGGGGGAAACCCCGGATCTTCTGTGTCGACGTTGGAGCGTCGACTTCCTAGAGGATGACCAGTCTACTGGTCGGAGTTTACGCCTGTTTGTTCTGGGGGTTTTACGCGGATCTTCTGTCGGCATTCAATTGTCGAGTCTTTGTTAGGCGGATAGTCCGTGTCAGAGAGATATCGTGATTGGCTCTTACGTTGAGCTACGACATACGTTGTGGGATTGCTTGTTTTGTGGGAAAGCCCGTGGGAGAATAAAGAGGGTTTTGTAGGGAACTCGCGGGGTACCGTATATAGCAATTGTTTGCTCGTACGTCATTTCCTGCCGGGGAGAATATGAGAGTTTGATCGTTATTGTAAGGGATAGTTCGGGGGTTAGATAGTTGGTAGGGATTGTCTGTGTTGCGAAAATGGAAGGGTTGACCTCTCCTACCTTTCTTTATCCTCACCAAGTTTGCGAGCGTTTGCCATGAGTCCCGTCGAGACACCAGTCTCCTCGTGAGTTCAGGGCCTCGGCGTTTCCCCGAACTTGATCACCGATTACAAGTCCTGACCACTGGCACGTTACGACATCACTCGCCCTCGGCCTTCAACCCCGGCAGGCGAACATCCTCCAGCAGATCCCGTCGGGGTCCGTTCTTGCTCAGCAGCACGCAGGATTGAACATTTCCACTTCGTCTGCTTCTTTACATGTAGTATAGGTAAGTGAAATATCAGGCGGGAACACGTGGTTCAACAGGGAGCGAGGAAAAATTTGGTGAGGAGCGGGGTCGGCATCCCTGAAGAAAACCTGAGCCTTGACTCCTGAGTTTCCGAGTGCCTGAGGACAACAGCATGTTGGGACTAAGAACACGATTTGAGGGTTGTTTGGATGAGGGAGTATGAACAACCAACAACGGAGGAGCAGCAGCAGGATAATCCGTAAGTATGATTGGCAATGTCTCACGCGTATCTTTGTGAGAGGGGTTAGGTTTTACTTGTGCGAAACCCTCCCTTGGTTCTTTGTTCCCTCCACGGACGTTCTTCGTGCCTCTGTAGCACCTCTCTCTTCTAATGACCTCCATCCGGGTTTGAGCTGAAAACAAATAGGTGCTACCCTGCCCTCCCGCATGTAAGGAAGAGGGCAATGAGGTAGTTTTCAAGATGAAAGGCGAAGGAGATAGGGGGCTACCAGGGTTGGAAACCTGAAATTTTGAAGCATGTCTTGGTTGTCAAGCAACCAAGCAGCCGGCAATCCTGCTGTCCATGCATTACAACAATTGAAGTGGGTCTGATTGGGCATTACTGTGGTGTAAAATGGTCGTAAAAAAATTTTTTTTTTTTTCTTCTTGAAGCACGAACTGCAAGGACGGCTTGTTCGAAGACAACGGAACGGATGGGCAGCAATGGGAGAGAGCCAAAGACGCCATAGGTGTGTGATGGAAATGGTCTTAGAGATAGATCGGTAGAATGATGGGTGTCATCGCGCCATCGTTCAGCGCTCAACTCAGTTTGGCTTAGGTCACACAAAGAAAAAAACACCAACCATTCGGATAGGGAAAGTGTCTGATCTGTTTGGGTTGAGAGGTTGGCCTCTTGCTGCAGCCGGCTATCCGTCCACCCTTCTAGCGAGTTACACAGAGAAGAACCGTCTCGCTCACTCAGAGCCCGGTGTTTGGGTGGGGGGTCAGATCGTCAGTTCGTCCAGTAAGAGAGATGCAAGAACTAAAAGTAAAACTCGATTCCTGAGGGGTCAATGCCAGCCATTGGCCGCTGAGCAGGGCACATGGAGCCTTGTGAAATTGAGAATTGAACGGGAGATCAAGCTAGACCGCGTAAAAAGGCTGTTCTGTCGTTGTGTGGTTTGAGATTGCGGCCAACAGCAACAGCTGGCAAGGCGGAAAGCAAAACGACGCCAGAGCCAAGCTCACGACCCGACCCCGACCTGACTGGATGGAGGAAGTTATTGCAAAGTGGGGCAATCTGCCAGGTGTTTCGGCGCCAAGAACGTTTCGTTCGCTGCTGCTGCAACAGCCCCAGGTGTCCTCCTCAAGCTTTCCAGCTTTCCCATTCTGCCTTTTTTTGGATTTTTTTGTTTTTTTTTTTTGCAACCCTGAAGTTACTTTCCCCGGACGGAGGATTGAAACTGCGGAGGCGACCCTCTCTGTCCACGATCCGAATGTCAGTGTACACTGTACTTCAAAGTTTGGAACACACTTTCATCCAACTTCAGTCCCTCTGGTGCAAGCAACCGCATCAGCCCAGCGGGACTGCACTCTTCCCCCAATCTGCCAATCCCCGGGCTGGACTGGGGTCCGTTCAGCCAATCCGCTTCGTGAAATTGTTCCCCCCAGAAAGCTCCACTCTGTCTGCCCTGCGCCAGCAGCACTGCACCAAAGCACTGCATCGCTGCATCGCTGCATCGCTGCATCGCTGCACCACTGCACCACTGCATCTCTTCCAAGCATTCTCCTGCTTCTGCTTCCAAACAGCAGCTGCACTGCACTCTTCGGCATCGCTTTCTGCGTGCACACCACTCCCACTCCCAGACAGACGCAGACCTGCGCTGCACGGCCTACGGGACCTTGTCCCTAGCCCATTTCCATCCAACTGAAGCAAAGCAGGTCCCAAGCCCCGAGCGATCCTGTTCTGTCACATCACAACCACTTGCTGCGACTGCTGGTTACCATCTGCACCATACCCGCAAGCCGTGGACGGGTCTATCCATCCGTCCATCTGCCGCCGCCGAGAAGCGAGCCCACTACCACTCTACCGCTACCCATTACCACATTACCTTACGCAGTACCTACTACGTACAGCACAACACCACACAGTACGCTACACTATCCGCATTTCCCACTTCCCATCCCATTTTCCCGTTCCTCACTCTACACGATATCTCTCTCTCGTTTTTTACAAACAAACAAACTCAACACTCTTAGTTGTTGTATTCCGATCCGACCAAGCCTCATATTCGCCCCTCGGACGCCCTGCTGCAGCGAGCTTGCGCGCCATCGCCGTGTCTGCATCCTGTCGTCGGGTGCTCTTTTTCTCTATTCGTCCTTCTCTTTTCCGTTGTTTATTTTTCCCCCGAGGGGTCTCGAGTATCGAAAGGGTATCTTGCGGAGTATCCATCCCATCCATCAACCGCAACTTACCCTTTTACTTTACCCTCTCGGCATTTGGTTTACCGGCCCGTGAGGCGAGGCGACACGACACAACACACCACCAGACTCTAGACCCTCTGCACAACGCACGCCCCTCCTCCATTCGATTCGATCCATCCCATCCCCATCCCATCTCATCCTCGTCATCCCATCTCCGGTGCCCCAACATCACCAACGACATCATCCCCGCGCCCCCGACTGCGAGAGATGTACTCGCGTCTCGTCCGCTACGCCCAGGTCGCTGCTTGGAGGTTGGGATAAGCGAGGCGGATCGCGGCGACTGCGACTGCGACTTCGCCTTCGATCCGAGTCACGAGGGAAAAAAAAAAAAAAGAAGAGAACATAAAAGATTACTTCCAAGATAAAAGGCTGCGAGCGGTTGGAGCTGGTCCGGACATACAAACAGCTGATCGGATCTGCAGCCGCCTGGAATTCGGGGGAGTTGACGTTGTGGAGGAGGCAGGACAACACCAACACTGCCCTTCGGACTATCTGGTACGTATCAGCCCCCGAACACGATGAACCGGTTGTCGCAGTCAATTACCCGGCCGACGTGTATTCCAGTGTCGATGTGCTAATCGCCCGACTGCAGACATCCGGCGCGCATCAGAGGACGGCGCCATCAAAGTATTCGCGCACTGCATCGACAGTCGCAACGTGACCGACGCGCCGCGCAGCGCGTTGCGCACTTCACTGTGAGCTCATATTCTCGTCCGAAATCATCATCGAACCGGCGCGCGTAGATTCCGCGGCTCGAGTTCCCGCAGCAACCCGACTTTTCTGCTTTCGAGCTGCAAAGCGCGCGTTTCCCCCCATTCTCTCCTTCCCTTCCCCTTCCCCTTCCCCTCCCCTCACCTACATCTATCTACCCTTCCTTTAACCACACGACACAGCTACGCGAACCAAGCTCCATGTCCCACACTTGACCATTACACACACAACACGGGAAACAATGGATGGAGCGGCGAAAAATGCTGAAAACGTGGCCCAGCGCATCCTGCCCGACCGACCGCACCGTCTGTCCCTGTCATATACCCGTCGCTATCCCGAGCCCGACGGCTGGTGGTTCACCGGCCTCAGCGCCCCGCTGCAGTACCTGACCAACATCTCCGACTCGGAACGCGGTATCCTGTTGACCCGCGCGTCCTTTGAGATCATCGAGTCTCCCGAGAAGAACTCTCCGGCTAAGATGATCCCCGCCGCAAAGGTCCTCGCCAAGGGCGAGGTCAAGAAGAAGATGACCCTGTCCGACTACCAAAATCGGATCAAGGCTACGTCGCCTGGGTCGAACGATGCCGCGAAGCTGGGAGAAGCTAAGACGAACGGCGCTGGTGGGGCGATGAAGCCGCCGCCGCCGCCGCCGCCGCCGCCACCACCGCCAAAGGACGATATGAGGGAGAAGAAGGATGTTGCTAAGAAGGAAGAAGTTAAGAAAGAGGAGGCTAAAGAGGTTAAGAAGGAGGACAAGAAGGATGATACCAAGAGGGACGGCAAGGTCGAGAAGGTTGCGCCGCAGCGCCCGGCTGATGCGCGGTCCGAGAAGCCGCGCCAGGAGACCAACGGCGAGAGGTAGGTGACGAAATGTTGCCTCGGCCCAAGGATGCCTTCATTGCTCACACCCCAGCAGAAAGCCGTCGCAGACAACGACCTCAGGGAGCCATAAGCGCCCCCCCGATACCGATAACAACACAACCCCGAAGAAGCGCCCGCGAGAAGATAAGGATATTACTCCGTCGAAGGCCGCACATCCGTCTGTCAATGGCCTGGCAGAGATGATGGACCGGGATGTCACGGCATCACCGAAGTCCACGACGCTGATCAATGGGGTAAGACCCCGCTCAGAGAGCATGATGTCGGCAGCCGGCAAGAAGCCCAGGCTGCCCGAGCTGCTCTCGCCCTTGCATCCGTCGCTCTTTGAGGATGAGCCTGGTAAGCCCGAAAAGCCTAGGAAGACCGCCGCCGACAAGGCGAGCAAGGCCGATAATCCCAAGACCGAAGGGCCGTCGTCCTCCAAGAAGAAGAAGGTCGTTCTCCCACCGCTGCTCTCGCCCACTCTGCCTCCCGTCGTGGAGGAGGCCCTGAAGGAGAGGAAGCAGACGGCGGGCAAGACCGTTGCGTCGCAGAGTTCAGAGTCGAGTAACACGGCGAGGAAGACGGTCGCTGCGCCGGTTGTTCGCGTCGAGGATGAGGATAAGCCTGCCAGGCCCTCTAAGATTGTTACCTTCAGGTTTAAGAAGAACACGAAGCGCGCCAAAGAGCTGCTCAGCTTGCCTTCTAAGTCGGCAAAGGCTGCTCAGAAGGAGACCTCGGCGAGTACAGAGACAAAAGAGTCCAAGGAGTCCAAGGAAGCTCCGCCCCCGGCCAAGAAGCGTCCGCGTCCGACCGACGAACCCTCCCAGGAGCCAGTCGCCTCCAAGCGGCCTAAGACAGCCCCCACAACCACGGAATCATCTACCATCTCCAAAACCGCCCGCCCCCCAACACCCCTCAAAGCAACCGCCATGTCGCGCGTCACATCCAACCAGTCCCAAGCCGGCCACACCCCCGCCGCGACCACCGCAACACCCGCTCCGGAACGCCCGCCAACCCGCTCTGCTGAACCCCCCGACCCCAAAACCCTCGCCGCCATTGAAGCCTGGCGCGACAAGCACGCCCATTTCCAGCAGCTAGGGAGTAAGCTCAAGCATGCTAGGGATGCACTTTCCAGGGGTGCATCGCAGTCGCAAACGCAAGGGCAGCTTACGTCGCCGGCGAATGTACCGGGGGGAGACGACCGGCGCGCGATGGCACTTCATCTGGAGATGGTGTTGGCATATATGGTGGCGTTTAATGCCCTCAACCAGGGGAGGATGTTGGAGAGGAAGGTGTGCGACATCACGGCGTGGGAGTCTTTACTACCCCACTTTGCGGAGTTGCGATCTAGAGCGGCGGGACACCATCGCGCGTTGAGGGCATTGGCGGCGCAGTTGCATGCGATCTGTCTCGAGCAGATATGTAATTGTATGAGCCCGGCGCTGATACAGCAAGATAATAATGGGGGGGCGATGGTGGGCAGGTGGGTTAAGCATAATCGCATGAGGGTTGCGGTGTGGCAAGAGGCAAATGGATTGTTTGAGCGGGTTGGGAGTGAAGGGGGGATGAGGGTTGTGATGGGGCCTTGGACGCAGGTCGAGGAGGGTGTGGGGGTCGCGTTGGGCATTATGAGGCGGTGGGCGGAACGGGAGGGGGTTAGGTGGGTGCAGGAGGTTATTTTGAACCCGAAAGAGAAGGACAAGGAAGGAGATAGGATCGAGAGGGAGAAGCCGAGGGAGAGAGAGAGGGACAAGGTGTCGATGAAGGAGCGTGAGAGGGACCGGGATAAGGAGAGGGATCGAGACAGGATCCGAGATCGAGAGCGCGAGAGAGATCGGGATCGGGAGAGGGAAAGGGACCGGTCCCGGCAGAGGGGCCCGATGAATGGGGTTAGGGATCATCACAGATGATCTCCTGTCTCCGTGGGGCGTTTGTTGGGAGGATAGGTGATTACGTGCATCGTGCTCTCAGCCCAGCGGATGATGGAGTACTTGGTTCTCGATATAACGCGATGCTTTGGTTTGTTGTTGTTCAGTTTTGCTTGCAGGAAGAGCTACCCTTACGTACCTACAGCACATGATACCCCCCCCCCCAAGAGTCAGTCAATCAATCAGTCAGGCAGTCAGGCAGTCAGGCAGTCAGGAAGGAAAAGAAAGAGAAGGAGGAAATATACTGGTTCGATACCCAGCTCTGCAGTCCGCTTCCTATCGGCAAACTCGAGTCTCTCCAGGACTGTGCTGTCCCTTCTTACCTTTAATATATGATACACGAACTCGTACACCAACCTCGCACACGGACGGGAAATTCAAACGTAGGGCATACATCATGTTGCCGCAACGGAGTAGGACGACGTTGATTCGACAGATTGGGTTCCCTCATCATCTGCCAGGGGCAAAAGACAAAAAGGATGTCTCGAATGAGAGGGAGGAAGGAAGGAAGGATGGATGGATGGAAGGATGGAAGGATGGAAAGGCCAGGAAAGGCCAGGAAAAGACAGACAGAGAGATACATACTCTCGATTCTCTACTGAAGTGAATTGCCATTACGGATTCATGGATACATGGATGGACGAAAAATCTTTTTCGGTAGCATAGCTCGGCGTTTTTATGGTTACCACTTGGTCAGGTCAGGACAGGACAGGACAGGTCAGGACAGGTTATTTGGGCACGGCGTTTTGTGTCGTTGATTTGGTCTTACTTATGTGGTGTTGTTTATTTACTACCTTGTAACCCCTGGCGTCTCTTTTGGGGAGATCTTCTGTTGAATTGTTGTTGTCTCTCTGGGGTAAATGGTAGAGAAAGGACAGGACAGGGCTTGGTGGGCCTGGTTGGAGGAGCTGGATGGTGTTTTGGGTGATCGGTTGGTTGGTTTGCTGGCCGGCTTGGACAAGGGAATGAATGAATGATACCTCCTTGTTATATACTGCTGATTCATTGATACCTCTGATACCTCAAAAGACCTCTACTTTGCTTTTTTGACTCCTTGGGTGTGGTAAAGTTTGGAGACATGATAGGATGTGCCCGCATCTATCCATTGAAAAAGGAGTCAGGGTTAGGAAGCTAAATTATATGGGTGTGGCACAAGGAACGACAGACCGTACACTTGGTGTGTCAGCTCACTGTTTGTCTAAGGTGATAATGATGATGCACGGTAATTTGCTCGAGGAGCTGGGAATTTCGGTCTCTGGTGTTGTCTTGGGCATGGCATTGGGGCATTCATCCCGTAAGAATATTGTACCTTAGGTAGTTACCAAGTTTGTTTCTGATAACTGTTTCAATCACAGTAAGTAGATAAGTCATTATATCTTGTCTTCTTCAACGTCTCTTCAACAGTAGTTGGGCGAGTCCTCTATCCAGATCAGTGGTTAGTTGGGACCAACTCATGGGTGATGGCCATAATAAGAAAGCTGTGCTTCAGGAGAATTCTTTGGGCCAAAGATGAAGCCCTCTTGTGAATGAGTTATGACGTTTTCCAACAGGAAAGCTCCATTGAGGCTGATCAAAAAAAAATGAACGGCGAGCTGGTTTGACACCTCTGTGAGTGACAGACACATCGGGGCTCTTTGAAGCCAAGTAACCTTAAAAGTACAGACTATGAGCTCAGATCGTGGTTGTTTGTCTCTGTTTGGCGACATGAGAACAATTTTCAGGTTTTTTTTTCATCCAAGATGCTGTGTCTTGTCTGGAGGAAGTGGCCCGGTCCGTCATTACGCGGTCCTTTACCTTTCTCTCGACTCCTACTAACCAACTATCAGACGGGGACCTTCCATGGACATTTTCGCACCCTATCAGTCAAAACTCATTGAGCAAACTCTTGGGAAATCGTAAGGCTACCCCATAATCTCTTGTTGAAAGCGCCAGAGCCTTGAGAACTATCTACTTATGCTCTGTCTCTCAAAGCTTTTAAAGCAGTTCCCGTCCAGGTTCAAAACGAAATGATAAGAGACGAACGAGACGCCAGATGCCAACCATGTCAAGATCGGCAAACTCCATGTCCATGTCGGTTACTTGTACCCTTTTTTTGATCCTTTTCTTCATTCTGATCCATGATGAATCATTCCACTAACGCCTATCCCAGATCTCCATACCATGCATGCCATGATGATGTCCATATATAAGCCCTTCCATGCGCCGTTCGAATCTTCTGGACCCCCGAGCATCCCAAATCCGCCTAATGCCGTCGAGTGCTCATACTGGGGTATCTTGCCCTTCCCGAACCCATGCCATGACCATGTCCTACTGTCCCGTCCAAACTCCATCCTGATATTGAACCCATAAGAACGAAAAAAAAAAAAAACTCTGAGATGAAAAGAAAATCCATGAAGCCGTTTATTGGGACCGAGGGTGCTTAGTAACGCGCCGATGGCGAAGCGGGGCGTCCCGTCCCTCGCTTACCTAATAATGATATTGATGTTGAAATGCCAAAGTCAAAGCTCAAGAGCTGAAATCCTCGAAAATCTCGGAAGAAAAGGGTCGATGTCAATATCGCCTGCTCATGGTAGTGTTGTTGTTGTTGTTGTTGTTGTTGTTGGAGGACGCACCACCGATCGAAAACTCCCAAACAGCTTCAGATCCCCGGGATTTAATAATTCTCTTGGCCCCCTTCCCATTTAATCCACTCATCTAAATCAATCTCCGGCTCGGCCTCCATCTCCTCTTTACTCTTCTGATCCCTTATCCGACGTAGGATCTCCCTCTCGATCTGCTCCTCTCTCTGCTGCGTCGATCGCCTACCAACTGGTTGATCCAACCCCATATACCCCTTAGTCTCCTCTGTCAAAGGCTGCATCACCATAGTGCCCACATGCATCCCGTCCAGAAACAGATGGTTGTACTCCATCGACTGGTTCGTGCCCAGGCTAGGGAACTGTGCGATTCCATGGGGACCGGCAGAAAGAATGGGGTTGGGGCCGGCGGTGGCTCCGATCGCTGCGGCAGACGGATAAGAGCCGGCGGTGCTGTTGTTGCCCGGCCAGTTAGGCGAGAGATGAGGCCTCATTCTGGAAAGCCCCATATCATCCAGAGGCAGAGGGGCGACCGCTGGAACAGGGACAAGGACAGGAGGCAGGGATGGGTGGATGCTGACCGTCGTCATTATTGGGCCGGGGACGGGAGCTGAAAGGGGGAAACCGTCGAAGGGGCCGGGAGCGGGCAAAGACGGCGAAGGCTGCTGAGGTCCGGTACTGGGGGCCGCGGAAACGGACGCAGGTTGCTGTTGCTGGGCGGGAACAGAGTCAGCAGCGCGGGTGGGCGCGAAGGGGTCGGCGAGGGCGGCCGGGTCGGGCTTGACGATGTCTGGGCTGCTGGGGGTGGCTACCTCCTCCGGCAGGGAGGCCAGGCCGATGCTGTCGGCGTCGGGCTCGTCTTTTTCTTCGTCATCATCGTCATCATCCTCTTCGCCCTCCTCTTCGGGCTTGGCAGGCTCCTCCTTCTCCTCCTCCTCCTCCTCTTCCTCCTCCTCCTCTACCTCCATTTCCTCATCAGACTCTTCCTTCTCCTCCTTGGTGGGCACGGTAGGCTCACCCTCATTCTCACTCTCCTCCTCTTCCTCAGTCTCTGGCTCGGGCGTAGGGGAAGGAGTATCATCAGGCGTCTCATGACGCCTGCGGCCGGCACGCGAACGGGCACCGGCACGACCACGACCGAAAGCAGAAGCACCACCACGGGAAGCACGACGAGCAGATGAACAGGGGGTGCGCTTGGCGATGCCGACTGGCGTCGGTGTGAGGGGGTCGGCGGGAGGGTCGCGCGTCGGGTTGGGCCTGCCGCTGCCGGGGGTCGGGCCAGCAGAGGAAGCCGAAGAAGAAGGAGAGAGACCAGAAGGTTGGGCAAGCTGCCTTTCCTTCTCGCGCGCCCAAGCAGTCCTTGTGGCCCTACCGCTCGCCCAACCCTTCCATTTGTCGATGCCAAGTTTACGGCGGATCTGGCCGAAGCGGACCTGAGTAGTGTGAGAATAAGTCAAAAATGAAAATGGCAGAATTGAGTGATGAGCTAGAGGGAAGATAAAGGGGACCTAAGGGAAAACGAAAAGAAGAGAAACAAGAAAAAGAGAAAGACAACAAATAGAACAGATCTTGACCCTTGTAAAATGAACATGCGAACTCCAGATAACAAAAGATGTAAAAGGGGTAAAGTACAGTGAAAGAACTCAACCGATGTCCGGAACATAGATGATGAAATTTGTAGAGATGTTAAAGAACAGTTCAAGAGGGCTTGAGGAAAAAAAAATATGAACTCTCACAAGAAATATTCAAGGCTCAATACTCTAGATCACAAAAACTTGAAGAGGTAAAGGGGAGTAATAAAGTGTTGCAGACAAGCCAAGAGTTTTTTCTCGTGCAGTAAGCTTTAAGAGTTTGATGAACTAAGGCCATGAAGGGAAAATGAGGGGCCATGGGTGAAAACTGCGATAAAGCAAGGCGAATTTGACCCTTTTAGGACCATTCCCACGGTTCAGATAACAGAAAGTGTTCTAAAGCATGGTAAAGACAGGCCGGAAGACCAAGACCAACAACTGCTATAGAGTAATTCTATGAAACAGTGAACAGAGTTGTGAACATACCTTTGCTGTCTCGGCATTTTTCAGGCGATTATCCTCTGCAATCGCCACCCAGTCAAATTCGGGTTTGGTGATTTGGTGCTTGAGCATGGTGAAGAAAAAATACGACTCTTGCCCGTTCGGCATGTTCTTGCGAAGCGTCTCATCAGCAAATGCTTTCGAGAGCTTGGAAGCATTTTTGGGCCCCTTGGTAGCGTTGTTGGAGGCCGGCATGGTTGTTGGTCTAAGTGATTCCACACATTAGTATTGGCTAATCAACCAGCCAAAAGCAAAGAATGATGGTTACATGAGTAGAAGGGGGGAAGAGGAAGAAGAATGGTCAAGGCACCCGGCTGGGAAATAAATACTCGCCCCGACCGGGGTGCGGATAGCGAGTGCCTGCGAACGGCACCCCGCGAGGGACAATATGTTGGCTTGAGAAGCGGGGTACACGTAGCGGTAGGCAGAAGAGGACTCTCAACAGCGGGTAAGACCTTCGGGTGCTGCGGGCAGGTGCTCTCTTAAGAATGTTCACGACAGGGGCTCAGCAAGCGTTGCAGGTAGGCACATGCGGCTGGAGATGATGCTCGATAGCCACCTCAGGCTTGCTCTCCTTGCCAGCGAGGACAATTATCTGCCCCTGGTGGATGAGATTAGGCTCGTCTAGGCGAGATCTCCCGCCACAGCCAGCGCTGAGTCCCTGATCCAGGTGACAGAGGCTGAGCATTCAGTGAAGGTGTGCTCCATGCCAAAGGCAAGTTGGGATCGCGATGCCAAAGGCTTCAATGTGAAAGGTGGGATGGTGAAGTCAAACTTGCGGTGACAGTGAAGATTGAGACGAAGCTCAAAGTTCAGATCAAGGCCAGTGTGCATAAAAGAGTGAGAGGCAGGTTGAAGGCTGGGAGCAGGAAGAAGATTTGTGCATGGTATCTCAAAGGAACGAGGATTTGTGAAAAGGACGTGATGTTCTATGCAGAGGAAGGATGTCTAGAACCAGGGAATGGCATGCCAGCCAGGCCAGCTGATTCATGAAGATGATTGACTTGCGTATCTTGGACTTACCTATGAAAATAATACCGGGTGGCGATGATTTGGAAGACAATACTGCGAGAGTGCTGAGAATATGCTTAAGCGTGGTTGCCGCGGCGATGCTTTGCTAGGAAACAGTAAAACAATTCGGGTGACTGCATTCTAGTTGGTTGTTGGAGGAGGAAAAAGGATCTCATCGCCAAGGTTTGCAAAGGATTTATAAACTTGACAGAAGCAGCCTCCGTCCGATATTGTGCTTCAAGCCAGAGCACATGGCAGGAACGAAAGACGAATCAACGACCTTGCTTGCAACTTTTCGTCGGTGGCTTTTCACCTTGGTGCGGGGAGTCAATTCTCCGACATTCTGGCCAAACAACTTCCAATGTATCAGCCACCAAGGCACTTGGGAGTTAAGAAATGTAAGAACGACCAAGCACTTTACCAATTGTATCATCGAGAGAGCTTCCAAGTTGGCCCTCGACCTTGGTAATAATCAATCAATACACCAGCGCACTTATTCACAACGCTTTGATCCAGTGACAGCTGAGAACTCAAGTCAAAGAGAAGGCAAGTACAATGGGACAATACAACAGGGGACCTGCTGACAAAACTACCGACGAAGCGACATCTAGATATGTGAACCTCGAGCACGTTGACCACATTGAGTCAACCAACCGGGAGAGATGCTAGCAGTATTTCAAGCTCATGGAGACAAGCCCATTAGCCTAGGGGCAAGTTGAGCACGATGAGAGAACAAGGCAATGCTTTCTGGCCACGCTTACTCACATATCAATGGTAAAGCCTTCTGCGAAGCGATAGGGTGAGCTCTCCATAGCAGGACCACCGACAAGTTATGACCTGGAAGCGTCAGGTTCCTTCCCTCACTAACTACTAGGGTTAAACAGAGATTCCAGTTGACTTCTTGAGCGGATTCGAACTCAGACAGACAGTGCCAGCAGATAGACATTACAATTGAGCACTGTAAAATTCTGGTTTTGCAATGAGCCTGACTGACAGGTCTGAATCTTGGGGAGCATGTCAGGGAAATGCATCGAGAACACGCCATAAGAGACCAACTCCTAGATATCCTCTAGCGACATGAAGTAATGATAGCTTAAAGGACACAAGTTTGGATTTTTTTAAGCTCAATATGACCCTGACTCAACTGCTGGATTTCCCAAGACTTACGCCATGGACACACTAGGAATTCTGTTCCAAAGCGCTTTCACAACACTTATGCAATTTAAAACTGTCTTTGACCTTTAACCATGCCTGTTACGATCAGATTGGTCAAGCATGAGCCATATTGACTCAAGATACATGGAGTAAAAGAAAGTTTGATTGAGTTTTTTGGCATAAAGGTGTCGTCATGACTAGAACATGAATGAATTGGTACTAGCAGCTCCGAGGGAATCATGTAATCTCTCACAAGCGGACATTATAATTCACCTGAGGGACTTGGTGGCGCTTATCCAACCACAGCGTTTTTCTCTTATGGTTCACTCCTCACTATGTGCTATGCTTTCACTCAAATGCTTCATTATTATACATCATGCTCTGTCTATATGGGCATGGACTTCAGTAGGCTAGCATCTTTGGAGGGAGGTGCCCCTGGGTGAAGGGTGGTTACCGATGGACTGTGACTCCTTTTCAGTGATCTTCAGCATTTCAACAAACATAGGACATGATACTTCACGGAATGTCCTTAGCATAATTCCTCCAACTACATCATTTGTCCTAGATACTTCATCCCTGCTTTAACCCTTCACTTTGTTCAGCCACATATTCTTGTACCCTGTATCATGTTCAATCCATGTCCATTATAAACAACAAATTCCCTTACTCCAACTCAACAAGGCACATCACACTCAGAACAACATCATTCACACTAAGTAAAGAATCCGAGAGTGCTACGTTGTTGGCTAGATATCAACTTTTGATTACAGAATGACTCTCACTTCAAATGGACAATGAAGCCAGGCACAGGGAGTGGTCATGTGTGAAAGATTGGGAGCAAGGGAAAGACCAAACGAATTTTCTGCTTGCAAAAATCGGTGTCTGAATTCCAAGCTGAGAAAACTAACACAGAGAAGTGGTGCAAAGCATGTCCAACATGGTGGACGCTCAGGGAATGCCCGAGTAGCAACTACTGGCCATTAACTTTCTAACAAGCCCTGCGATTTGCTCCCCAGGCTCCATTTCGGGTACAACCACTTTTTCCCAATTGATAATTGCATTTATCTGGCTTTCCATATACACAAGCTGGCCAAAGATCCTTACTAAGACCGATGACAATTTGGAAGATCTTGGTTGCTCGGATGTGTTGATTGATAAAGTGCCAAGAGACTCGCGCAGCTGGTTGTCCCACACCAGGCTCCGCTCTCGGCTCGGCCCGCTGTGCCAAGCATGGGGCCAGGGCTTGGTAGTGCTCTTGGTAAAGACCCACCGAGACTGCACATCACGTTTTCACTCTCTCTGAACGGTTGGCTTTCTCTGCTTTCTTTTGCCCTCCCATGTCTAGGTATGCGCATTATGACTGCTGCAGACAGCTGCTTGGTCCCAACCATCTGTGATTGCTGGTGTCCCCTACAGTGGGCATTAACAGTGGCCAATGTCGACGAGAGCCCCAAGTCAAAGCTGTTGTTCTTACGGCTCTATCATCAAAGTGAACGCCTGCCTGCAATCCCGGGTGCTTAGACTTGAAAGAGACTGTCAATTCTAGCATGACTCTTGGGACTCAAAGTGAGCTATCACAGCGGGCACTTGCAGCAGGTAACTTAAAAGAGGAGACCCAGCTGAGGCGTCTTTCCTTCTCTCAACTCAATAGCTAAGGTTTGACTCTTGCCTCAAACACCAGGTGGTTGATCTTTGCAGCCACAGCTGGTGTTAATACTTAGCTTGGAGTCTATATCAGGTGCTCGCAAGGGGTACTGACTGCGGGCAATCAACCTGCTTGAGGTCCTGTACAGCTTGGATGAGAAGATGATCAACGAGACATAAGGAGTAGATAAGGTACCTTAGGCATTTCAGAATTCTCAGCTCTCACACTAGGCATTCACATCTTCTATATTAGTGGGTGTCAGAATAGAGTAAATAGCAACATTGAATAATGGCATTTGCAGTGGGCATTAACAGAAGGTACTAACAACGGGCACTAATAATGGGCGATAGCACTCAGCTGTGGACTTTAGTTCACACTATACTGAACACGTTAGCATGATGCTGCATGTTTCTGAACTAAATTCCATCATCACAGCCGGCATCAACAACAGTCTCTAACAACTGATGATAATGTTTAGCTCTCCATATGGCGGGAACAGTGGCCTCTAGCAGTCAGCTTAGGTGTTCTTTAACATGCGGAACTGGCACCGTGCTATTATGCTGGGCAGCTGGCACTGACAACGGGCACTGATAATGGGCGACAAGGCTTGATGCTTGGACTGGAGTAGAACGAGGAGTTTAACAGCGGGTGATAACACTCGAAAGTCAAAGTGAGCACCAGCACCGGGTTCTACCAGTGGGTGATCATCGGGAGACGGAATCTAAAATCTGAGACTAGCATGGACAACAATAACCATCATTTTAATCAGGATGTTGACTGGCGGATTCCAAGAGATGTTGAGCAGGTATAAAGCCTGAGAGAAGGCAGAGGGAGAGACTGGTAGCAGGCAAAATTCTGCAGTGAGATCTTGGGTCTTTATCTTTATAGGAACAAAGTTATAAAGTCAGACAGGAAAGAACCTCACTGCAGGTCAAAGACTGAAGTCACAGCGAAAACAGTTGGTGTTCACTCCCATCACAGTATGACCTTGGCTATGATAACGGCTGCAAAAAATGAGGTGTTAGGAATGGGCATGGGGGACAGGCAGTTTAGTGAAAACAAGAACCGGCAACAAGTTGCTCAATGTCGTGAAGTTCCTGTTGTGAAGGGACATTTTGAGAATATAAAATCATTATGGGTTCAGGAAATAGACAGAGGGCTTGTCACTCTCCACCCTAGCGAAACACACAAAGACAGAGGAGGCAAAAAGACTGTCATAGAACAATGACATTGCTTTCAAAACAGACTATATGTCCATGTGCTCACATTGAGTCTTTTATGAGGTAGCTGTAAGTAGAGAAAGAGACTTGTCAATGTCCTATCTATTCTCTGGTAAGAAAGACATCACTTATGCCTGAACAGTTACAACAGGTATGGATAGCGGGTACTCGCAACCGAGATGCCAACGAGCTTTTCAGTAATTGCGATTACTGGTAGAGATGTAATTTTGCTGTTTAGACTCGAGTAGGCAGTTGTTAATGAGAAGTTCTGTTAGCAGGTGGTGATGTTGAAGGTTAACGATGGGCATTGACAATGTGTGTTTGATAATGGGAGTTATGGAGGAAGGGATATATCACTTCACACGATTCCCTTAGGTAAGCCTGAGACTACTCACAGTGTTCTTTGACAATACACATGAACGGTCGGTGCACTAATGGGTAGTTTTATAATGAGCCACAACGGGCTTGGCAGACACATATTAATCTGCTGTATATACCCTGGTGAGCAAGAGCTCATTTACACCGGAGTTTGACACCGTCCTTTGAATGTAGGTACCGACAGTAGATGATCTGATTATACGAACTGCGGTGGAGGAGGGGATATGCTAATTTGTTAGAGATCTTTCGGAAAACTGGCTTTACACGCACCAAACTAGGCAGTGATCATGGGTTATCATAGCGGCTACTAATAATAGGCATCCAGTTGCAGTAGGCGCCGATAGTGGGCGCTATCAATAGGCTCCCCCATCGGGCAGCGACTGTGAGCACTAACAACCTTCTCTGGTGCTAACTTCTGGTGGGAAGTGACATTAAGCACTAAGAGCGGGCACCGACAATGGGCAGTTGCTACTGGACTCAGCAGCAGGCCGCTGACATAGAGAACAACTATAGGCGCTCTGTGCCAGTAGCAACCAGCAAAGACATAAGATTATCAATTCGTTTCAAGTAATCTGTGTTTGGTGCTTATGTAGGGCTCTAGCATCAAGTGGTGACCTTGGCGCTAATAGGGGCTAAAACAATAATATTGATGGGCTATGAATAACAGGCCTCTGATTGCATGGGATAGTCTTACTGGGCCTTAACGCGGGTTTCTGGCTTAGCGAAAAGTCAGCAGCTGTGTCTGTGACGGGTGCTAACAGAGGGCATCAAGAGCGGCCTTAAGGAGAAAGATAATTATGGACCTGCTCACAGAAAGTGCCGACAGTGAGCGTCTGTAACAGAAATAGAAGCGTTTGTTGAGGAGCAGCATATTCAGAAGCAAAGTTCCCAGTGGGCACCAACCACAGGTGCTACCACTGTACCCTATCCTTGGGCTCCGACAGTGGGAAATTCACGGCTGCGCTAACCGAGTGCGACTGCAGCGGGTACTAACAATGGGCTGTGAACTATATGAGAACGGTAGCTGTATTCACCAGGCCAGCTACAATGGACGTTAGCATCAAGCACCAACCGTCTCCACGACTTATGTGGTTGGCCGTGTCCGTAGCGGGCATCCACATCAGGAGTCTACCTTGGCAATAGCTCTGTCTTGAACTATAAGACATCAGCAGCTAGGCTCCCTGCTGGCTGTATCCCTCCATCAACTAGCGGTTGCACTGGGCACTGACACCGCACACCAACCGCTTGATGTTGCGGCTACGCCCGCAGCCACACAGAGGCTTGCATTGCCCCCAGGGGAGACAGCCAGCTATAACAGCAGGTATCAGCCGTGGACCGAGTCACCAGCCATATAATGTCCAGGCCAATACCCGCAGCTATGCCCACGGCTGGGTGGTAGCAACTGGCATTCACAAAAGGCAGTCCTGACGGGGCTTTATGGGTGGACACTTGTCCAAGCCTCACAACAAGGTTTAACCTGCACCATATCGCGGTTGTGCATCGCGACCGCGACTGTCACAGCGGGTGTTACTATTGGACAATTCCACGGGGCTTCATGGGGGAGGTGGATGTGCTCGGCCGCAGCTGCGGCACTATACTACTAGGGGAGCTGGATAGAAATGTGAAAACAGAGAAGGAAGACTTGAGTTGAGGGGGTGCAGCGGGCTAAGCATTTAGTTGAAGGTTCTCAGGCGGCCAACAGGCTGCCGTTCGCTCTTCTCGCTCTTTGTTCTCCCATTTTCTCTCCTGCATCTGACTTGGAAAACTCAAGGTTGATGCTCTGCCGACTCCTCAAGTCGCTTCGATGAAGTAGGCGTCTGGCGGACGATTCACTGGCGAACCGAGTGCTGGTCATAAGCGGAAGCGGCCCGTTCTTCGAAGAAGGATAAGGAGAGTAAGAAAGCCGTAAAAAAAGTGAGTGGTAGCACGGCCATAGCAAGTAGCTAGCTCGGCCCCCGACCCGGACAAGATTCAAAGCGGCTGTGAAGGCCAAGGTTTCCGACCCTGGCTAATCGTATGGCTACACTGACCCTTCTATATATTGCGCCGGGCAGTAGCAACAGGTGGACATTGGGGATCAGGCAGTCAATGTACCGGATGTTAAAAGTCGGCTGGTAACTGGCATCTGGACGTGTACGTCCTGCTAGACCCGAGGTAAGACGATCTGCAAAAAGATGTTGAAGTATCGATAACATGGAAATGCCACACAGGGAAACACTGGAAAGTTCTGGAGCTGGCTAGATGGCCCTGTTGAGCGAGAACGCTTACGTTGCTGCTGTGGTAAAACAACGGCTACAAACGACACCAGAGCGGGTAACCACCAGTTGTATTTTAGTACACAGCTATTTCATTAACCAGGGACCAGGGTAACTGTAAACCATAAAACCACCCAGAGTCATATCACAATCTCAACTTGCCATGGTACAAATACACCCAATGCATTAGCATATCCAGGATAACTTTGTAGGTAGCACAAGAAAGTACCAGAGGGGACCTTTCGATACATATCTTAATCATCCCTGGCAGGGGTCATACATCCATCCAGAAGTCAAACTTTCCTGACGCATAAGTTGATCGGGATTTATCCAACCAAGTGCTGCAGACTCTCCGTTTAATGGCCAGAAAGCGAGCGCTCAGGTGCAAAACGATGGCTCGAGAGGAGCTCGAGTAGATGATGAGATCTGACAGTTGATGATTGTCATTATCTCAACAAGTCGGCGACCATAGCTAGATCTGGTTACAGCAACTTGTCGTGAGAGGCGAGTGTGATCCTCAGCAAAAGCCTCGTCCACTTCCGAGAAGCCAACTTTCCTCCCATCCCACCTAACGTATCCAAACTAAAACCCATCATCGCTTACTGCCCCCCATTTTCACCTGACGACCCAACTTGACCCTGTTGTCCCTGCCCCTGAGCCTGACCAATCCGCTCCCCAACAACCGGACCCGGACTCCTCACCACCGACCCCTCCTTTCCCCCATTCATACCTCCGCCAACAACCGAGCTCGCTCCATTCTCAGGAGATGTCGCAGGCGAGAAACAAGCCGAGTGCTGCGAGGCAGGAGAGACTGAGGATGGAGCCGTCATCGCTGTCGTGGTGGACCCATTAGGACTGACGCTCGCCATAGTTGTGGGCGTGTTGTTGTTAGAGTCCATGTTAGGTGTGGTCGGAGGGGTCGTACGGGCGGATGGAGCCTCGGGCTGGGAGGGGGCACGGTCAGGCTTGCCTTGGAGTTGGGAGGTGAGTTGGAAGGCTGTGGTCGTGCTGGCGGTCGGATCGTCGGGGACCGGGGTCGGCGAGGGGAAGACGGGTTCCATTTGGGTCGGTTGTTGGAGTTGTTGGACCTGGGGTTGATGTGCAACGCTCATGTTGTTGTGGTGAGATTGAGGTTGATGAGTGAGGTGGTGCTGGTGGTAGAAGGTCGCGAAGTTGTTTGCGTTCTCCATCGCATAGGTGCTAGTGGTACGGGGGATAGGAGGGAACATGGTCTGTGAGGGAAGGCCTGTAAAGGTCAGAGTGCCTTGCACCGCGGGCTGCATCTGATTGTGCTGCATCTGAGTATGCTGCTGGGTCAGATGAACATGCGCTCCGTGTGTCACGTTTTGCAGCTGATGGACTTGGAAGTGTTGAGGATGGAGGTGGCCGTGAGCTTGGGGATACATGTGCTGCTGTCCGACAGCCTGGGCAGTGTTCTGCTGCGGCGGCTGCCTATGAGACTGCCAGGGTGATGCTGGCAGCGATGAACCGCCATTGCCCAAGCTAAAGTCCTGCAAAGGAAACTCGAATGGCGAGCTGGCTGTTGAGGGTGGAGGAGTAGGACCAGCACCAGCATTATTGCCCATTGTACCGGCGCCAGATGCCATGCCCGCAACACCGACTGCAGGACCCATGGCTGCAATAGAGTTGTGATGATACGTGGTACGCTGGTTCTGGGTTTGAACAAAGTCGTTGCTTGCCGTAGGCGGGCTGTGAGGAGCCATCATGAAGCCCGAGGTATCGGCCGCCATCATACTGGCATCTCCACAGGGAGTCATGCGCGACTGTATGAAGGAAGTATGAGCATCAGCAAGAGCAGCGACAGTCATCGCTGCAGGAGCTGACGTAACCAGATCAAATGGGCTAGGCTGTTCGCACATCCCAGGATGACCATGAATAGCATTGGTCAGAGTATTCATAGCCTGCTCTTGCTTGACATTGGAAAAAGATGGAGCCTGTCTGTCGGGGCAGGCACCCGGCTGGCCATGGACAGACTCGCGTTTGACCATTGGTGCAATGGGCATCATCGGGGCTGTAGGAGCAGGCAAGCCATTCTGCTGAGACTCCTGTTTGATTTCCACCTTAACCTTGGGCTTGACATCTGTGGTGGGCTCAGCCTTGATGATGGCCTCGCCGGTTGTCTCATCATCCTCCTTTTTCGGCTTCACAACATCAGTCTTTTTCTTCTTCGTCACCCTTGACTTATCATCTGGAGTTGTATTCTTGTTGCGACGCTGCGGCTCAATGCCGAGGATAGCAGCACGAAAGCGGGAATATCGCATACGGGCAGCGTGGCCGTTGGTTATCTTTTGGGTCAGGTACGGGCTGTTAGCCACCTTATTCCAGTCGATCTAACCGGATCAGTTAGCATGAGATAGCACAGCCTTGCTGCGGAGTTCTACCTACATCTTTCAGGCACTTCTGCTGGAGGATGGCAAAGAGGAAGCGGGCCATAGCATTGTCGTTGTTGGCCATGTTGGTGATGGTTGCCAGAGGCTGGCTTAAGGAGCCTTGAGAGTTGGAATGATAGCAAGAGAGACTCAAGACAATTCTCAGCTCAAACCTTGAACATCAACTGCAGAAAGGAGAAGAGCAGCTCAGTGTTCATATGATGGGACAGCAGGCCAATATGGCAATTAAAGCCCAGTGTTCAACTGCTTGCTTGGAGAAGAACTCTGCTGTGGCCGCAATCACAATCACCAAAAGTCAGTGCTCAGCGGCGGAGTCGTGAGTCACTGGGGTGTAGTTCAGTGGTGAGGCGGCCAGTTATATGTCTGTTTCACCATCAAAAAGGCCGATTGGGACCTTCGTATGGACTATGAGCTGCAGTTTGCAAACTATGAACGGAGACCAACCGCTCAGCCAGGTTCCAAGGCTGTGGGGAGGTGCGGTATTGTCAAGCAGGACTAAGGAGGGGTGATAAGGACGGCAAGGACACGAGTCCCCTTGGTCCAAAGGCCCTTTAAGAGCAAGGTTGGCGGGATACCTTGGCTCCTTGTGTGCATGTAAGGAGGATCGTCAGGAGGAGGAGAAGGAGTAGAAAGCATTCCCGATGGGAAGAAAGGCGCAAAGACGGCCAGATATACAAACAAGGCGGGGCAAAAGGACCAGCCAAAGGGCCGGCTCCTTTTTCCCCCAGAAAATCTTTCTGGCCATTCAGATATTGAGTTTGATTCCAACCCAATTGAGATAGCCGCACGGCTGCCACAGCAATGAAAAGCGACGGCATGGATGGTTGCCTGGACCGCGCAGGGTGTCCCGTGGTATCCCGTGGTGTGAGGGGAAAGGCTATCAAACAAAAGAAAAACTGGAAAAAAGGGAGCAAACCGCTGAAGCCATCGGGCCTCATGCTGACACGAGATTGGTGATACTGCTGCGTCGGCGACGCGCTACCGCGGCGCCTTCGCGTAAAGTGGTTGCTCCAAGACCTGGTCGTGCATGGTTTATGGATGCCGATCCCTGCTCGCGGTTCCCTGCCGAGGACGGTGACACCCACTTGCATCCCACCAAGCAGCATGGCCACCTGCTGCACCTCATGCAGTAGTATGGGAACACGCAGCGAATGCGAGCTCGAGACTGGGACCTACCTGATGGAGCAAACAGAGCACCGCGACCGGGGGAGATTGAGAGGATTGCAAAGGCAACTCGACGCATCCGTCAATTGATGATGCCATGACTATAACAGCAGTCATCGTGGAAGTCGGCGATGGCATGTCTCCGAGTTGTAGTGGAATGGTGAGGCGCAGAAGTGTGGTACCCATGTTTCCGGTGTCCAGTCCCGGCAGCGTCACATAAAATATAGATGAGTCACTAATTGGGGGAAAGATGTGAGTGGCTGGAGATGAAAAGGTCGAAACCGGACGACTTTTCCCGGCTCTCCAGTTTCCAACTTCCATCTGCCTCACAGCGTGACGGAGGATGACTGACTGATTGATGAGGCAACCATACGCACGTAACCGCAATCAGAATGGAGTCGTACCTGCATGGCCATGAACTTTCATAGCCAGCGGCATCGCTTCCGTCGCAGACTCGCAAGAGCCGTAAGTGATAGCGAGGGATGGTTTTGAAGCCAAGGCTTGTTCTCCCTGCAGCTTGCTGGGAGCCCACTCCAATATATGGGTCTGTGCCATGCAAAGATGACACGTCCCACATAGACTGCGACGCGATGGAGCAATTGGTAAATTGGAGAGTGCTCAGGCCTTTCTGCTGTGGCTTCCGTTGGCCCATCGCATTGTGAACGAAGGATTGTGATAAGCGAGTCGAAAAAGAACAGATTACCAATATCTCACCGATTTTGGCGGACTTTGGAACTTTCCGCTTGCGTGCCACGGAATTTCAGAGGCGAGGCCGACGTGGAAGGTAGCAGCACCGGCGCGTCGCAGCTTCCCTTCTTCTGTCGCGATATTTGCGCCAGATCATCTGACTTGTAAAAGTGGGGGCAGAGCTGCCAAGCTGCAAAGTCTCGCGCTCTTTCGGATTGCTGCCTGGTGGTCGCATCTCCACTCCTCAGGCAAAAACATGTTCCCCACCTACAAGTTGGTTTTGCGCGCTCATTGGCTGACTTGGTTCAGGGTCAGAGACATCGGCGCCGGCTGAACGTGTGGCCGGCGCAACCTCCTGTTTGCCACTTGTTTGAGCACGTCGTCTCCGCCCACCCACGCAATCTAGTTCTTCTATCTCTCCTTAGCAGACCTTAGCAATTTCACGCATCACTCAGCATCGCTTACACCGCCCGCGCTTCGCTGGCCCGCCTGCTCGGTCATCCCGGCTGCATCCCTACCCGCGATTCCACAATGAACAAAAACTGGAACGATAAGGCCGACAAGGACCTGTTCTTTACCATTTTGCAAGTTAAGAATATCGGCGTCATCAGCGGCTCAGAATGGGTGACGATAGGCAACCATATGCGCTCACTCGGCTACGGCTTCACCAATGAAGGATGCCGGTAAGTGTTGCGGCCCTGTGTTAGAGCTACCAACTGCCCGCCGAAACGTTGTTGCCGCTGTGTTGTTATGGTTTCAATTGGCGGTCGTCAATTGCTCACATCGCTGCTCATCGTGTATCGTGCTTACGCTTTACGGTTTGTGCTTTACCGTGTTTGCAATTGTTTGAAAACAACCTTTCAAAACACCGTCATCCATGTGACCGTCATGTACAGCTTTACCCGCTTACTGGATCACCCAATTGTTGTATTTTCCCGTATGATGACGGCTGTCAGATAACATGTAACTGCTGTTACCATCGTGCTTCTTTTACCACCATCATCCCCCCATCCCCAATCACTCCTGGTTGCATTCCCTATTTTTCGGTCTGGAACGGTGCTGATGCCCATGCAGTCAACATTTCCAAGGCTTGCGTCGTGCCCAAGCTAAAGCCGAGCAAAATGGCCTGCAGAATCCTGCTGTCAGGAACATCGATCCTACCATAAACCCTATCACCCGTAGGCCAGGTCCCGGCAGGGGTCGTCCGAGAAAGTCGGCAGCTAATACCAATGCCGATCCAAATGCTAATGCCGCTGCCGCTGCTAATGCCGCCGCCGCTGCGAACCCCGCCGCGAACCCCGCCGCGGCTCCTGGACCTGAACCAGCGGCTCCTGGAGTCCCGATTGCCCCAGCTCCTGCTCCGGCGCCCGTTGAAGCCCCGCAGCCTGGTGCCATCCCTCCACAGGGTTCTGTCCCTGTCGGGCCCGCGCCGGACCCGCAAGGAGCCCCGGCCACTCCGGCTCCACCTGGAGCTGTTCCTGGCTCATTTGTACCCCCTCCCGGGGCGTCTCCAGCCCATCCTGCTTTTGCTCAACCCCAAGCGAGACCATCTGCTGCTCCTAGGCCTACGCAAGGCCAGGCCCCAGCGGCTGCCCCGGCCCCGCCGCCGGTGGCGACGGCACAAACAAGCCCAGCTCAGGCTCGTCCTGCGCCGGTGCCTGCTATTACCGTAAACAACAATGCTGCTGCCGCTGCTGCTCCTCAAATAGCTATCCCTACCCCAGCTCCAACTACTTCTGCCCCTCCAGAGACGAATGACGATGAGGAGACAGAAGAGCGCGCAGCCAAGCGTCAACGGTTGAGCGATGATACAGGCAGCCGGGAGGGGTCCCTCGAGGATGAGGCCGTGTTGAATGCTTTGACGAGTGCCAACAATGTGGAAGGTACGCCTGGGGATTATCAGACCGAGTAAGTATTTATCCTTTATTAGAGGGAAAATTGGGGGAAATCGATGTTGACTAGAGAGATAGATATACCTACGGCGACGCTTAGCTGGCGTTCCCGATGAGCTACGTCGGCCATTCCCCAGTTGGTCGTGTAGTGCTGTGCCATCGCTCTGCCTGTCAGTCTTCATTGTCTTCAGCATAATCCATATTGCATGCGGGTTTTGACTCCTTTCAGAGAGACAATGAAAGGGAGTGGATGGAGGGGGGGGGGGGAAAGTAGCTTCGCCTTTGCTTGATCTTCAGTCTTGCTCTTTCTTTGGTTCGGTCTCCAAAAGCGGTACTCTGCTTCAAGTTGAGAGGAATTTTTTTTTCCCCGGCTTGTCTGCTCTGTCCTGGGTTAGAAGCAGGACGTTGTAATATTATGTATCTACATTATCTACGCTGCCTTTCTTTAGCTGGAACCGGTGTTATGGAGAGTGGGAAGGAGTGCAGGCGTTATTCTGAGTTTTAGTAGTTGCTGCTTGGTGCTGCTTTGCTACTGCTATGGTTGTGGTAAGGAGTCTGGCCTTGGATTGTTGTTCTTTGCCTTGAGTTTTGGGGGTTGTTTGTTGGCTGTGCCCAGGGAGTTGGCAGTTGGTGTCTTGAGTTTGAGCTTTGGAGTTGCTAGTGCCGAGTAGGTAGGGAAGGTAAATTAAACTAGCAGATAGAAGTCTTCTTGATCTTGCTCCTGGTGCAATGAGAAGGGAGAGGAGTGAAGATAACGAAAGTTGAGTGGCGTTGTGCCTTGGTTTCATTAACTGGTTCATAATGACAAGCTGTGAAGTCTAGGTGAAAAGGGTTGGTGAATCTTTTAGTGTCTACAATACCTCCCAGGCCGGTCCGTCTTGCTCAATGAGAACGAGAACATGAAAACGAGACAGCTTTGGCTGTTGAAAGGTCGAAGATCGGGTGATGATGGCAAGGCAAGTAACATCTTCCATAGGTAGCCAAGTAACTCTCATGAGGAATTGCTTATTCTGCTACATCTGATCTTTGTGTTTTGTGGCAGGTTCTGACTCCTGGTGCTGATTTCAACCAACAAACTTAATTTATCTCTTGGGAGGGTGAATTCTCATGGTAAAAACATCCCAAGTCTCTACTGTCTGAAATCAACTTGCATCGCCTGATGTACAATCTTAGTCTGAATGTTTAATTCCATATCTCCAACAGAAAAATATATCTCGTCAACGAAATGTCATGCCGATTGGTTCACTGTAAAGACCCACTCAGGGCGGTCGTCGACTAGAACAACTATGATGGACATCTTCCATCACATTGGGCTGTTTCCAAGTAGTCGCCCTCTTGGACATTGTGACACCAGGCCAAGCTGTCGTCGCCAAAGCCCCCTTCCGCCTGCTGGGAATAGCCCTATCGGCCATGCTCTCTGCTGTGACATTCCCCTCTTCAACTGGCGGAGCTGACCTTTGTCGGCGGCACTAAGGATTATCCTCTCTGTCCACGGTTGATGATCGCACCAGGCTTTTACCTCAACATGTCACAGCATCCTGCTGCAGCCTGCGGAGCAGATACTCACACACTCTCAAACGACAGTCGGCGTCCAGAGAGGGTGGGATCACTCAACTCGGAAAGGGAACCACAAGTCTTGTCCATCTCCTGCTCCGAGGAAGAGACAAACTGGAGAATATTGGCCCCTTGCATGGTTGTAGGAGGGAGATACTGGAAAGTGAAGCTAAGACACAAGGGGACATGGACCGTCTTGTCACGGCGTGGGGGGGAAGGGGGAGGAATAATTCCGCTGGGGCTGCTTGGTTGAAGGAGGGGAGGAAAATACGAATTCAAGGACTTGGCAGAGAGGAAGAAAAGATGATCTTGTCGATTTGAAAGATGGAAAGACGAAAAGGTGAAATGTCAGTTTAGTGTGTGGAGAATATGAAAGCCATCCAGATGGGTACAAGGTTGGCAGATGGATGAAGCCTGGAGATTAGAAGAGTTTGGTGTTGATAATTTACAGTTGAGATCAGCAATGAAGCAAAGTGCTAGAATAGACTGTCCGATCTGGACTGAAGACGAAGAACAGCTAACCCGTCTTTGTTGACACTGAAGGCACTCTACTCTTTCATGCATGAACTACGTGCAGGTACGCCAAGGGCAAAGCTGGCTGTTTATGTGGAAGAAGATGCCATTGGGACAGAAGGCTCTCTGAGGACTTGATGAACAGCACGAGCTCAGCTCTCTCTTCTTCTGTTGTATAGGAGGACACGCAGTGCGTTGTTTTACTGTGCAGTAAGGCTGGGAGCTCAATGAGGGAAGCATGTCTTTACCCCGCTGCTCTGTGTGCATAAAGACATGCACTGAGCGGTTTCAGCTGGCAGAATTTTGCAGATGATCACCATAATTTTGGGTTCATGATGTGGTTTATCAAGGTGCACAACTTAGTTCCCTAGGAGGTTCTATGAGTTGTTAATATGATCCCACAAAGATGGTTGGCAAAGGCTCATGATCGTGATATCTTTAAGTTGAGCGCAGTGAGAGCCTGGTGTTGACCCGAAGCTGCAATGGACGGAGAGTCTTACCACACGACGATGGTTTCCTGGCTAGTACGGATGCCGGGTGCTAGTTGGAACTCGCAGCCGGCAAAGTGTTTTTAACGCCAGGCATTAGTTGCTTGTCTGGCGCGGAAGCCTGCTGTTGATCCCAAGCTCGTTGTGGGTACTAGGCATTAGTCTGTGTCTGCAGCGGACAAAGCATGTTGACATCGGCAGTTAGTTACCTACCACTGTGAATTCTGCACTCAAAGTACCTAATTACTGAGCATAAGTCTCAACCCGCTATCAATGCAAACTGTGGCATAGACTCAATATGCGGACTTTGGCACAATAATAGCTTGGAAGTTTCACCAAGCGGTTACAGCCGGTAGTCACTATGGGCAGAGCTTGGGATGAGTGTTCTTTGATTAGAACCGTGAGATAGCTTGTTTCAGGTATTAACTTGTTTCCCTCTCTCATGGCATAAGGTTCTATGACAAGGCTTGCTCCAAAGACAAGGTCTATACGCTAAGCACAGCTGTTCCCCTTTCGGTCGTAAGTTTCGTCCGCCTCTTACTTCTAACTCATTCAAAATCAGCAAGGTCTTCCACAACGGAGACAGAGAAAATGGGTCAGGAGAGAACAGTCCGGGAGGTTTGGAAACAGGTGAGAGAATTAAACCTCATGCAACCTGGAGCTTGAGTCCTTAACTTGGTGAAGAGGCTGAAATAATGATAAGCAAACCTCCAGACTTACTACTCAGCTCTTATCATGAGGTTGCCAAAAAGTCAAGTTTTGGTTGAGAATAAAAGTTCACCAGCAGCGCTAAGAAGTGTCCGGCTACAGAAACCAGTGATTGTCTCGAGTTTATTCTCGACAGGAAAGAGCCATTAAGCTTTCCTAGCTTTCCGGGGTCCTGATCAGCGGAGAAGTGTCCCATTCGCAGCCCTGGAAGGGGTCTCCGCGTCCCTACTTAAGGGGTAACATTCTGCCTACGGGAAATTCCAATCAGCGATTCCAACCCGCGACCTCCGCGAGGGTGGTAGCGCGATTCAATTCTCTGATTGGTGTGCATGCGACTACGCCTTTTGGCCCAGCCGTCATCTGCCCCTTCGTTGAGAGGTAGAACCCGAAGGGCGCATTATATGGCTGCTTGCCATGAGAGAGAACAAGACAGATCTTGGGAAGAGAAGGTGTTTGAGCCAGGAGGAAAGGTGCGGGGCATAGGGCAGGTGCTGGACGGGGGGAAGAATTGAGAGGTAAGAACAGTTTTGTCCCCCAAATTCTGGTTGTTGGCCAGTTTCTGAGTCGTCAATTTTGCTTACATTAACGGATGAGAAGACATGGAAGTGAGCATCACTTGTTTTCTGGGATGAAGAGTGTCAATACATACAATAGTATCCTTCTGTCGAAGTTCACTTCCCTCCTACTGTTCGTCTGTTGGCTCCTCACCTAGTTGACAGGTCCAAAAGGAGCGAGAGCTACATTGGCAAGTTTTTCGTTCTTTATTAGGTTCAAGGCCGTCATCTTTCATGACACCATTACGGGACGAGATGTAGTTTCCAGCGAGAAGTCATGTCCTGTCACCGAAATTGCAGCCGGCAGCCGCAGCCTGCAAATTTGACTGGTAGCTGGTTGTTGACTTCACGACGGCATGTCACCCATTTACTCTATGCCCATTGCGTCAGTCTTAATTTTGACAGAATTGCACGAGAGAGTTAAGACGGGAAAGGGGTAAGAAGGGTAAGACTGTGATTACGTCAGTCTTACTCTGGGCTACTAAACACTCCTGAAATATTGCTATACCAGATTCTGAGAGAGTCTGAGGCCCAACATCGGGCTATTCTGCATTTGCCAGTGAAGAAAGACTTCCATCAAGAAGCACCCCAAGCTTGAGCATGTTTCGTGGCCCAGTAAACTAGATCAGCTATGTTTTACTGGGGCTGATGAAAAAAGATTTCTGCTCGCTGTAGAGATTGGCAATGGGTCTTGTTTAATAGAAGGGATCATGGCAGCTCATCCGACAACTCTTGGCATGTTTTCTGATTGCCAAGAAGGGTTTCTCAACATCCGTTGCGGGGTAACCTTAAGGGGGAACCCCTGAGTGGCACCTGCCTTGGGCCAGAACTTCACCAGAGCCACAACAAAGGTACATCATCAATATAATCACACCTTCCATCGCCACCACACGCACCCACATAGCTGCATATGCGACTAACAGCAGGCGGAGATAGCAGCGCAGGCGGTGGGCACATGAGGCGCACGCGAGCTCCGCCAACTGCTACTTTAAACCATCTGCTGCAGATGGCAGAATTTTTTTTAAAAAAAAATTACTCCAAACGAAACTACCGACTGCGACAGCCAGCACAAGCTGTCTGCTGTTGACGACAACGATCATGACACACTGTGAGAGCATGACATGGTCCCAAGAGGATTATGTGGCCCTTGTCACGGGCCTCTACAAGCTGTTCGGGTTCCAGATTGGGCCCGAACAGCGGGCAGTCATCATGTCTGAGCTCCATAAGCGTGGCTCAATCGGACTTGGGGTCCGTGAGATACATATTTCATTCATTTCGTCGTATGTTTGTTTCAGCTCTTGTACTGCTCTGTGTCGTCTTTCATCGCATTCGTTGCTCTACAGTGGTAACATAGGTTTTGCAGTTCACATCATTGCATGCTACCTTTACCATCGCTGGATGTTATGATGATTTTCTACCTAAAATGTGTGTTGCTCATGCAGTTATCATTGTACTTGTTTAGCCGCAGCCTGGTTGCCTTAAGTAGCGTCAATGATGCTACCATCCTCCGTATGCTTCGGTTTGTTCAGGGTGAGCGGCCAGTTGTTCCATTGTCCTCAAAACAGCTGTTTGAGCCAGAAAGAGCTGCAATCTCAAGGCCAGAAATTGATGGAAGCACATTTCAATCACGTGATCTGCGGACGAAAGTCAGGCCCTTGTTCTGGTCTCTCTCATTCAATGCTATTGTACGGCTTTCGCAAGATCTGAATTCTTTTCCCAAACATCCCACTTTTTTGCTTGTATCTCGCAGCATATCGTGATATCAGCACCTGTTTTTCTTTGCCCTAAACAACTTGTTGATTGCTAGAATCTCTTTACGTCGAGAATCATGCCTGTTCGCTGGGAGGACATCCGTGATGACCTCATTCAGGGGCTCGTCAACGTCTTTCCTCCTCTCAACAAGGAGCAACAGAATGATATAGTCGCATTTTTGCAGGCTCGAGGCCATGACATCGTTTGGAACGCACTTCGGTATGTTTTCTGTTCTATCTGCTATCGTCAGGTGGGTGGAATCACCATTTTGGGAAGAAGTCGGGCAAATGCCCCGCGTCTTGCCTTGTGATTCTATTTATTTCCTCTCTCATGCTGCCCTCCTTACCTTTCTCTCACCTTTCCCTTCGACCTGCTTTGTTATACCTCAGTCAGAAAAGTTCTGCTTCGCCAACTATTATCAACACCATTACTCTGATCTACTCTGGTTCGCATTGGGATACTTTATTCATAATGCCGCCCAAGCGTCTTCTTCACTCCTGGAATGCAGAGACTCATGAAGATGTTCTGATCGCTCTCTTGGACATTATGAAACCTGTCAAGGAAGATTGGGCCAAAGTCATGGAGAACCTGCGTGAGAAGGGGTACACCTTCTCTGAGGGTGCTTTGGTGTATGTGGCAGCCCCGCCAAATCAGCGCTTTTGCTTTGTTGTGTTTCCGCTTTCCTTCCATTTCTGATCTTCCTGTGTTCACTCTGCACTTATTCATACATTTTCTCTCTCCAACTTTTCCCTAACAACTTTCTTTGCTCCCTTTTCAAAAACACTCCTACGAACCACTTGGTTCCCTACTTTGCTGCACACATCTACGACACGATCTGGCCTTCACCATGTCTGCTAGAAACCCCACTGTTTGGGATCACGATGCCCATCTCACTCTTCTTCAAGCCGTCATGTCTGAGAACCCTCCCACTGCTGATGAGTGGGAGCGAATCTTGAAAAGGGTTGAAGCCAAGGGCTACAGATACACTCCCAGTGCTGCTATGTAACTCCCCCCACTGAAATTTCTTCAACCCAAGCATCATCTCCATTTTATCCTTCCTCCAGCTTTCTCTTCCTTTCCTTAACCATTTCTCTTCACTCCTCTGCTTTTCTTCCGCAACGCCAACCAAGTTTCTGCTTTCCTTTCACTTCAACCACGCAACAACTCCCCTCTCTCTAATCTCGTCCTTCGTCGCCGCCGACTTTTAAAATGTCGGACAAGCCGGAGCGCATGACCTGGGACCATAAAGCGGACCACGATCTACTCAGCTCCATCGTCCAAGAATTGGCTCCTTCGCAGGAACAGCTTCGCGGAGTCATGCGTCGCATGCATGAGCTCGGCTATTCCTGCACTTTGAAGGCGATCACGTAACAATTTTCGCGCTTTTTTCAATTTCCGTTTCGTCTTGCATTTTTTGCCTGCTTTATCGCTCGTCATCATCAATTTCTTCTTTCAGATATCGCTAACGGCCTCCTAGGCAGCATCTCCAGAAGTTGCGCCGTAAGGATGAGAAAAAAGCTGGTAACGGCGAAGATGGCGCCTCTTCTGCTGCGACCACTCCTGCTAAGACTCCTCGTCGCCGCGCCGTTGCCGCAGGTTCCGCTCGGAAGGGCGGCTCTGCCAAGCGCAAGGCCTCGGCCGTCGACAATGACAACTCGGACACTGAGTTCAAGACCCCTTCTAAGCGCGGTCGCAAGGCTATCAAGAAGGATACTACCAAGTCTGAGCCTGAGATTAAAGAGGAGTCTGAGCTGTCCGAGCCAGCTTCTCCGTCTGTAAAGTCCGAGCCTCACTCTGACTCGGAGGGCGACAACAACGTGGAGCCTATTGTCAAGCAGGAGGAGCAGCAAGTTTCCTCAATATTCTTATCGTCACTGACCATGCTGCTAACCTTTCCACAGGGAGGTCATGTACGCCGGTTGACTTCGCTCCGACGGCTCTCACTTTATACATCCCCGGGCCTAAGGATCATCATCATGAGCCACACTCATTTTTCTGGTTGGGTTGGTCTTTGATAGCATAGGGATTCGGGATTTGGCGATAGGCGTTTTCGGTGGGACTAGCACTGCGGAGGATGGATTGGGTCTCTTGGGGTTTGGCTTTGGGGGTCTCCCTTGAAAAACTCTAGGTTAGCTCTGGCCGGTCTTTGTGCCATGTAATGAGACATTTGGTTCAACTTTCAGAACTATTCTCTTTCCCTGTTTGTGAGTGTCTTGTTTGTGATCTTTGATGTGATGTGCGCGTCTGTGGGTGTGGAACGCCGAGCCATGGGGCCCAGGACTTGACATCAAGACCTACAACCACGCTCTTGTATGTGTCGTGATCGCGACTGCTGCTCGCTCATGAGAACCACAACTGGAAAAAGATCTCTCCAATATTGGCCCTACAATCATGGAAGAGTCTCTCTCTGTTTCATTCAAGTCTTTGTTGTGTCTTTTATCCTGGATGACATCGTGAAAAGTGAAACATCTCTGCCTACCACTGCACATCTTGTGCAAAATGACAGACAAGAACTAGCCCCAAGGATGTCACTGATATCCACGGTAGATTTTTACATTTCCATCGCTAATTTCATGACGATTTTAAGGACATTGTCCACACCTAGTCACTGGCTCAGGGGCTCAGAGCTTTGCACGTTGTCAGAATAAGCTTGCTTCCAAGGCGCCAAGTCACATGGACATGTGCATGTTGCCTGGTAACGTCAAGTCAATAATATTTGGACAATTCCCGGGGAGGGAGAGGCGCGGGGGGATGATGCAACATGGGGTAGGGGAGGCCTTTGTGGTAAACTTGTCCATTTAGGGCCTCTGGATATGTTGACAAAATTGAAAGAGAGCTAAAAGTCCAGACAATGCCAGTAGTTTATGCGATGCTTGGAAGCTGCAACGGTGATTGATTGCGTATGTCTTATTCAATCCTTCTGAAAGAGTTGGTCCTTGCCTTGCAGTTTAAGATTTTGAAGTATGCGTCTTACGAATTACACAGTTCACGCCAATTCACTCAGTGAGTGATTCAGTGTTCCAGCCTGTACTTCCTAACTATGTGCCAGAAAATCGATTTCTCAAAGTGGGAAGCAATTCTATGTAATGTGCAGCTAGTACACTATCTTTACCATCAATGTTCTGTTCACATCATCTGTTACCAATCTTTTGCCACTCTTTGGTGTAGGTATCAGTGTGAAGATGCTCAGAAGCCTTCATTTCGCAAGTGTTTAGACATCACAATCTTGAATGAGGTAGATCGTGGACACTAAGGAACTCATCAATATATGCTAGACTGCATCACTCCAATGCTACTCTTCCATTGCTTCCTTCAGGCTTAGCCATTAATTCATCTTCTGATACTGAGAAACCACAATGGTAACCAGTTCCACAGTCCGTATACTGCATATCATGGCTGAGATGGAGTTCCTGATCAGAAATACGGCAACACTGCATGTTAGATGGTTGTTAGCTTGTCATAGCATGCATCTTTTCTGTACTCCTTTCCGTCTGCAGTTCTCGTTTTCATCCAAAATGTATCTTGAATGTTTGTATCAGTACAGATATAGGCAGTCTGTCAGAGTACAGCAGTAATTTTTAGTATACCCATGAACCAGTCAAGGTATCAAGCCCTGATTGCTCGCTCACTGGTTGTAGGCTTGTTCCTTTCCTATATTCCACCGGTATATCATAGCTCTGGTGTCTTTGCAACAACAGAGTGAGTGTATAAGCGGGAAACACTATTATTGCTGTCCCCGGCTGATGTCACGAACTCAACCTGACGAAGATATATGTCAACACAGTGGCTCTCGTTCTCTCTCGATGTCAGGCCAACTATAGAGGATGCGAAACTAGTCAAATAAGGAGCTCTGGGTCAAAGACAGGAGTGGACACAGCATGAATTTATCAGTGTCATACACTACTCAATATCAATCAATCCCAAATCTAACCAGTTGCAAAGCCCACCTATACCATCAGCCCAATCTGCGTCCTTTTGTCTAGAGGGCTTTGGCAATTGCCTAATGGCATAGCAAATATACTCTATCTATAATAACAACATTCAACATAGCAGGAGAATCGGACTTGAATATGGATAAGGTGGATATGTGAGTTTGGAAGTAGTAAATGCCATTGGAAGATACCTAAGTTCAAGACTGATCTGGATGTGGATGGACAGAGCCTGCAAGCTAATTAGTGATGAGAAATTGTTGAAAAAAGCATCTGTGAAATTTTTACATTATCCTCTTGTACTCTGCAATCTTGACCAAGTCCTCGTCCTTCATACTTAGTGTCTGACGACAGTGCCCTCTAAGGACACTTCTTCATGAAATGGACTTGGTTGTGGACTCATGGAGCCAAAAAGCTGTAATTGATCTGGGCATATGTGTGAATGTCTTTTGGGTATCTTGTGGAGTGCTTTGACTCAGATGTGACACTGGTAAGTTCACTCTGTCTTTGATATATGGGCAGAGTGAAGAAAGAGGGCCTTCATTCTAGCATCGAAAGAGATGATATGTAAGAGGAGTGGTTGATGAGGGAGTAGCCGGTGCAGCAGTAAATCTGTCTGCCATTCAGTCAGTCTCTGAGCTCCAGTGTCTTCACGGTTGGAACCAAGACATCTCTGGATCTTGGAAAACAATTCTTCGACTTGCTGGCATCTCTATCTAGATGGCGCATGGTTGTAGGATACCGCAAGTCATCAATCTGTGGTTGTTACCATGCTTTGGAGATTCCAGTGTCCCATTGGCAATTGCCAAGTCGGTCGGTAGCCATCTTCCTGCTCGTGTGGGACCCAAGGTTCTGGGCCAATCTTAGGCTTTTGCACGTCCAAGTTATGTTTTGTGCTGACCATCAGATCCGTTAACAAAGTGCGTTATATTTTGGAATGGAGACACAGCGCTTAAAAGACGCAGCTAAATGACGGTTCAAGGCTCTATCTCTGAATATAATGCTTGAAACAGGAGGGAGTGAGCATGCTTAATGGCAGCTCGAAATGAGAACACCCTTCGGGTTCTCAGCCATGCAAATTATAGAATATTTCAATCTAGGTAACTTAGATATAAGAAGTTATTGTCCTATTTTCCGTAGCCAGAGCTCGTCTAGTGAAAAGAACCAAACCAATCCGCCTTTTTCAGCAAGAGCAGTGTGTGATTGTTGGTCCGCCATGTTTCTTAATATGAGTAGTAATCTTGCGGATGCTTTCTGGATGACAGCTGTCCTTAAAGGTAACTCGATCCCATATTCACTGATTCCTTCATCTTTGACTCTTTGAAAAACACTGTGTGTGTGTCATGATAGGACAATGAATTGAATGTAATGCTTTGCAAAAACATCGGCGTGCGACTAATGTGGATGAACATACGTCAAAGGACAATGGACGCGAAAGAATTGTGTGTGCTCAACTCCAGTACAAGAATTTCCTGTAACTATCCTGAATACAAGGCAGACGTGGCAAAATTCATCTTCTCGGAGTCCTTCCTATTTCATGGCCAGCCTGTCCAGGTGCCAGATCTGACCTGGATCTTCCCGAATAGTCCCGTCTACTCTCCAGCTCCCACAGCCCTATGCCTGGCACTGTGCATGGGTGCCAATGGGAGCACAATAGGAAGTCACAGTATGAGGACTCTTGCACGGTAAATTATCGGCACCTCGTCTCGAACTTGGACGAGATCCCGGTCCCAAAGGAGTATTTAACCCCCCTCACCTGAACCCTCAGGTTCAATTTTTCCTCTTTCCACAACCAAAACTTCCCAACTCTCTGGTCTCATCTGCTCCCAGTGCGTGTTGAGGTAAGTGACCGTCTTTCCTTTGGATATTCATCACATCACACGAGCCTTTAATTCTCCTTCCTCTCCTGAGACTCGACCATCCCGGGTACTTGGGATCACAAGGCGAATTCGTCTCGCCCAACCGACTCGATCAAGTCCAACGCCACGACCAGACCAGGATGTCAAGGGTCAGTGTGCCATTTTGCTTGATCAGCCTGATTGGACAGTCCAATGGTGCGGCAAAGGTCACCAGCCCAATTTACTGGCCATATGTCCCAATTGATTCACTTGACCAGCCAAGCCCAGCATCAAGGTGCAGGTGCAAGGAGTCAGCGAGTGACTCCGTTCATGAGTCAAGCACAACAGCCAGACGCAGCTGGAAAATATCAATGAGTGGTTCATTTCAGCAGACAGGCGGGATGGCGAAGGGGGGCAAGAAGGCCAAGCTGTTCTACCAGGCTCAACAGCGGAAAGTCGGTCGACGATGCACTCGATGAGCCAAATGTGACAGCCAGAGTCAGGAGCAACAAGTCAGTTGGTGATTCTCTTGTCCGCCAAAGGCAGCACTAAGATGTTACAGCCGACCCCAGTGGCCAGCATCAGTCGACTCAGCCAAATTGGACAGCCAAGAAGCGAGGTAATATTGTCAGGGTCAGCTTCATTCAGCTCAGCCAAACAAGATAGCCAGTCTGGAGAGCCAGTGTCAGTTGACTCGGCCAAATGTGACAGCCAGGAGAGAGAGAATAGTGTGGTTTCTCCTTACCTGACCTCTCTTCCTACGACTTTCATAACTTTTAATCAAACTGGGTCTTTCCAGATGCTAACCACATCACATCAGCTTTTAGTCATCAACTTACTTTTACATGAACAAATGTGAGTATACCATCTCACTTTGTTTCACTACCACATCGCAATCCTTGTCCTGAGCTTCATGAATATCAATCATTGCACAACATGAGAGGCACAAGCGATACACACCTTACCTTGACACCTTCATTATACGAAATCATCTCTGGGATGTTCAGGATCATGGGATTGCCCTTCCCTACCGCTTTGCATTTGCGTCCCTGAGACCAGCTGAGTAAATGTTGCAATCATCGCGATGATGTTCTTCTGCTATCTGACTTGTGAGGATGGCAGCATGCACAGCTTTGCCCGCGACTACTCTTCTACAATAGGACCTTTCACATCTTCTCCCTCCACATGATCGATCTTATTATGAGGATGGCAAATGTGCAGATCGATGTGCGCTCGCGGCCATGCCTCAAAGACCCCCGTTCCTTTTATTTCTTTTGAATGCTTCTAATCCCTCCCACAAATTCTCCCTCTTCCACAATCTTTCCACAACCTTCACAAATCCCAGAACACCAGACACCACATCTTGCCAGAACTCAAACCTCAGCATCAGCAACTTGAACTAACAATTGACAAAATGCCAGGTAAATGAAGGGCCTTCTTTTCTCTTTAACCTATTTTTATCTACATTTCTCCGTTAAAACATTAAGATCAACAGCCCTTTACCTTTTTGGCCATCTTCAACATTCCAGTCTAGAAATCAATCGCTAATCACTCGAGCAGCCCTCAAAGATAACATCAAGGACTCCAAGATGCCCGGCGCTACTGAGGAGCATCTTGTTTTTCTTCTCTCGTGCATCAAGCACTCTGTTAACGGAAAAGTATAGCCTATCCAGCGCTCTCCAGAAATGATCTAGTGGCTTACGTTCATTTCTAGGTTAACTTTGCTGCTGTTGCTGAGGAACTAAACATCGTCTCAAAGGCCGCTGCGTAAGTATTTCTTGTCTTCCATCAACTTGCAGTTCCAACATAGTTCTATTTCAATTGGAATCATGATCCAGATACAATTATATGGTAATTAAATGGAGTTTACTGACACTATCTTGTGTACAGCGCTAAGCGGTATGAGCGCCTTCTGAAGGCCCACGGAATTAATCCGGCTTCGCCGCGTAAGAACGCAGCCACAAAGACCGAAGAGGAGGGAGAGCCTTCCACTCCTAGCAAGAAGCGCAAGCGGGCTACTGCTCGCAACACTACTGCTTCAAAGGAAGACGACGAGGCTCAAGCTAGCAAGACGCCCACGAAACGCGGCAAGAAGGCTGCTAAGGAGGAGACTGCGGTTAAGGAGGAGTCTTCTGATGTGAAGGATGAGCAAGATATCAAGGAGGAGTCGGACTCCGACGCCAATGTTAAGAAGGAGTCCAGTGAGGGTTTGTCAACACCACCATCATCATCATCATCACAACCACACCCACCTCGACCACCACAGCCCCAAACACCCAACCCGGGTTTGTTAACGACCATGGCAACACCTGCTACACCACCACCCACGCCGCCCAAAGATGAAGACCGCATCATCCTGGGAGAACGACGGGTTCCGGTCCCGACTTCGACTCCAGTTTCTGGCTCGTCACCAGCACCATGCAGTTCCAGTAGTCCCGCTGCTGGGCTCATGTTTGCTGCTCCGCTGGCACCGACACAACCCAATTTTGGATATCATACTCACACCGTTACTGCTGCACATCATCATTATCATCATCATGCTCTGTGTCCTCACCACGCTGCTAACCCTAGTTGTAACTCACAGACTTTGACTTCTCGGAGTAATTGCTCCACTACTGGAGGGTTTGCTAGCACCCAAAGAACTCTTACATCACTTGGCATGAACCAGACACATTGGGTCTCTGCTGCTCATTTGGCTGGCCAACACCACACTCAACATCAGCTTCTCCATCATCACGGTCCGCATTAAGGTGAGTCCACATTTTGACAGATCTTCACGGTCTGAGCAAGCTCTAACAGTTCATGAGCATAGGTGGCGAGGTGATAAGATTGTGGCTGGCTGGATTGGTTTCTGGTTGGTGCTGGGCGTGGTTGTCTCGTGGTTCTGGGTTTCTGGGTTGCGGCATATTATGGAGAGTCGACAGGAATTAACCTAGACTATAGGAGTCTGGCGTTCGGCGTCTACGAACAGCCTGAGGGATAGGAATAACAAAGGTTCTTTCGGAACACATATACTCTACTCTGACTATCGTGATGTGTGATGGTTGATGATGCTCGGGACCGGCGTCGGTGTCTCACCCTGGCGTCCATGTTTCCGGCCCCGCTGACCTTGGCCACTGGAAGCCGAGCCGAGACCCCACCACGCCGTCGCCAAGAGCTGGGGAACGGAGACAACGGACATGCGTCACTCGGTTACCGCGGGCACAGCGGCGCTGACAAACGTTTTTTTAAAGTTCATACTGTAGACATCTTTGATGTGCTGCTGCTTGGCCGCACATCGCTCGCCTTTTTCACCTAATGTATGGAAAAATTTTTTTCCAGTACTCAGAACAACGTTTCAGTGCCTCCATTGACCCGTGTCTGTTCGCTTTTCCAAAGCTTTCTTCGTTTGCACAGAGAGGCTGGATGTCCGGAGAATGGGAAATGTGGAGTTCCGATGGTTCCAGAAACACCCACAGCTTATCCAGTAACGCGCTAAACCAAAACAGGCAAGGGGGGATAGGAGCTTGGACCAACCAGATGTGAACCTTGGGGAATTTTTTTTCTCGGATGTGTCGCTGTCATCGAGAGCAGAACTTCTCTCTCTCTCTTCCCCTCAAGCAAACAAACACCTCCCATCCCCAACCTCGACCTTGGACCTCCTCGGCCGGCTGTTCTTCTCCTCCAGTTGCTTGTGATACCCGGTTTCTCCTTATTCTTTGCCCTTCTTCCTTGATACCCCTCCTTAATTCACACAGCCACAATGCAGCGCGCCCTCACAAGAGCCTCCGTCTCGTCGCCTTTGGCGACTGCCCGCGTCCGTTCGGCTCAGCAGCTCCGCTTTGCCCACAAGGTATGTTATAGTCATGGAGAAGTCTTGGGCCTCTGGATATCCCGGACAGAACTGTGGAAGCTCGGTGTGAGGCCAATTGGCACAGCATAGGCCCTGGTGCTGACCCCGCATTGTAGGAGCTGAAGTTCGGTGTTGAGGGCCGGGCTGCCCTCCTCAACGGTGTCGAAACCCTGGCCAAGGCCGTCGCCACCACTCTCGGTCCCAAGGGTCGCAATGTGCTCATTGAGTCGACCTTTGGTTCTCCCAAGATCACCAAGGGTGCGTGAGCTGCCCGTCTCTTACCCCGCATTATGAACATAAGAAGAGGAAGCAGCAGACTGACCTCGGAATAGATGGTGTCACGGTCGCCAAGGCTATCTCCCTGAAGGACAAGTTCGAGAACCTCGGTGCCAAGCTCCTGGCTGAGGTTGCTTCCAAGACGAATGAGGTTGCTGGTGATGGTACTACCACCGCTACCGTCCTGGCCCGTGCCATCTTCTCCGAGATGGTCAAGAACGTGGCCGCCGGCTGCAACCCCATGGACCTGCGCCGCGGTATCCAGGCCGCCGTCGATGCTGTCGTCGAGTACCTGCAGCAGAACAAGCGCGATATCACCACGAGCGCTGAGATCGCCCAGGTTGCCACCATCAGCGCCAACGGCGACCAGCACATCGGCAAGCTGATCGCCAGCGCTATGGAGAAGGTCGGAAAGGAGGGTGTCATCACCGTCAAGGAGGGCAAGACCTTGCAGGACGAGCTCGAGGTTACCGAGGGCATGCGCTTCGACCGCGGCTTCGTCTCGCCCTACTTCATCACCGACGCCAAGGCCCAGAAGGTCGAGTTCGAGAAGCCCTTGATTTTGCTCTCTGAGCAGAAGATCTCGGCCGCCACCGATATTATCCCGGCCCTCGAGATCTCCCACAAGATGCGCCGCCCTCTCGTCATCATTGCCGAGGACATTGACGGCGAGGCCCTTGCTGTCTGCATCCTGAACAAGCTGCGTGGCCAGCTCGAGGTTGCCGCCGTTAAGGCCCCTGGCTTCGGTGACAACCGCAAGTCGATCCTGGGCGATATTGCCGTCCTGACCAACGGCACCGTCTTCACCAACGAGCTCGACGTCAAGCTCGAGAAGGTCACCCCTGACATGCTCGGCTCGACCGGCTCCATCACCATCACCAAGGAGGACACTATCATCCTCAACGGTGACGGTAGCAAGGACGCCATTGCCCAGCGCTGCGAGCAGATCCGCGGCGCCATGAACGACCCCAGCACCTCAGAATATGAGAAGGAGAAGCTCCAGGAGCGTCTGGCCAAGCTTTCTGGTGGTGTCGCTGTCATCAAGGTCGGCGGTTCCTCGGAGGTCGAGGTCGGCGAGAAGAAGGACCGCTTCGTCGATGCCCTTAACGCCACTCGCGCTGCCGTTGAGGAGGGTATCCTGCCCGGCGGTGGCACTGCCCTGATCAAGGCCTCGGTCAACGCGCTTAACAACCTCAAGCCGGCCAACTTCGACCAGCAGCTCGGCGTCAACATCATCAAGAACGCCATTACCCGCCCGGCCCGCATGATCGTGGAGAACGCCGGCCTCGAGGGTTCCGTTGTCATCGGCAAGATCAGCGACGAGTATGCTGCTGACTTCAACAAGGGCTTCAACAGCGCCACCGGCGAGTACGTCGACATGATTCAGGCTGGCATCCTTGATCCCCTCAAGGTCGTCCGCACTGGTCTGATTGACGCCAGCGGTGTCGCCTCCCTGCTCGGTACCACCGAGGTGGCCATCGTCGAGGCTCCCGAGGAGAAGGGCCCTGCTGGCGGCATGGGCGGCATGGGTGGCATGGGCGGCATGATGTAAAGTGAGGACTGAGGCACAAAAAACCAGCAGAACAACTGTACTCTTGACATGACATTTGGGATTTTGTTTGTGTGATTTTAACGTTTACCACGGCGACACGGTTGGGAGGTGGGGGGTGCATTGGGCTTCGGTGTTACGGATAACGGTGTGCCATGTAAAACTAATCTCCTCTCTCTCTCTCTCTACCTGCCTGTGTTTATGCCTGTACAGCTAGCCTGTGGCATATTGTATATTATTCATGACAATGGGTTAGAGTAGAGAAAATGCGAGAGTAATGGGCAATCTTTGGGAGTCTAATGATGTTGTGGTGACGCGTTTGCTTGGCGGCAGACCAGGCAGATAATTGCTAGACGTAGATTGGGCTGTGTGTGGATGGGGCGGTGTGGTGGCGATGCTGCCGATGCCCACTACTGGCATTCGCAGAGCTGTCTCCGTAGCAATTAGAGGATTTCAGTGCTGCACGACATTAAAGTATTGACACTTCCAGCTCAGAGTCTAACTTGTACGTTTTGATGTTGAAGCTGGCGACTAAATGTTGTTATATGAAGCTCAAGCTCCAGTTCCAGCTCAACCCAAGAAGTGGGGATTTAGTAATCTTCAGGCCGGTACGCAATCAATACAGTAAGGTAATATTACGCAAGCTCCCGCGACAAGCATGAACCGTTTTTCGGCTCTGCAGCATCTCATTGCAATCGTTGGGCAACCAGAGCGCCAAATGCAAGTAATTCGTATCAAGACAGATTCCTTTTTGGTGTCTTGATATGTCACATTGGCGAGGTTGGCGCGGTGGCACCAGGCTCCGGCGCCCAGCAACCAGCCCGCCAAGGACCCAAGGATGTCCATCCGTGGACTGGATACCTACTTACCGTAACAGTAATCAAACAGGCAGGCAGCCCGTCACCGCCGACGACGACGACCCCACCATGGCGAGCTGATGTTGTTTTTCAGGCGGAGCAACTGGATGGACAGGCGGGCAGGCGACACGGCCCCGCCCACGCACACACACACACGCACACACCCTACCCCTTGGCACTAGTAGACGGCCCCCTCCCCCCTAACCAAGACCATCACTCGCTCGTCTGTCCATTCCATTATCCGTTCCATTATCGGGGCTGTTTTCGCTGTTCACTTTCTAACCACCACCTAACCTACCGTATCGACCGTGGGAGGCTAGCAACACGCTTTTTGTCTCTTTGTGTGTGCGTGTGTGCCGTGCTTTGTGCTCTCTCACTCTTCATCTCTTACTTTCTTCGGAGATTTAATATCCTGAGAAAAGGGTAACGAGACAAGTTTCCTCTTTTTCTTCCATCCATTTAACTCTCTGTCTTCTGTTTTCTTTGTAAGTGTCTCCATCGCGTCGTTCGAATCCATCACCGCCCCTCTATCACTCCCTCCATCCCAACCAAACCCAAGATCATCGAGGAGTCCTGGTATCGTCGCAGCTTGCTGTCGCCGGGTCGCGGGGAGGGAGCTGTCTCCTTTGAAGCTGGAATTGGTATTCGACAAGCTGCCTACCAGGTGGCCCCTCTTTCTGCTACGTCCCCTGGCTCCTCCTTCCCCGGCGCGCAAATCGGGCCCGCTTTCTGCTCTGTTTCCTCTTCTCGACTCTGCCTACCTGAGACCCGATCTTCCCTTCATCGTTCTCTTTGCTTGGGTTTCTTTCGTCCTCATCATCGTCACTACGGTACACAACCCGGCAACACGAAAGCGGGCTCCCCTTTTTGCGACGGACTGGACTGCCCTTTGCCCCTTGGTCTTTGCTGTTTCTGTCAATACGCGACCCCACGTCATTTTTTGCTGACGAGACCCTTTCTCCCCTTTCCAATACCAACCCCCGCAACGTCGCCCGCCCATTGTTGGTTTCTTTTCCTTTTTTCCTTCTCCCCCTTCTGCCTCCCCATCATAGCTTCTTCCCGGTCCACCAACACCCCCTTTTTGCGAGGACAGCACGATATTGATTGCTTTCTTGTCTTCTTACGAGCTTGCGCAGAACAGTCCAGGGCTAAGTCTCCTTAAGATTAGCACATCATGGTAAGCGCATCCGTCCTTCATTCATGGCTATAGTCGTGACCCGCCAACTCTATCTTGAAGCGGATCGGGTCGATGATGCTGACGTTGCCTGATTGCAGTCTCATTCCGGGTTAGTAGTGACCGGTTCCTTGCTGCTCCCTGTTTGTACCTTGTCTTTCCTCTCCATCTCCGATACCAGACCGACCCGTCTGCCTCGGGCACGCACGCTTCCAGCCCCGCCGCCGAGCATCGCATTGCCTCACCTCGCCATCGGGACCCGCGTGTTCAGGATGACTTAGCGGAGGATGGGATCGCGTGCGGCCGCGACACCAAGACTCTACACGTTGGCTCTACACGTCGACCCGACATCAGCCCAACTACCTTATGCACACGTGCATACCCACACACGCACACACGCTAACACGCCGCAGAGCTACTGTCAACGCCGAGTGCATAACGGCCTACAACGAGCTCAAGCTCAACAAGAAGTACAAATACGTCATCTTCAAGCTTACCGACGACAACAAGGAGATTGTCGTCGAAAGCACCAGCGAGGATGGCCCCGAATATGAGGACTTCCGCAAGAAGCTGATCAACGCGACCACCAAGAGCAAGACTGTAGGCCGCAACCGCCAATCTTCTATGACCAACTTAATGTTCAACCCGCTGACTGCCACAGGGCGCCATCGGCAAGGGGCCCCGCTATGCCGTCTACGACGTCCAGTACGAGCTCGCCTCGGGCGAGGGCACTCGGTAGGCTGCTCCGACCTGACTACCCGACGTTGGGCCGCGCTAACCCCGCACAGCAACAAGATCACCTTCCTGTCGTGGTCGCCCGATGATGCCGGCATCATGGTACGTCCCCTCCTACCTCCTACTTCGCTTGACTACCCACATACTAACTGATGACCCCAGGCTAAGATGGTCTACGCCTCGTCCAAGGACGCGCTGAAGCGCGCGCTGCCCGGTCTGGCGGCTGAAGTGCAGGCCAACGACCCCGACGACATCGAGTACGAGTCGCTGCTCAAGACGGTCAGCAAGGGCACTGCCGCGATATAAGATGCGCTCAGTTAGGGCTATCACCACCAACCCACCAGTCACCAGTCACGCAAAACTACCCACACTCACAACACAACACATATTGATGATTGATGGCAAGTTCTCGCTGCTGTTGCTGCTGATGCAAATTCGCGTTGTGCTGCGCGTGTCTTCATAAACAAGAAGAAAGGAGAAGAAGATAGCCGGTTTGCTACTTCCTGATGCTGCTGCTTCTGCCCCTTGAACTTTGGGTCTTTGGTGGGACGAAGGGCGGTCAGCCCCAACGTCTTGCTGTTGCCTTTGATGGTGCTGCTGTGCTGTTCGCCCTCGTACTCTACCACTACGTGCTCTCTCAATCTCGATCACTACCATTGCTACTGCAGGCAACAAACGTTTGAATCTCCAGACTAGGAGCCACTCATCTGCGATTGGCCCCCTCTCCGTTAGAGGAGCTTGTCTGTGCGGTAGGAGCCTGTCATTTCAAGGGATCGCTACACGTATCCTGGCACAGCTCGCGCCCCATGTCTGCCTGCTTAGGCTGGTCGATGTGATCGTCGTCATCCAATTTTAGTCTTACTCACGCGAAGACGTAATGCCGTGGTGTTTTCTCCCTGGCAACTCTTGATAATTTGCTGTCCTCCAGTCTCCCTTTGATGACCTGCGATGCGGTTCTGAGCTTAAGTCTCAGTGTGCTCGTGACCGTCCTCACATAGTCCCAGTAGCCCCAAGAGACACACCCCATCATCCGTAGGTAAGCTAAAGACTAGAACTTTACCTACCATGTCGTGACCATATCTCCCAAGTAATCCTCCAGTCTCACAAACCACATGTAAACCTATCTTCCCAACACTGCTGTCCATCGTTCAAAGCAGTAAACGCTCATGTTGAATTAGTATTCTCTTTACCTAACCCGTCCTAACTTCCATCCCTCCTCCCTATCGAGCAACTAATTCCTCTTCCCCCAAGCTTCCCTAAACACCTCAATCACCTCCTTCGTAACCCCCTCGTCCCCTCCAACCCGCTGCTGCACCCACGTCGCCAAGTCTGTCCAAAATTCCTCCGTTTGCAACACCCCTGCGCCACTCGTGCTGTTGTTCTTGGGTTTGGTGGCAGTGGTAATCGGATCATCGACCTCCATACGATCGACATCCTTCGTGACAGTTTCGACCGTCGCCTTCTCTTCCTGCTTCTCCCCTCCTCCCTCCTTCTTCTCCTCAGCGGGCTTCTGCTCCTGTGGTTGCTGCCGACTCTTGAGCGTGATACTAGCCGGCCCACCCAACACCATAACCCCCACCTCCACCTCCCCTCCCTCCTGCTCAACCCTCTGCAGCACCTCGGCAGGAATAAAGTCTTTGAGAACCTTGCTGTCGACAATAGGCTTTTTGTTATACAACACCTTGACCTTCTCCCTTGGCAAATCCGTCTCAGACACGATATAATCTTTCAGGTCTGAGACGGAAGTCGTGGAGGGGGAGCATCCCGAGAGGGACAGGGTGAAGGGGGGGTTGCGCGGGGAAACGAGTGTTACAGTTATGCCGGCGGGTCGAGGAACAACAGGGGCGGGGGGAGCCGGAAGGTCAGAGGAAGAAGAGGGTGGGCTTGAGAGGCGGGGACGTTTCGGGGTTGGGAGGGAGGGGTGGCGGGGGAGGGTATACTGAAGGGAAGACAGTCAGTCATTGTCTGGAGAGCCAGAGGGAGGGCAAGAGAGGGTAGTAAGCAGGGGGATAGGGGTTGAAAGAAAGTCTGCTGCATGACTTTGGTTTTTTTTTCTTGTTGTTGTTTTGGAGGGAGGGAGGGGAGGGGGGGGGAGGGGGGAAATGAAAGAGGAGCAAAGAGTGGTTGGTGTACTAAGGGAGAGAGAGAGGGAGCAAGGAAGACGTACGGGAGAAACACCAGGATAGCTCCGCGGATCCTCGATGTGGTCAGCCGAGATCTTGTTCGGCTTCGAGTCGAGCAGTGCGAGGAAGGATTTGGCGAAGGCGATTTCGGTTGTCATTTTGCTTGTTTTAGTTTATCTCTCGCCTCCTCTTGAGGTTGCGACTGGGGTTAGAGAGGTCGGAGCTTGAATTGCCGCTGGTGTCGGCCAAATGTTGACGTATGATCGGGATTGATTTGCAAGGAGCTCGTCACTCCTTTTTTGGGGCTTGTTGATTGAGGTTACAGCTGCGACTGTAGCTACCTGTCGTCGAGTCTCACAAGAGGTGAACCTTGGAATCAGATGGATCGATCGCGATCAATGATATCTGCTCTCTCTCCCGCCTGTCGGACAGCTGCCAGCCCCACCTTGCTCATCTTGCCGATCGGTGGGGCATAGCTCTGGTCGCTGGGCAAGGTGCCTAGAACAAGTTGTTATCTTATCTGTTTATCGCATCGGATGAGTTCTTCAGCCAACACCGCTAGGTTGTCGGCTAAGCTTTGTATGTTTTACAACTGGCATGAAATGAGGATGGCTTTGCTATTCAGCAGAATAAGGACCTGCGAACGATCTACAAATGGTAACTATAAGGACGAAAATTATTATAACTAACTTGGAAGGCCTTAAGTTGGAAGCCTGAGAAAACCTGAGCTCAAGACATGTGTAGACGGGCACCACAGAATACCAGCACAACCAAAGCCCATAATATAACCAACTCTATCTCTCATAATCGTCTATCAATCGTCTAGCATAAGTTCATAAGCTAAGTTAAAGAACCCATAATCATAATCATAACCATCATCATTCATAATATCTTCCTCCTTTCTCGTACCTAAGTATCCTCCGCATCCCTATTACACTCCTCTCCTCAGGCCACAGGCCAGAGTAGCTCAACACTAGCTGCAACCATACCAAAGACGCATTCCTCACGACCGTCCCATTACCACTAAATAGAGGATAAAAACTAGCAATGCCTACCCACCCAGTCCAGTCCATCATCATAATCATCATCGACGGTAAGGGTTCATCATAAAGGTAACATCAGAAAAGAGGTATCCATAACCATCGGGACCATCGGCCGCCGTTCATCAAACGGATCGAAAAAAAAAAAAAAATTCAGAGACCCATCCATCCGTCCGTCCACCCAGCCATCCACCAGTCCACCGACCGATAGCGTAATCCTTTTTCCCAACCATCCAGCTATATCGAATAGTAGCAGAAGCATAAGAGACCCAGAGCCTACCAAAAAAAAAAAAAGTCTTAAAAAATAAAACAACCCCCCGAATCGAAGAAACCAATATCACTCCTCCCCACCGGCACTCTGCCTCACAATCTCCCTAATAGCCCACTTCCACGCGTCCCCCCGTTCTACCAATCGTCCTTGCTCAACCCAAACCTGACACTTCCTCCTCCACCGCTCCTCCTCCTCCCTCTGGCGCCTGACAAATTCCGGCCCGACATCAAACTCCTCGCCTACCAGCCAATCATCCTTGATATCACTATACCTGCTCCCCCCACCGCCTGCTCCGGCACCAGACCCAGAACCATAGCCACTCATGTAGCCGGGGATACCATCGGACGTAGCCGTTGAGGCTACAGTCCTCTCCTCGAGATCGGGTATGTCTTTAAAGGGGTCGTCCGAGTCGCTTCCAGCGTCATCGCTATCACCCCGTCGGACGTGAGAAACCTTAAGCCAGCACATATTCACCGGATCAAACACCATTCCCCCGACGACCTTGACGCCCTTGGTGGCGGAAGCGCCAATGTTGGTGATGAGCGCGGGGCGCGGGGTGGCGGATGCTGTGTCGCGGTCGGTGAGAAAACCTAGGCCGGAGCCGGCGCCGCGGAGGGTAGGCGTAAATTGAGAACCACCAGCACTGCCGAGAGTAGCCGAGGTGGTGTTGGTAGAGGAGGCGGTCGAGACGCGGTCGAAGGCGGAGAGAACGGTGTCGTTCCCTTCCCAGCGGTAGGTCTCCGGGTTGTACCACATACCCTTGACCACTGTGTAGCGTTAGCATCATCCTTTCAGCCATCTCCGTGTGTGGGACTTACTCTTCGATTCCCTAGGCGGATTCAAGTTCGCAATCAGATGCGGCTTGGCCTGCGGCGAACGACGTTTCTTCGCCTTGGTCGTCGCGCTCGCAGCCGTCTGTGGCGCAAGCAGATTACTCCTCGCCGAGATCTGTGCAACCCGGGCAGCCGTCAAAGGCGCAATGATTCCCGACGCATTACGCTGAGCAAGGTTCGTCTCCCTCGCAATACGACTCGCGGTAGTATCGCGTGCAAAGCTCGGGACATTGCCATCATTATAGCGCGACGAGAACGGTGTCGTGGGTGGCGTGCGCTCTGGCAGGGCAGGCCTGCTACTACTCCTACTACTACTACTACTATTATTATTATTATTATTGTTGTTGTTGTTGTTATTATTGACGGCCGTGCGGATTGTCGACCTGCCGCTGACAGGCTGCTTGAGGAACCTGGCCTCAGCTTGACTAGAGGTAGGCAGGTCGTCAAACGCATCCAGCTCGTGGCCATCGCCAAAGTTCCTGACCCGCCGAGGCAGACTAAGCTTGCTCCACGAGCTACCGTCCGGCGTCTTCTCGATCACGCTGATCGGCCGATACCGCCGCGGACTAGGCGAGCGGATGGCTGAGCGCGAGACAGCGCGGGAAGTGGGCCGGAAGTCGATGCTGGCTTCAGAGTCATGGCGACGTAGCGCACGCGCCTTGGCGTTGATATTGTGCGACTGTTCGGCGGAGGCGCCAGCAGGGACGAATGGCACAGGAGGAGCCTTGCGAGTGATGGTCGCCGAGTCCTCTACCGGCCTGGATCGCTCGACCGGGGTCTTGGGCCGGATGGGGATGCGACTTGTGGGCTGGTCAGTCCGAGAAGGAGGGCGTTCATGGCCACGAGTAGTCGATGTTGCTTGACCGCGAGCAGGCGATTGCGACTTGCTGATGACAGGCATGGACCTCTTCATGCGCAGGAGCTGGGAGCTGGTGGTAGTCGGCTCGGACCTCTGGACACCAGCATTTCTCCGCGGTGTGGCTAGCGTCGCACCGTGCGAAGACGAGGGTGTCGGAGTCGGGGACGTAGTGGTCGCAATGCTGCTGATGCTTGTGACAGACGAGTGCGAAGCGTGGCCCAGCCGGGACAGCGAGCGTCGGGTGTGGGTGCGGGAGATCGGGCCTCCTGTCTCGGAAACCGGTTCCAGGGTAGGCTGGGTGTGCGAGCGCTCGTGCGTCGGACGGGGCAGCCGCGACGCTGTCGTAGGTTTGTTGGTGAACTTGAGGGCAACAGAGGCCTTAGGCCGGGCGGGGCTTGTAGGACGAGTCTCCTTGACCTGGATATTGCGGTTGAGGGTCAGCTTGCGGGGATCAAAGATCTCTCCATCGCCGATATCGAGACCCTCTAGGAAGTCTTCTTCGGAGTCCTGCTGCTTAGGCTTCTCCTTGGGCTCCTGTTTGACGGGCTCTTCCTCCTGGATGGGCTCGTCGGGGATGCGGGAGGGCGACCGGCTCTGGCGGCGGCGTCTGAGGCGTTCGGCAAAGTCGAGGGGACCGCTCGGCAGGATCAGGCCGTCGAAGGTGTCGTCTTCGCTCTCAGCAGTCATAGAGCTGGCAATGCTGGGACTAAAGGCGGAAATTGAGGAGCTATGGCCGGACTGCAGGTCCCGGCGCGTACCCCCAACCCTTGTGCCGAGACTGCCCTCCGCCCACTCGAGGTCTTCCAGCAAAGTATTGAATGTCGGGGTTTTGGGGACATCCTTGCGGGATGTAAGCTTCAGCGTGCCGTCCTCCGGCAGCTCAAAGTCCTTCTCAAAGTCGTCATCCGCATCATCGCATTTCTCCTTCTGCGGGGTCGGCGGGGTAATGAGGGAAAGCGGCTTCGGAGGCTGGCGTCTCTTAGATACCTTGATCGTCTCCAGACCGTCTCCAAACAGGTCGTCATCTTCGGCATCGCGAAACTTTTCGAGGTCGATAAAGCCGGGGGACGAACTGCCCTTCTCTTTCATGGGCTCCTCCCAGAGGTTCAACGAGTCGCGGGGCTTCCTAGGACTTGTCGTGGCTGAGGTGCTAATTTGCCGCAGGGCCTCGGGGAAGGGTGTGGTATTTCTGCTCTTAATCTTGAGGTTCTGGACTCCTTCAGGAAACTCGAGATCCTCCGTCCAGTCCTCCTGGATTATCTTCTTTATTTTCCTGCCACCCAGACGCTTGATGGTTCCGCCCATCAAGGCTGAGGGAGGGATGTTCTTCGGTAGTGGGATGCCGGCCTGGGCAGCAGCGGCAATGGCATCGAGAGTCGACTTCTCATCGTTTCCCGGGAGATGCACTTGACGCTCTTCTTCACCGACCGACTCGAACTCGGAGCGGAAGGATGACTGGGAGTCTCGGCGGCTGGCTGAGAGGTTTGTCGAGTTAACGAGGGCCGTAAAGGTGAGGTCGTCGCCCTCGATTATGAAGTCGTCGTCGTCCCAGTTCTCGATCTCCTCCTCGGCCGGGGCCGGGGGCCGGTTCTTTAGGCGCAGGGTCTCCATGACGGGGGGTTCCTCGAAGTGCGGGGTCAAACGAGTCGTCGTGATCAATCGATCGATACGGAGTTCCGGGCGCAGTTGGTGTGCCGTCTTAGGACACACCGCGATGTGGGAGCGACAGATGTGTGCGATCAGCGTCGCGAACTCATAGTCAACAACGCCGAGTCGGCTTGATCCGCGTCCTGCAGCGCAAGATCTTCTGTGTAGAGCAAGGCTATTATTCACGGTAGCTAGAGTAAGTCGGTATGCTTCAGAGCAGAGCGAGCGCTACAGACTAAGTACGATATCGCCGGATGCAGATAGCAAGTTTAGCAGAGCTTTTCACAGAATCGGACGTGGCCGAGAGATATCAAACGAAGCGGAGACGAGAGCGCGGGTCGTCCGGATGTTTGGGGGAGAAAGGGAGGAAGATATTGAAGTAAACGAAGAGCGATGGGGTTGCAGCGTCGTGCGTGCCGGGAAAAAAAAAACAAGCATGCACAGCAAAATCCTGACGGTGATGAATGCAACGGCAACGGCCAACAACAAACCAAAAGCACAAACCAGCGGCACGGGTGTGCTGGGCTGGTAGAGTGTTTTTGGTTGCTTGGCCAGAATGTGAGAAAGATTGTGTGGGCTTGCAGTCTCTCCCTCTGTGGCTGGAAAGTCGGAGGTGGGAAGAAACAACAGAAACAGAAGGCAGACGAAGCGCCAAGATGCAAGAGACGGCTGCGGGCAGCGCAGGGGTCAGACAGGGGTTGAGCTACAAAGCGTGCAATCTGATTGGCTGGTAGCTGCAACAGGCTTCCCCAGGGCGGCAGTGCGGGGAATCAGTGAATAGGCGTTTGGGAGCTTGTGAATGGGGAAAAACAACAGCTCAATGGTAAAGGCAGGCTGTGCAATGGGTTTAGTACTCAGTGAATAGCTTTGAATAGCAGCAAGCTCCCTGATGGCTGGACAAAGTCCTGTAGTTTCCGAAACCGTCACATGCTCAGTCGAGGGCAGATGATGGTCAGGGAATTTGACCATTGGAGTGGCTGGTGTGGAACGGGTACGACGGAGAGAATCCTCACCTTGTCCCTCCCATCCCTCAGCGGGGTGCGACGCGACGCGTTTGCATGAGGGGCTCTGGTCTCAGCGTTCAAAGAGGTGTACTTGCGTTGCCTGGTGTATCACAGCAATATGTCTCTATCTTGACTCCAAGCAAGCGATTTAAAGAATTGACAATCCGATATGCATTGAAAAATCCCCATGTTTTCACTCAGCAAAAATCAACATCCCCAACCCAGCAACCACATGAAAAAGAGGGACAGTTACATCGTTGGTGGAGCCACTAAAGCTAGAAATGCGCCACTTTCGATGTTGACCATGGACCAGGGACCAAGGGCCAAAAGTTAACGTCTCCAAAAGCTCATCCTCGTCGCCGAAGCGACCGGCTATCTTATCGTCTTATTCGCATCCGTCATCGCGTGTTGCAGTTCAACCCTTTGGGAGAAAAGAGTGCAGGATCAGCACCATCTTGACCAGACGGTGAACTGCAAAAATGAAAATGCACGAGCGCGTGGAACGCAAATATCTGCATTGCTGATCATCAGTGAGATAGTAGCTTTCTGTGTCTTTGACAGCTTCCCGAAGCGGCCCAGGCTGAGCTTGAGCTCCAGCTTTGAGTGGATGCCCTGGACGTTGCTGCCTGGCCTCACCTCAACCTTCAAAAACCATTCGAAGATTATGTGAAGTCATTGCCCATCCTCATTTGGAAATGCTTCTTCTTTTTTTTTCCGACCACAAATTGATCTTTATTTTCACTATCGATGAGAGCAAGACATCAACAAACACCGTCTTACATACCCCGTTCCCGAATGAGCTAAGCTCCATCATCACCACAGCGCTTGGTCTTGGAAATTAAACCGGCTGCAACTGTTGGCTCATTCTTCTCATCTAATCACCCAGCGAAAACCTGTTTCATCTCAGCGGCACGGCGAGCAAATATCTCCCGTCTTCGGCGCATTGAGATCTGAGATCGTCTGAACTCCGTGTTCCTGTCGCATCATCATCAACAAAATACGTGTTGGTTCCTGTTGCCCAAGTGATCGCCCAGACATCCTGTCCAAACGTTGTGATGCCCCCCTCCCGCATCATCCGCATCCCGCGGACCGACGAGGATGGCGCCTTCATCCTCGGCGAAGTCACGCCGTCTGGGTCTAGCGGGAAACCGCTGAACCTCAAGTTTATCGCCACCGAAGGCGAAGAGCCATATGTGGTCAAGTGTGAGTGTCCCGTCCTGTCCCAAGCCCTGTATATACTTCCCTTCTGGATTCACACATCCTTCCTCTTCTCCGTCCGCGGCCCAGCGGATCCTGTCTCCCGTCTGGTCTGGTCCAGCCCCCATCCTTCATCCGTGTGTATCCCGATCTGGAGTCTTGTTCATGCATTATGCCCAAGCGTTTGGTATACTATTGTCCAGGCTAAGTCACTAACGAAACTCCAAGTACGCCACGACCGCATCGCAGACCTACGCTCCACAACCAGCACTTGCTCCCCCGACGAATGGGAGCGCATCCTCAAGACCCTTTTTCTCAACGAACCCCCAATGGAGGGCATCGAATTCGGCGCAGAAGCCCATACCGGCCGCTCACTCACCATCACCGTCCGTCGGCGAGTAGCTGGCATTAACGTACTCTTCACCCCCTCCCCCCCCCTTCCTTTTCCTCTTCCCTTTTTGTTGTCCAGTGCCCCACTAACTGTGTTAGCAACGCCTTGGCACTATAACTTTAACTCACCACCCCTCGGAAGCAATTCAGCTTTTCGACTGGTGTATCTCAGCCCTCTCTGACCGCGAAACTCTCCAGTCATCTCTCACTTCGGCCAACGCACAACTTGTGGACCTCGAATCCCGCATCTCGTCTCTGCGAGCCCAGCTCGAGGAGCTGGTGGAGGCAAAAAAGGCCCGGGAGAATGAGTTACTTGAAAAGTTTTGCGTGTTGTTGAATGAGAAGAAGGTCAAGATCCGCGAGCAGCAGCGGTTACTTGCTAGTGCGAACCCTCCGTCGGGAGAGGGGAGGTTGGCTGCTGCTAGAGCGTCGTTTAGAAGGATAGAATCCCCCGTTAAGGGGAGAAGGCCGGGACCGTCAAGAAAAGCGAAGAGGAAGGCGTTGGAGGATGCCTCTGGGGGAGGGACTTCTGATGGAGAAGACGGGGAGGAGGGTTTTGAGACGATGGCTAAGCCTGTAGGGAGGAGGGGCGTTGCCAGGCCTGTGTCTGTGGCCTCAACGCCTTCGGAAGAGGATGATGATGAGGGGGATAGGATGGATGTTGATCCCCCGTTGAGGGCATCTCAGGCTAGGAAGAGGGGGAGTGCCGAGTCGGACGAGGATCGGCATACCACTGATCACGAGAATGAGGAGGGTGAGCAGACGGCTGATAGTGCTGATGAAGACCATCTTGTTAAGGGGAAGGCTAAGGGTAAGGCTGTTGAGAAGGAGGTGGAGGATGCGACGGATAGTGAACTGGAGGATGACCCTTCTCCTCCTTCGCCGCCCCGAACAAGGAAGCAACAACAACAACAGCAGCAGCAGCAGCAGCAGAAGAAGAAGAAGAAGAAGAAGAAGAATAAGCCCGAACCGTCTAAACCTGCTACTCAAACGAGTACTACCTTGCAGGATGAAGACGACCCAACAAGTACAGGAAGCGAGGGAGAAGACGAATCAGCTCCTGTCCTCCCGAGGAGGTCGGAGCCGCTATCGAGGCCGAGCGCCAGTCGGGCAGCACCGGCGCCAAGTTCTTCGCAGATCACGAAGAATGTGGAGGTGTTTCCGAGGAGGACTTTACGGAGTGCAGGACCGGTGCCGGAGGAGAGTGAGACTGAATCAGATGATGAGCTGTAGTGTTTTATGGGATACCCAGGATGTTGTGGACGAGGACATGACAGGATAATTCAAGTGTTTACCACACAACTCTGAGATATTGCTGCGAAAACAAGCCATCCATCTATCCTCCCGGCCTCTAAAAGAAAACTCCACAAGAGTCCGCTCTCCCTTACCGCCTGTCATCCTCCTTAAAGATATGCCCCCAAAACCCCCTATAATGCTTCCCCCTTCCCTTCTCACTAATCTCCTGTATCTCCTCCTCCGTCAGCTTGAACTTGGGCAACCTCTCCCTAAAACCCCTAAGCCTCTCCTCCTTCCCACTCGTAGTCAACGCCACAACCCCCTGATCCAAACACCACCTCAGCGCCACATCCCCCTCTTCAACCCCATACTTCTTCGCCAGCCTCTCATACACCTCATCCACGGGGCCCGGCTTCGCCTTCGTAACCGCCGTCAGCGGGCCATATGCCTCAATCACAATCCCCTGCTCCCGATGCAACTGGATCAGATCATCAACATCGTGCTGCAGGTACGGATGGTACTCGATCTGATTGACCACCGGCTTATGCCGCGCAATGCTCAACACCGCCTCCAAATGAGGCCGCAAAAAATTACTAACGCCGATACTCTTCGCCCGCCCGGAGTCCTTAATAGCTTCCATCTCGCGCCACTTAGCTTGCAGCTCCTCCGGCTTGGGGTCGGGACCGGAAAAGAAGGGAGAGTGGATCAGGTAGAGATCAACGTAGTCTAGCCCCAGGGCTGCGAGCGAGCGGGAGAAGGCGGTTTCGATAGACTCGCCTTGGCGGCAGGAGGTTTTGGTGGTCACGAAGAGTTGGTGGCGGGGAAGGCCGGAGCGGGAGATAGCCAGGCCGAGTTCGCGTTCATTACCGTAGGCTGATACGGATGGTTAGGGATGTTAATTCATGAAGCGGGAGAGGGTGAAAAGGAAGCAAAAGAAGGAGGAAAGGGACTACCTTCGGCACCGTCAAGATGATAATAGCCCACTTTCAGCGCGGTCAGGGTGTCCCCAATGATCTTTTCGTTGATCTCGTCCTTGTTTCCACGCTTGAAGTTGGCTGTGCCGAGGCCGTAGCCAAGCTGGTTCTCTATCAGTATGCTTTACTAATCAATTCGTTAAGATGTGTTGGACGTACCAAGGGGATCTCATTCCCGTCGCTCAGCTTCACCGTCGGAATCGGCTCGTACTGGTCGGCGCTCATATTACCTCTCTTTCCAGTCCCTCAGTGTCAATTGGAAGAAAAAGACAGGAAGATGGGAGCAGTAACACCAAGTTGGTGAAGGCGGGCTGGTTTATATACGTACGTTTATCAAACTTTATCTCTAGCCTGCCGGAAGGTATGCAAGCAAGCTCGGGTTTAAGCAGCTTCTGCCGAGTTGTGTCCGACCTTACTATTGCCTGGTTCCCAATTGGTATTCGCAACCGGAACGGGTTGTAGTAGGCGGCCCCGCAGGGTTTCAGTTGGGGGGTCCCCACGATACCGCGATGTGGGGGGGGGGGAAGGGAGGGGGGAAGTTGGCGATGGGTATGACGCCATTGAGCGTTATTGGAGAGAGCAAAATGGAAAACACTAGGGTACAAGTTGGATAAAGTTGAATAATATTAAGAGAGATTTCTGTGTGAGATATACAAAGTAATTGAGGTGCAAAACAGCTGCTCAAGCTCCTCGATAGCGTTGCTATGGAGCCCCTCCTCTCTCGATGAAGACCTTGACCACCTTCTCGGTGAGGGGTCCATCTTCCTCCTCCCTCAACGTACCTCTCGAATCCCCTTCCACCATCTTAACCCGTATGTTACAAATGAACCCTCAAGCACCAGCTTACAAATCCTCCCCGCCCAATCGTCACTCTTAGTCATGTCTACCAGCAGCAGCTCATCGCAAGCAACGTCACACATTGCGTGCTCCTACTTCCCCCAAGTCCCCGGAGGGTACATTCCGGTACGTCTTGGCACGCGACAAGGGCACTGGGCTGCCGACGGCGGCGATGACGCGCCTGTCTGTGCGACTAATGTTCCGCCGTTGCGGTTCGCCCCTCATGTCGGAGAAGGGTCTTTATCAAGCTGACCTACACGGGTTGATATGACAAGAAGTCAGTTGGCGCGACAAGTTCTCTTAGAAATTGGTAGAGAGACTTTCTAGGTTGGGAATTCAACAAAATATTCTGAAAATTTCTCAAGTCAATAGCTAGATCGAACGGGAAAAGCCAGACCGCGCCGAGTTCGAAGCTTCGACACTGACATTACCGTCGCAAACCGAGTCGTAAACGGAACACACCCGCGCCAGCCGGACGGCGGCTCGGGAGGGTCTCACCTAGGTACCCCCTGTATATCAACGACCACATATATCTTTTAGAACATCCTCACCTCCAACTTCATGCGCTTCCCTTCAGTAACCCGCTGTCTCGCCCTCGCCCATCACCTCCGTCCATCACCCATCCGCCAAGCCTTCTGTCGTCGAGCGCCCCCGTTCGCATTCTACCCTCCCACGGCAACACCGAGAACAATAATGACGGCCTCAACCGGCGCTGGTCCCCGAACCGAAGCTCCCGACGGGGCTTCCCCCCAAGCAACGCCGACAATACCCAAGCCCAATCCCCCTGGCCAGGAGTGACCCTCGCAGCCCTCCCCAAATCCTGGACCTTCACCTCCTCCCTTCCCCCCGACCCAATGTATCCGACCCCGGCCGAAAGCCATCGCACCCCCCGCCATGAGATCCACCCTCGCCAGGTCCGCCACGCCCTCTTCACCTGGGTGCGTCCCGAGCCCCAATCCACCTCTGAATTGCTGGCCGTGTCCCCCGCCGCGATGCGCGATCTGGGACTGCTAGCGTCAGAAGCAGAGACGGAAGATTTCAAGCAGACCGTCGTGGGGAATAAGTTGTGGGGTTGGGATGAGGAAAAGGAAACGGGGGAGGGCTACCCCTGGGCGCAATGTTACGGCGGGTGGCAGTTTGGCAGTTGGGCTGGACAACTTGGCGACGGGAGGGCTATTTCGCTGTTTGAAGCGACAAACCCGTTTACGGGGGCGCGATATGAAGTGCAATTAAAGGGAGCGGGGATAACGCCATACAGCCGGTTCGCGGATGGCAAGGCTGTTTTGAGGAGTAGCATACGCGAGTTCATCGTGTCGGAGTACCTCCACGCGATAGGGGTGCCGACGACAAGAGCGCTGGCAATTTCGCTGCTGCCGAATGAGAGGGTACGACGGGAACGCATCGAGCCGGGGGCGATTGTGGTCCGCTTCGCCCCGTCGTGGCTGCGCATCGGTACCTTCGACCTCCCCCGTATGCGGGGCGACCGCGAGCTGGTAAGACAACTGGCGACATACCTCGCCGAGCACGTCATCCCCGGCGGGTGGGAGGCACTCCCTGCCCGACTAGAAGACCCCTCTTCCCCTCCACAAGACGAATCCATCCTCACGCCCCTCACGGGCATCCCCCCTTCCGAAATCCAAGGCTCCCCCGGGGAAGAAGAAAACCGCTTCGCCCGCCTCTTCCGGCACATCGCCCGACTCAACGCCCTCATGGTCGCCTCTTTGCAATCATATGCCTTCACCAACGGCGTCCTCAACACAGACAACACCTCCCTGTTAGGCCTCTCCATGGACTACGGCCCGTTCGCCTTCCTCGACGTCTTCGACCCAAGCTACACTCCCAACCACGACGACGACACGTTGCGATACAGCTACCGGAATCAGCCAACAATCATCTGGTGGAATCTGGTCAGGCTAGCCGAAGCCCTCGGTGAGCTGCTCGCTGCCGGGGGGGAGGTGGACGAGGAGTGGTTCGTGAGCAAGGGGTTTAGCAAGTTCGAGAGTGAAGAGGCGACACAACCTTACGTTAGGCGGGCAGAAAAGATCATCGCGCAAGCAGGGCAGGAGTACAAGGCCGTTTTCCTAGCCGAGTACACCCGTCTCATGCGCCGACGTTTGGGGTTCCGTACTGTCAACCCCGACGATTTGGAGGGGTTCATCTCCCCGTTACTAGACACCATGGAATCGCTTTCCCTCGATTACAATCTCTTCTTCCGCACTCTTTCCTCCATCCCCCTAGTTCCAACCCCAACTCCCGAGTTGTGGGACACAGTCCTACCAAAATTCTTCTACCCCTCCACCCCCCCTTCCTCTTTACCCCAAGATAAAGCCCCCCTACTAAAGGACCTCACAACCTGGCTTGAAAAGTGGCACGAGCGGATCAAGCAGGACTGGAACAACGGCAATCCTCTTATACCAGAAATAGACCAGGAAAGAATCAAGGCTATGAAGGGGGTAAATCCGAAATTTGTGCCGCGCGGATGGATTTTTGATGAGGTCATTCGGAGAGTTGAGAAGGATGGCGAGAGGAATGTTCTGAAGCGATTGCTGCATCTGTCGCTGCATCCTTTTGAGGACAATTGGGCTGGGAGGGAGTTCGATGGGGTGTTGTACGAAGGGAATAAGGACGAGGAGGAGAGGTGGACAAGTGATGTGCCCAAGGTGGGCAGGATGCTTCAGTGCAGTTGTAGTTCGTAATTCTTTGCTTTGTATAGACCTCTTGGGTTTTTTTTTCAGCAGTCTAAGTTTACTTGGGCTGTGCATGGAAGAAGGCACGATCTACATCACAGGAAATAGATATATAATAAGTCATTGATAAGAGAGTGACTATGGGCTCGAAACTAGCAGGTACATGGACAAGGCCGAGTAATCCATTGCGGGCCATGCATTTCTCTCTCCTCCATCTGATAGCGCAAAAAAAAAAGAAAAAAAAGAAAAAAACGAGGTGGCGTCATGTAAACCGCCTAAAGAGACCGCAGTACCGTCTCCCTCGTATGTCTGCCAAAATCAATTTTACTCAGCTATATTTGTGCGCAAGCGATTGCCAGGCAATCCACACCGAAAGGTAGCTTGATCACTATCACTGTCCTCTCCCCCATAGATAGATCGCTCCCTCAGAACAGCCTAGTTTATGCTCCTTCGGCGGGCTGCACGCAGCCAACCACTGGATATCGCAAAATCCATAATCATGATGTGTCCAAAGCACTCGAACGGGCAGTAGCCTCCCGAGCGTAGGATGTCGGGTGATGTGGTAGAATAGCTGAGGTCGAAGATGATCATAAAACGAGTCTCAAATATCTTAGGAGAATTCTCGTTGTGAAAACGGATCGCAGAAAAACATGGCAGTGTGTGAAACGGAAGAGGATGGGGAACAGCCTCGACAGACAACCGTCAAGTCGCCTCTGCTTACCACCTCGCAGTCACTCAAGGATAGCGGCCGCCGTAGCGCGAGCCGGGACCCATGCCACGACCGGGCATGCCGGGGCCGACACCAGGGCCCGGACGAGTGGCCACCGCGTGGTTGGTGCAGAGCATGCCGACCCGCGAGCCGAACTTGGAACCGCGAAGAGACACCATGTGCTTCCTGATATGGGCAGCCACGATCTCGCGGTGCTGAGGTCCGGCGTGGGTCAGGATCCACTGGATGAGGTAGTTGCCGTACTGGTCGCTGGCAATGTCGATGAGCGGAATACGCGGGCGGTCGTGACGACCCTCGCAGACGCGGTCGAGGTAGCGCTGGAGGAACTCAGGACCACCAACCTTCAGACACTTCTCAACGACCTTCGAGGCAAACTGGTCCATGCTGTACTCGGCCGCATAGCGGATGACATGGTCGATGGCACGGCTGCGATCCTGCGGAGCACCATGCTCGCAGATGTGCTGGATGCACCAGTTGCCAAACTGGCCATGGGCGACAATGTCAATGTTGGCAAGGACCTCCTCAATGCAGGGGCGCTGTAACCGTTAGCCCTTGTTCTCTGTACCCAGTGATCAGTGTTCATACCTTGTCCTCCTCGAGACAGTTCTCAAAAATGTTTTGAACCACCAAGCTGCCAGTCTCTCCCAGGGCAACCTCGTGCCACATGCCACGGAGGGCCTCGTTGACATACTTCATGATCTGGGGAGGGGACTCAGTCCAGCGCAGCTCGAACAGCTTCTGCCAAACGTGGCACGCGTAACGGTGAATAACCGTCTCCGGGATACGACGCAGCAGCTCGTGAACCATGATCGCCTTATAGTCCTCCGGGACGCAATCAAAGGCCTTCTGCACCACATGGCAGCCAAACGGATCCATCGACAGGTTGAGGGTGTTGCCGCGAATGGCCTCCGCAATCTTGATGACCTGCTCAGGGGTACCGTGCTCAAAGCAGCGCTGGACCAAGAAGTTGCCAAAGCGGTTGACCATCAAGGGGTAGGCCTGCGCGACAATGGCCTCGACAATGTCGTACTTCTGCTCAGGGGTGCTAACCTTGAGTTTCTGCTGCAGGAAGATGGACGCCTGCTGATCGTTGTTGCAGACAATCTTATCCACGATGTACTTCCAGTCACAAGTGACGTTGCGATCGAGCAGGCGGCGATAGTTAAGCGGCTCCGTGGTCGGCGAGATGTACGTCTGTCCATCCGCCGTCTTCCACGATCCTGCAGCTGACGTAAACTCCGTAGCGTGAGGCGAGAGAGCCGAGCCAACAGGCTGTTGCTGGTAGGGAGGATACATGCTCGCGCCCATCGGGCCTTGGGCGCCCGCAGCATAGCCGGGGCCTGCGTCGAAGGGACCAGGGCCCATGTTGTAACCACCGTAGCCGTAGCCAGCATTCATGCTGCCATACCGACTGTCGAAACGGTTGCCGCGGCGACCAGAAGGCCGCATCATTTCAGTAGCCTCAGGGGGCAGCATGCGATCGGGACGGTACAACTCCATGCTCGCGGAAGGACCAGCGAAGGCAGGATCGTAGTTAGGGGTGACATTGCGAGGGTTTCCCCACGGGCCGGCTTGAGGGCCGTCGTTAGCCATCGGGCCCTGAGGGAAAGGGTTGCCAAAGGGTGCCTTGCTGGTGTTGTTGTTCCAGATACCTCGAGCACGGTTCAGACCACCTGTCGACATGGTCTCACTAGTATCAGAGCGAGCGTCGTCTGGGTTGGGCCAGCTGGCCTCGCGAACAAACGGAACTCGGCCTGGTGCGTTCATGGCGGTGCCGCTAACGATACGAGAGCCAGCAGGTGACACGAGGGGGGCAACAGGCGGCAGGAAGTCGGGGTCTCCAAGAGATGGAGTGATGCGACCACCAGCGGCCTCAGCGGCACGACGCTGCTGCAACTCCTGATCCAGACGGGAAATCTTGTTCTGGGCCTGAGCAAGTTCGAGCTTCAGGCGTAGAATCTCATCCTGGGTAGTCTTGTCCTTGGTAGTAGACTCCTTCGACGCAGTGCTGTCGGGACGAGTGGTCGGAGCGGTCGAGGTGGACGAGTCGTTACCCGAGAGGGACATCGAGCCAGAAGACGGGGAGCCCTGAGTCTGATCGTCCAGGGACTTCTGAGTCTCCTTTCGAGCAGCCTCATCTTCGGCCTCCTTTCGCGCGGCCTCCGTATGCTCGGCAAGCTTGGCCAAAACCTTGTCGATGGTCTTGGCCATTTCACATTCAGAGTATTCGGGCTCGTGGGAAGTCTTCAACTTCTGTCATTATCAGCAGGTCAGAACAGCATAATGCCGGGACGTCACATACCTTGGAGCAGTTCTGGTCCCGCATGTCGGAGCCGGTCAGGACCACGGTCGTCTTGTCCGTGAGGGCTGAGATGGAATGCTGTTCAGGTTAGCAGATTTAGCGGAACACAAATGAAGTAGATGGACTCGGTTCAAGAGTTCATCAGGCTGAGGAGCCTAGGCGAGTGATCCTGCAAATGAGACGCGCCGGGCCTCGATTCAAGCCTGAGCAGCCCAATAAGCCAAAGAAAAAAAGAAGATCAAACTCACCTTGTTCACGTCCTCGGGATTCAGGTGCTTGTCGATACGGCGCTCAGAGGGCGAGCCGGCCATGGCGGTAGCCGCGGCAGCAGACATGGTGGCTGGTGCGGAATGGAAGGGCTGAAAGAGAGGCGGAAAGATAGAGAAGTAGATTTATGGGTAGGCGTGTATGTAAGAGAAATGGAATGGATGGATTTGAACCTCAATGGTTGCTGAATTTGACACAAAGAGGGATCAGTTCTAATGTCCCTGGCAAAGAGGTACACGGATGGGTAAAATGGGAGGATGTATGGGACGGAGTGGTGGAGGATAGGAGCAAAAAAAATCGAGAAGGGAAAGTTTTCAAGCAGAGATGATGGAATAAAGTGACTGAGGGGTATTTGTCATCGAGGGAAGGCACAAAAAGATGGACATAGATATCTCGATGGGAAAGCGCGTTGGGAGATATCCCGATGTCGGCGGTCGAGGGGAAGAAGGGACCATGTTTTTGAACTTACCTGATCAAGGGAAAGGAACAGTATGCTACAGCCTAACACCAGCTGGAAGAGTCTACTGCTTTGAAGGTAGTTGAAACCCAGTGATGTAGGCTGTTGACACTGGCTGGCCTGAATCGAAGATGCTGGCAGTCTATCAAAGCTGGAGGAATAACAGTGTGTGTGTGTGCGTATGCGAAGTGTATGGGAAGAAGGGATAGACAAAAGATGGGAGAAAGAAAAAAAAGTTTTCAAGGATAGGTCATCAGATGGGAAAAGCCGTGAGGGCAGTAACATAGCCAGGCAACGCACCCCCCGCTTGGGATTGCGTCTTTAAGTCCTCTTGTAGTTGCCTGACCGGACACAGGACCGCGATGAGATGGGATCGCGGAGATCGAATTGGGTGACGGTCGGCGGGCAGATAGAGGTCTGATTGGCGTCCTGAGGCTGCGGCGGAGGGGACACCGGAGGCTGGCCCGATAGGGACACACGGAAGTTACTGTCGTTGCGGACTTTGCCGCCGGCGGACAATTGATGGCATCCTCAGAGCTCAGAGGAGCTAGGCCAACCCATCTCAGGTGTCAAGAGATATAGGTAACTACATGGTGTTGCACACTTCGGGATTATGGGGAACATGTCCAGAGGAGTGTGCTTACTAGGCTGATGATGCATGATATGATAGTTGCCACTGGAACTTTGGTTAACACGAATTGCCTGTTTCTTGGCGTTCTTTACAGGTCCAGAGTCACAAGAGGACCTTTGAATGGTGAAAAGGGATCTAGACATATCGGGAGGTACTGAACAACAAAGGCCCTAATGACCGTCTAACATAGATATCCCGAGATAATGTTGGAATGTAGAGAATATCAGCGCAAAGAACGGAGAAACAGAGGTCAGGGGTAAAGCTTCACAGGCGATGATGTTGAGCTGCAGCTCTCTGTGACCAGGAGGTGTCAAATAACCGCCATGCTGTTTGCTTCGCCCGAACTTGACATCCTGCTTGTTCCACTGTGACCTGGCAGAGAAGGCGAGCCCAAGAGCGTCTACTCCAAACTAGATGACCGAAAGAGAGGGCAAGCATTTTCTGGGCAACATCTGCTAGGCAAGATCACATCAAGGGAAATGGGACCTAAAATTTGATGCAAGATGCCCATAGCATCTGGGTATATTTTTCCCTTATCCACTTTATACAATAACAACATAGGCTGTGATGGTAGTGTACATAAGATTCGGTTCTCAGCGCGATTACTTGGCTTTGGGCTGTGCTCCTGCAAAGGTGTCAGTGAACGTTCGCAACTTGGCCATGACCTGAAAACTGTAACTCACCTGGGCCCTTCTTCTTCTTCGGCGTCCCTTTTCCACGAGCTTTGAGACTGCAACCAGTTAGCGAGCAGTTTAGCAACCCCAACACCAGCAGTCGATAACCTACGCGGCGATGTGGTCAAGACGATCCAATTCGTCCTCACACTCCACCTCAAGATGAAGCGGCTTAAACTCGTTCTTGAACTCGCGGAAGGTGTAGAGCCGCGGCGGGTAATAGGACACGACCGAGGGACCCTTGAGTGCCTTGCGCAGGACCTTGTTGCCAGTCCGGATGCCCTCAGGGTTGAAGACGGTGCCGAAGAGCTCGCACCGAGCCTGGGGGGGGGTTAGCGAGGTATTGATGTGTTGTCTGAATCAAGCATTGCTTACCCTCATCAAATCCAACAGCCGCGCACGTGGAACCGACATCTTGCCGCTATTTACATGGAGTGGCCGTGCAAGCACCAGGTGGACTCGAGAGACTGCTGACGTTCAGAAGATCTTTGGATGCACTTAGCGCATCCAATCAGCGCGGGCTTGGCGGCGTGGGGTTATCAGCCTTGCAGCTGGTGGGTCTTTGCGACCAGGACCCACGGCGGGACATTTGTGGTATCTAGACCTGGGTTTCTTAAGCCTTCTTGTGTGCAGCAGTTGACTTATGTCTTTTCAAGTCAATTGCACTTGCATTGGTTTTAGACTCATTCATAATGGTTCACGTGTTTAAACCAAGATGAACAGTGCTTTCTGACGGCACAGCTTGTCACCAACTTGTCTTGGATAGGTTTTCAATTTGCATTGCTGTTGGACCTTTCTCATTCTCATTGTCTGATGAAGAAAGACTGGATGGATCTCTTTTACTCAATCCAGATATTAATACACCATGACTTTTGCTCCTCAGTTAGTCAATCCGTGCACCAAATCTTGATCGAATGGATGTTGAGAGAGCACATCTTGAGCTTTTAGGTCTTCAACTGTGGCAGGTAGTGTGGCGTAATGTGGGGTCTTACATCCAAACGGCTGGTCGCCAAGACTATGGCCTGTGCACCCGGAGTGGGTCTGCGAGGCTGCCAGCGCCGAGAATTGTAAGTCGATTTTCAGTGTCAATCTTGAATGAGAACTCATCCTCTCAACTTACAGTCGCTACGCAATCCCGTCCTGTATCCTCGAGTTCAATCTATTCTCCATGGCGAAAAGATATTTCGAAGAAACTGGCCTCGAGGCTTCAAACCCTCCCTCAGTAGCCCCCCAGCAGCCCGAGACGAAGCGCGCAAAACTCGAGACTGGCGTCACGCCTCAAATCCTCCCGCCTACAGCCTTCACAAAATGGACCCTAGCAACCATCCCCAAAAACCCCCCGCCACTCCCAGAAATCTTGGATCCGAAGCTCGAGCAAGCAGCGCTCACGCACTCCGGTATGCGTCAAAGCCTATCCGACCCGAGCTACGAGCGGCTGGAGTGGATAGGCGACGTCTACTTGGAGATGATCGCGTCTGAGCTCATCTGGCAAACATTTCCTGACCTCGAACCGGGCAAGTGCTCGATGTATCGCGAGCTGCTTGTACGCAACTCGACTCTTGGCCAATTCTCTATCCATTATGGTCTCGATCAGAAGGCCAACTTTCCCCCCGAATTCGGTCTCGGCGGGCGCAAGAACGGCACCGCAGCCAGCGAACAAAAACGTGCCAAAGCACTCGGCGATATCTTCGAAGCATACATCGGTGCCGTGGTCCGGTCAGACCCTGAGAACGGCTTTAAGCGGGCCGCACAATTCATGAAAGACCTATGGGGGCCCGTCCTAGAGCGGCAGATCCGCGAGGAGGAGAGCAGACACGGGGGTAAGGGCAAGGGCCCGAACGGCAACAGCGTGAAGAAGGACAAGAAGAACGACGAGATCTCGTTCAAGACGCAGCTGGAGCAGCTGATTGGGGCGCCCGGTGTCAAGATTGAGTACAAGGACCTGCCGTCGAGCGGGAAGAAGGATAGGGTCTCCAAGCAGCCTCTTTATACGGTCGGTTGTTTCTTGCACGGTTGGGGTGAGAGCGGGCTGCAGTTGGGTCATGGCAGCGCGTTGGGCAAGAAGGAGGCGGGTCAGAAGGCGGCCGAGATGGCACTTAATAATAAGAAGCTGATCAAGAAGTTTGCGGAGAAGCGCAAGGCGTTTATGGAGGCTAGGGCTGCGCAGTTGAAGCAGCAGCAGGAGCAGCAGCAACAACAACAACAGCGGGAAGAGGAAAAGTTGGCTGAGAGCAGTGCGAGCTCGGGATGAGGGGGTTTGTCTGGCTTTTACTTGACTTTTGGGTGTTTTAAGGAGCACGTCTTCTTACCGTCTAGGGATACCCATTAGCGACGGAGCTGTCTGGTCTTGAGTGGATAAGCTTGTATTCATCTGAGTCGGGATATCAAAATGGAAGTACAGGTTGTCGAGGTCATCCGCCTAGCAGTAGCCCTGCGGTGATCCCCGGAACTGCACGTCATCTTTGGGTGTCATTGTCGGCTCGTACGTACATGACATGTCCTGTGGAGGAACCTCATGGTTGGGTTAGGTCAGGCTGCATAACCGGCGGTTAACAGGCCCAACCACGAAGAGCGCTGATGAGGGGTTGACGGCCTTATGGGCCCACAAGCTAGGAAATATCGAGACTTGAATGATAGCAAGACGTAATGTAAGAAAGAGCAGATGACAACCGGCTGGTATCCGACGACGACGCCAACACCCGATGCGGGGGTTCATGAGTTGACGTGGAGGCATCACAATGGATGTTGCTGATACTCATCAGATAGGACATCCTTGGCCACTTTCACATGTCTGGGGTTTTTGTGTCTGTCAGCGGGGTGTTGATCGTTCTTTTACGTGGAACGGAAATGCCCGTAAGGACAGAGTACTGTACCAAGCGCGCAGAGCTTCCGTTCTGGAGGCCTTTGCCGCGGGTAGTCTTCCACGGCATGGGCCCAGCGTTTAACAAACTGCAAGTGAAGTTATTCGCTGCGTTTCCCATTCCAGGGTCCCGTCCTGCAACAAACGCCCGGCGAGCAACAGCACAACCGTCGGTTGGTGCAACGCTAGCGTCGCACGGGAAACACTGGCATGGATTGGGCTGGGGAAAGTGGGTCCCAGGGGTGGTCCCTCCGAAAGTCAAGATCTCGCGTGCCGAGGCAAATCCGCGGCTGTGTCGCTACGCTGTTCATCGCCCAGTCAAACGGCTTCCGCAGCGCCAAAGCTCCGAGCTTTGACTCCATATCCGTCTTCTCCAAGACTTTCCCATGCGGCAAACGGTTCGCCGCTCGGCCAAACGACACTCACTGCACGGTAGGAAGCCAGAGTTAAGAGGTCATCCAGTCATCCATCTAAGTCGGTGGGTTCAATAAGCGTGCTCTGGACGATTTGCTGAAGTCCTGGACATGGCACGACGGGTCGGACAGCCCCTGGGCCGAGATTGATACAAGCGTGCGGACACATGAACAACTCGGAATATTTTATTAGGAGGAACTAGCACCCATACCCTTACCCATACCTATTCCTCATACACGTGTGTCTAGCCTTTCCCCGATCTCCGGGGGAATTTGTACCATTTTTTGGTTTCTGCCCGATCGAGGCTCCTGTTCCTCTCTGCCACTCAGCTCAAGACCATTCCAGCCAGCCACGTCGACTCCTCCCCTCCCACTACTGCGTGTCATCCAACAGCATCCATCAGCCAAGGCACAGCAGGTGCACAAGTTCCTGTGCCCCTCTGCTTAGCCGCTGAAGCTCTCGCCTGTGTCGCCTGTTGCTGTGCTGCTGCTGCTGAGTGTGCAGTGCCTATCTTGTGTCTCGGCAACGACAACATCCGGCACCGAGCTTGCCGGCTGAACACCCGTTCTCGGCATCCCTGTCCCGACCTACGCCTACACTACCCAACCTCTGCCTTCCTCTCGCACTCTTCCCTTCTCCATTGACAAACTTTCCTTGAGTCTGCAGCTTCCTGCAACGAAGTCCAAACATAAGTCAAGATGTCGGACTCAATAGGTACGCCCCGTGTCCATCCATCTCCTCGCATCCAGCCCATGCATTATAATCCCTTAGCCGCCTTGCACACAACAAAACACACGACGACTAACACGATTTCCTCGACACCAAAACAGATCGTGTGTTTGTCCACGCCCTCAACACCGTTAAAAAAATCCCCAAAACTGGCGCGACCCGTCCCCCGCCCGCCGACCGCATGCGCCTGTACGGACTCTACAAGCAAGCCATGGAAGGCGACGTAGACGGCGTGATGGAACGCCCGACCGCCGCGTCCGCCCTGGCGCAGGGTACCAGTGAAGAAGACCTTATTCGTGAGCAGGATAAATGGGACGCGTGGAACTCGCAGAAGGGACTGAGTCGAACCGAGGCGAAGAGACGATACGTCGAGGCGCTGATCGAGACGATGCATAAGTATGCTAATACCCCGAATGCGCTGGAGTTAGTGGCCGAGCTGGAGTTTGTATGGAATCAGGTGAAGAGTAATAACCCCAGCGCAGCAGGGGGGTCTTCTACCTCGGGAGGAGATGGGTCTGGCGCGGGAGGTGGTGCTGCCGGAGGCCTGGAGCTGCAGGGAGGCGGGCCGGCGCAGCCAAGGCCGAGCCAGCCGGGACTGATAACGACTCCTGTGCGGCGGTTTCAGGCGCCGTTGAGCGGGACAGATGGGCCGATGCGCGTGTTGAGTCCTATGAGCGAAGAGGACGAGTCGGAGAGGAGGCTGGCGGAGTTGCTGGAAGAGGAGAATAATGCTGCAGATGAGGGGGCCCTGGTTCCGGGTGATGACTATCAGCGGCGGAGTGATAAGCGCATGAAGCGCATGGAACGCGCCATTGTGCGGTTGTCGGCCGAGATTGCTGCGCTGCGGGAGCAGATCGCCTCGGGCCGGGAGTGGCGCACGCGTAAGGAAAGGGGCGTCGTGGCCTGGTTGGGGTGGGTGTTTTGGAAGGTGACGAAGCATGTGACGATCGATTTGTTTATTCTGGTGTTTGTGCTGATATGGATGCGGAAGAGGAGGGATAGGAGGTTGGAGGACCATGTCAGGGGGATTTTTAGGGTCGCGAGGGAATATGTCAGAAAGATCCTGCCTTCGCGGTGAGCGGCCGCGGAGCTGATCGCGTTCGTTGCCAACGTATGGCATTGTCACCTCGCGACGAAGTGGCTCTGATTTCGGTCTGCTTCTTTCTGCCTAACGACATCGATACCAGCACCGCGGTGAAATAATTTTGCCATCTGTGGCTGGGGTAGGCGATATCACGGAGCAGGGCAGATAATCGCCCGATACACGGGAAGCTCGACGACAAGTACCAGTGAGCAACATCGGACCCTTGATGTTGTTCACAGCATGATTTACTCTGGCTCAAAAACATCGCTCTCCGGTTTTTTTTTTTTTTACCAATAATTAGGGATCAAGCACCCTTAAGGTTTGCCAGTCCCAAGTAGGCATTCTGGCATCAAAACATATACCAGCATTAACAATTCTTGGCCGTTGCCCGATGCCATCCAGAGTTCTGGTCGGCATACCACTACCCTCTGGTCCTGGGTCTTGGATACCCTCAACATCCCCCCCTCTCCCCTGGGTTAAGCGTTGGGCACGGTGTATTAGGCACAAACAACGCATCCACGACTCCTCGACGCTAGATCTTTGTACTTGATCCAACCTAAATCAGCCTGGGTAAGCTCTTAGTATGCTCACCCAGGAATGCATGGCCTACGGTCACTACTAGACAGGATTAGGAAAAGAAAAATCAAGATACTGTTTCCTTTGTCGTTTGTACATTAAAATCACTACGAACACTTAAGCATTATGATGATACCTTAGACCAGGATAGACGAAGTAAATCTAATCCATGAAATGCCCAACGCATACTTCATGACCCCAGAAGGGATATGATACGAGATGATGGTTGTGAAAGTACTACTGTGTCTTACAGGGCATCTTGTCTGCTGTGGCCTTCCATTCCAGACGGACGGGAACCTTTCAGAGGTGGGGCAGAGAAGCTGGATAATTTCCCCCAAATTCTTTTCCAGGTTTCGACTTCTAAGCGGTCTCACTCTGCTGGCTTGGACGGCTTTGGTTCTTTCACCTCGGCCAGCTGACAAACCATCTCACGACGAACAATGAGATCGATTATCTTTTAAGCAGATCAATCACAAGACAACAATCGAAGCACACAAAAATCTACAATTTCATACACACCCAAGCCAACTATATCCAACACTTTATACGAAACAGATATCTCACCATAACCGAATCGACGCAATGCCACCTCAACCCCCCTTAACAGCAACCATAACTACATCCTCCCAATCCATTCCTCCCCTCAACAGCATCGCCCCCTCCATCTTTGTCCCCCTCACCGACGACATATCCACGTTCTCTACGCCGCGCGACCGCATCGCCCGTCTCAAGCACATCCTCCAAACCATCGACCTGCAACACGACGGCGTCAAGCAAAATCTGCTCTACATGTTCGAGCGAGAGAAGCAGCGTCTGATCTTAGCAGCCCAAGAAGCGGAAGAGAAGATGGGTGTACAGAGGGTGAGGGAGGGCGTGACGAGGGAGGAGGAGGATGAGGTTGTTCGGAACATGGAGGCTAGACCGAGCAAGAAGGAGAAGGGGGAGGTTGGAGAATATGATCCCTGGAAGGGGGAGCAGCAGCAGGGGTTTGTGGTGCCGCAGCCGGATATGGGGGTCAGGGAGAGGGCGGTCGCAGATTTAATTAACGTCATTGAGAGGGGGGTACTCGATCTGCAGGCGTTTGAGAAGTATACGGAGGGGATTAGGACGAAGTATTTGGAGTTGTTGGAGAGGGAGGTGGTGAGGTTGGAGGAGGCGGGAAAGAGGCCTGAGGAGAGGACCAGGACGGACTAGGGACGACCAGTTCTCATCATTTCTTTTTCTTCCGAGTGACGACAGAGCGAGATACCCAATTCATTAATAATGAGAAGCCAGAATCACCAAAAAAATTTAACTTTATTGAATATTATCAAGACTGAAATGTGGCAACCGGCGGTAAGAGGCGTTGATCAGCGAACCGAAGCTCTCACATGCATCCATAAACGGAGCCAATTCTTGCTCTAGGACACATGATAGAGGAGGACTCGGTGGAAGTGCAATTCGGCACTGGCGTGCCAATGCCAAATCACGGTCGGAGATCTCCTACAATAAGTGCCCATCGAAGTACAATTGATATGGAGAGAAAAAGTTTCAAGATCAAGACGGCCCGCGCAACAGTGGGGGCCCTTTTTAAAGGACGCTGGGGCCAGTGGGCTGACAAACGGTGCTCTCTAATTGGTTAACTCTGCCCTGTCGCGTTCTTCCGGGTGGCTCCCCTCCGCCAAGCCCTGTTCGAGTACTCGCTGGCCAGTGGCCGCTCAGGCTTTTGGAAGCTCCCGTCCCCGTCTCGTCTCCATCGAGCAAGAAACGACGCTCGGCTCGTGCTTCTGCTGCTGCTGCTGCTGTCCAGCCCAGGTTGTGCGTTGTGGTGCTGCTTCCAGTTGCTGTCAAGCGGACAGGAAGAAGCGCAATTCCCACCGGCACAATCCCCGAAGTGCGGCCACCAACGGCTACCCGCCAACCGCTCACCAACCACCCACGCCTTGCCCCTCCCCTTTCTCTCCCCCCCCCTTTCTCTAGGGTTTTCTCTTTCTTCTTTTCTTCCTCTTTTTTTCCCTTCTCAGATCCCCGTCGTCAGGACGGCAGCAAAGCATGCTGAGGCAGACTCTGGCTCGCTCGGCCTGGCGCACTGGCAAGCACCCAGCTGCTGCCGCCAGGACAGCTGGTGCTGCTACCCGGGCCTTTTCGGCTTCTGCCCAGCGCCCAGCGGAGGTCGAGCTCACGATTGGTGAGTGCTGCTTGCATTTATGAGGCCATTGGCATTAGGGGTTTCGCGAGAATGCTGACAAATGTGGACTGCCACCAGATGGGAAGAAAGTTTCGATCGAGGGTGAGCCCAATTGCCGTTCGTAATTTTGCGCTATCGCCATGATACTGATATCAGCGGTTCTCTCCGTGCAGCTGGGTCTGCACTGATCCAGGCCTGCGAGAAGGCTGGCGTTGTCGTTCCTAGGCAAGTCTCTATGAGGAGGTTTGGCTGAGGGATATGAGCTCTTGCTGACTGTCTGCAGATACTGCTACCATGAGTACGTTTAGCCTCTCTCGCGTCACCACCTCGCCCCCTCTTTGTCCCCTTCCTTCCCTAACGATCTACCACCCGACAGGAAGCTTGCCATTGCCGGTAACTGCCGTATGTGCCTGGTCGAGGTCGAGCGGTCGCCCAAGCCGGTTGCGTCGTGCGCCTGGCCCGTCCAGGCCGGTATGGTCGTTAAGACCAACTCGCCCCTGACACACAAGGCCCGCGAGGGCGTCATGGAGTTCCTCCTGGCCAACCATCCCCTCGACTGTCCTATCTGCGACCAGGGTGGTGAGTGCGACCTCCAGGACCAGTCCATGCGCTACGGCGCCGACCGTGGTCGGTTCCACGAGATTGGCGGCAAGCGTGCGGTCGAGGACAAGAACATCGGGCCCCTTATCAAAACCTCCATGAACAGGTGTATCCACTGCACCCGCTGCGTCCGCTTCATGAACGATATTGCTGGTGCCCCCGAGCTCGGCAGCACTGGCCGTGGTAACGACCTGCAGATTGGTACCTACCTGGAGAAGAACCTCGACTCCGAGCTGTCCGGCAACGTCATCGATCTCTGCCCCGTCGGTGCCCTCACCTCCAAGCCGTACGCCTTCCGTGCTCGTCCCTGGGAGTTGAAGCGCACCGAGTCCATCGACGTCCTTGATGGCCTTGGTTCCAACATCCGTGTCGACTCTCGCGGTCTCGAGGTCATGCGCATCCTGCCCCGCCTGAACGACGATGTTAACGAGGAGTGGATCAACGACAAGACCCGCTTCGCCTGCGACGGCCTCAAGACCCAGCGCCTGACCATGCCTCTGGTTCGCCGCGACGGCAAGTTCGAGCCGGCTACCTGGGAGCAGGCCCTGACCGAGATCGCCCATGCTTACCAGACCCTCGCCCCCAAGGAGAACGAGTTCAAGGTTATCGCCGGTCAGCTCGTTGAGGTTGAGTCGCTGGTCGCCATGAAGGACCTCGCCAACCGCCTCGGCTCCGAGAACCTCGCCCTCGACTTCCCCGGCGGCAGCCAGCCTCTTGCCCACGGAGTCGACATCCGCTCTAACTACCTCTTCAACTCCAAGATCTGGGGCATCGAGGAGGCTGACGCCATCCTCTTGGTCGGCACGAACCCGCGCCACGAGGCCGCTGTTCTCAATGCCCGCATCCGCAAGCAGTGGCTCCGCTCCGACCTCGAGATCGCCGCCGTCGGCCAACCTTGGGAGTCCACCTTCGACTACGAGCACCTCGGCACCGACCTGGCCGCGCTCAAGAACGCCCTCTCCGGCCCCTTCGGCGAGAAGCTCAAGAAGGCCAAACGCCCCATGATCATCGTCGGCTCCGGCGTGACCGAGCATCCCGATGCCAAGGCTTTCTACGAAACGGTCTGGTCCTTCGTCGAGAAGAACGCGTCCAACTTCCTCACCGAGGAATGGTGCGGCTACAACGTCCTGCAGCGCGCCGCCTCCCGCGCTGGCGCCTTCGAGGTCGGCTTCGTCGTCCCTTCCCCCGAGGTCGCTGCCACCAAGCCCAAGTTCGTCTGGCTCCTCGGCGCCGACGAGTTCGACCCGGCCGATGTTCCCAAGGATGCTTTCATCGTCTACCAGGGCCACCACGGCGACCGGGGCGCCGAAATCGCAGACATTGTCCTGCCCGGCGCTGCCTACACCGAGAAGGCCGGTACCTATGTCAACACCGAGGGCCGCGTGCAGATGACGCGGGCCGCGACTGGCCTCCCGGGTGCCGCGCGCACCGACTGGAAGATTATCCGTGCCGTGTCGGAGTTCTTGGGCGTACCCCTGCCGTACGACGATGTCGCACAGCTGCGGGACCGCATGGCGGAGATTAGCCCCGCGCTGGCAGCGTATGATGTCGTGGAGCCGGTAGCCCTGCGGCATCTGAGCAAGGTGCAGCTGGTCGACCAGAACAAGGGGGCCAAGGTGACGGGCGAGCCGCTCAAGAAGGTGGTGGAGAATTTCTACTTTACGGATGTCATTTCGAGGAGGTGAGTCTTTCAACTACAAGGGAGAAAAGAGGTTAAGAGAGAAGTTGAAATAAGAAAGAGGTACTGACGAGTGTTTGCACAGCTCCCCCACGATGGCGCGCTGCTCGGCGGCCAAGGAGACGGGCGACCCGCGCACGAATTTCATGGCGCCTGGCATGGAGGAGGATAGGCCGATGGGCCAGATTGCGTATGGAGCGTAGATACCTTGTTTTGTTTTTTAAAAAGAGGAAAGAAAAAAGAAAAGAATTAAATTTGTGGTTTGTTGTATATTTTCAACATAACATAAAAGGTGCCTTAAAGTACTACGCTACGCTCCTTACTGCTGCTTACTGCTGCTGGTGGATCATTTTTTTTCGGCGATGTTGATCCTACGCTCTGGGGTTGAAGGGAGAGCGATGTACATAACGTAAGGGAGAGATGATGATGATGATGATGATGATGATGGAAGAGATAGAGATGATGGGTGAGGAAAGGAGTGTAGGTAGGTAGGTAGGTAGGTAGGTAGGTAGGTAGGTAGGTAGGTAGGTAGGTAGGTAAGTGGGTAGGTAAATGGGAAGCATAGTCGTTGTGTTTCACTGAAGTTGTTAGTCAACAACCCACATAGTAAGTGAGCTTAAAGGTAAACCGTATGCATGTCATACCATCGCGTCATGTCTCATTATGAACCTAACTTCCATGACCTTGTCTTGTTTCGCAAGGTATGCTATGCTATGCTGGCTGATCAATTAATGCCCGAAATACGCCGCCTCTTGCACTCAAGCTCCCAAACCTCGAGAACTTATATGCCAGCGATGCCCTTAATAATCGATGATAAAAAAAAAGGAAAAAAAAAGATGAATAACAGTGACGATGATGATGATGGTGACGATAATAACGGGTATGGTACTGGCAATTACGATCTGCCTCAACCATTGACAGGCATAGAATACTATGTGCTGTGTTGCGCAGAATCGAGGGAAAATAGTTCTGGGGCGTGATAACATCACAAGCGAGGAAGCAGATCTCGAGGTACTGAGTGGGTGAGCAGGCGGCGCTCGCTCTAGAGAGGAACGTGATGAATGAAGACAAAAAAAGGCCGGTTGACTTCCTATTGTCTTCCCAGATGCGATGTGGAATACATGCCCTAATCCTCCGGACGAGGTTTCTTGTGTCCAACCTGTTACAGCTGGACAGACCTCACATCAACGAGGCTGTAAGACATGGCGATGAGGATGAGGGTATTGTGGTGAGGCAAAGGCAAAGCCAGCATAGAATGTAGGTTCGTGTCATTGACCTGTCATGGTTGGGTCCTCACACAGACGAAACTACTCGTCCTTTTTCTCGGTAGTGTCATTGGAGTTGTCCTCCTCAAGGGGAGGGAACTCCTTGTCGCAGACACCCTGGAGAGCCCACTCCTTTTGAGTGTTCTCACCCGCGCGGTTCTTCTCCCACGGCTTGGGAGGAGCGGGTGCCTTGCCATAGGGGGAGATGCCCTAGAGAGTCAGCTTCGCGAGCCAAATGAGTTTATATGAGAGGAGCGAACATACCGGAGGACGAACAACTTTGTTCGGAATCTCTCGAATCCCTGGGATTGGCTTCCCCTGCGTCACTGCCTCAACCAGAGCCTGAAAGTCCTCCGGATACGGCGCACCGCCCTCGGTGCTACGGCCCCCGACATCTTCGGCCTTCTTGCTGAGATCACACTTGGGCGCATTGAGCTGCCATTCAGGGATATTCTTTGTCACATCGGGGTCCGGAACGGGCACAGCAGGTGGCAGGCCCATGATCTTGCGGATCTCGTCCAGCTTCTTGAGGATCTTGTGGTCTGGGTTGGTCTCTGGATGGTTCAGCGTCCACGCCTCATATTTGATGCGGTCGATCTGACAGCCAAAGTGCGACTTGTACCACCAGATGCGCGACTGCAGCGTGATGCTCAGCGCCTTCTGCCGCATGAACATGTCGTGCTGGTTGGAGATTATGGGGCCTAGGGAGGCGTTGAGACCTTGCTGTTTGTTTGTGTTTCAGTTGTAAGCTGGGCTGTGACTCTGGCCGAATAGCCGAGTAACCGATGAGGACAAAAAAAAAACAAATCAAAAGTGAGCAATTGACTTACAAGGAACTGGCGATCCTTCTCCCAGGGGTAGGAGTCGAACTTCTTGAAGCCCTCGGGGTCATTGGTAAGAGAGGCGGGGATGGAGTTGGGGTCGACGGGCAGACCCTGACCCGGATTGATGACACTGTTTGTGTTCATGGTGAAAGTCGGGGATAAACGGGGGGAGGGGCAGTGAACCGGGTATCGTAAGAGACAGAAAGATGATAGATGATGAGATGGAAAATGGGATTAAGAATGTACGTAGAAATAGAGTCAAATGAGACACCAGACGTGAAGGAATGTGAGAGTGGAGGAGTCGGAGTGTATGATCACAACGGTTTCCAGCCGTACTTTTTTTATTTATTTATTTTTTTTTTTTTCGTCTTGGGGAAACACCTCAGAGTCACGATCGCGGGGCGTGTAGCAACGGGTGGGATGAAGGAACAATTGGCAGGTGCCCACATGTGAGCACTGGAGGGGTTGTTTGCCTGCATCTTGGTTACAGTGTGAGATCGATGAGGCTGACTATGCAGACACGGTGTTTGCACGGCGAGTTTCCAGTGAGCGTCGAGGGCCGAGCACAGTGCGAAATATTCTAATAAGTTACTGTCTCGGCCAACAACGCTAGGGGACCCCCTCTTTCATCCGGCAAGCCTCCTGGGACTCCGGGGAACTCAAAGGCCAGCGCCAAGCGCCAAGTCCAGACCAGCCGTGTTTGGTCTGGGAGACCAGGGAGAGTCGCAGCGCCCGCCCATCTCAACTTCCAGAGCCGGGAATTCGGAGGGACCGCTGGACCGCTTGGCTATCCCGATCCGTTTTCTACCACCCAGCCATGCGTCGTCCTGCTGTTCAGCCCTTCCGGACCGCGCTTCAATGCAGTGTTCGGGGGCTTCGTGCTAGCAGCCGCCGCGGCGCATCCCATTCTTTGCTCTCGTCGAGCGCGACGACACGATTCCCGTCTAACAACAACTCTTCCTCCTCGTCATCCGCCGCTTCGACCCGCCGTTTCCTCTCGACGACCTCCCCGACGCGCAGTCATCGTCCCCGGACGATCACTCATGTGTCGTCGGCCCTGCCGCCTCGCCTAGCCTCCATGTACCTGCGTCGCTCTGCTGTCCTCGTGTCTGCCCTCGTGGGCTTCGGTGCCTGGTACCAGTACGGCGGCAACGTCTCGGACTTCAGCCTCCTGAAACGCACCTACTCCTCGTCGGCCGGCGACGGCGGCAGTTCTTCGACGGCCACGACCAGCGCCGCGCTGCCCACACGCTCCGTGCTAGTGGTCGGGGCCGACGAGCTGCATACGGGCACCATCGTCGGCGAGGGCCCCATATCCAAGGTCACTGGCGACGACGGCCGTCGCGTCATCGAGATGCTTACGCCCGAGCAGGCCACCGCCAAGTTGAGGCGGAATGAGCAGTCGTATTTGATTAATCGTGGGCAGGGCGTCGTGCGCTATGATTTGGTGCAGCTGCCGAGCAACGATCCAATTGAAGACGACCATGCTGAGACGATTATTACCGTGCCGGAGCGGGAGCCCGGTGCTGGGACAAGCGACTGGATGTTCTGGGGTGTCTTTGATGGACATTCGTATGTTTCCTCTACATCAAGATCATGATGCCATCTCTGCTAACTGTTCGCAGAGGCTGGACAACCTCCGCCAAGCTACGCCAAGCCCTAGTCAACTACGTCGCTGTCGAGCTCAACGAAACCTACAAGGCCGCGGGCGGCTCGATCCCCGCCCCCGACACCGTCGACGCAGCTATCAAAAAAGGCTTCCTTAAGCTCGACGACGAGATCGTCCACCAGAGCGTGCAAAAAGTCCTCCAAGCCAACAACAAGACCGCCGCGGCCCAGCTCCTCGCCCCCGCCCTCTCCGGCTCGTGTGCCCTCCTCTCCTTCTACGACTCCCGCTCCCAGTTGCTGCGCGTCGCCTGCACCGGCGACTCCCGCGCCGTCCTCGGCCGCCGGCTGCCCAACGGCAAGTGGACCGCCACGCCGTTGTCGGTAGACCAGACGGGGAGCAACCCTGACGAGGCAGAGCGTCTGCGTAGGCTACATCCCGGCGAGCCGAACGTCGTGCGGAATGGCCGGGTGCTGGGGGGGCTGGAGCCGACAAGAGCGTTTGGCGATGCAAGCTACAAGTGGTCGAGAGAAGTCTCGGAGAAGCTGCGGCAGCACTTTTTCGCTAGGTCGATCTCGCCTATCCTGAAGACCCCGCCGTACGTCACCGCCGAGCCGGTGATTACTACTACCAAGATCGAGCCCGAAAGGGGCGATTTCGTGGTCATGGCCACCGACGGACTGTGGGAGATGTTGACAAATGAAGAGGTCGTCGGCCTCGTCGGCAAGTGGCTGGAACACAACGGGCACAAACTCAACCCCAACAGTGCTGGTGTCGCTGCTGCTGGTGGCAGCACCTCTCACTTCGACACAGTCTGGTCGCGCATTTTCGGTTCCCGGTCTAGCACCTCCGGCCTACCCGTCGAAGTCCCCCCTCCCAGCACAAAAGACTCGGCCGAGGGACAGAAAACCCCATTCCGAGGCGTCCGCCAATGGAGCGGGACCGACGCGGATGGGCCGTTTGTGGTGCAGGACAGCAATGTGGCTACGCATCTGGTGAGGAATGCGTTGGGCGGGAGGAACCAGGAGCAGGTAAGTGCGTTGTTGACGCTGCCGGCGCCGATTTCACGGAGGTATAGGGATGATTTGACGGTACAAGTGATTTTCTTTGGGAATGGGGAACGCACAACGGGGGAGGTGATGGTAAATGAGGAGGCGACGGCGCCCGTTAGGGCGAAGTTGTAGGTTAGAGGCGTTGTGAGAGGGATTTGATACTATTGATGATGAGTAAAAAAAAAAAATTGTTTATGAGCAGGAGGGGATGGTATGGATGGGTGGATAGTGGTTGGGCGTCTATATGGCTGGCTGCTGCTGTTATGGAGGACTATCACCTTACGTGCGCATATGTATACCATGATGAAAGACGGAAGCAAATGGGGATATACAGGCTGGTTTACGAGCGCCGGTTTATGGCGCTTGCTAGAATATACGAACATTACCAATATTAATGACGATATTGCCCTGTTCGTGATGTTACTGGAGGTTTTGTTTTTTTTTTAAAAAAAAAAAAACTCTCAGCCAGCTGACCCAACGGGCCGAACCCATCCATCCCTCAAAATTGACTTTGCCCGAGAACCTCAGATCGTCACTTGGCCCGACTCCCCGGTCGACTCCTCGCTTCAGCAGCTGGAGCATGTTGTGAAGCCTCCGGTTATCGCTCTGTTCCAGGTTGATTTGAGTCTTACATTAAGTGGGCCAACGAGTCCAATTCGTGCCCGATGGCGGTCGCGAAGACGTTCAGAAACCCGATGTGGGCACTGGCACTGAGATGGGTGGCGATGCAACGGTGTCTCTCTCTGTCCATCAGAGTGATAGAACCTGCCTGGAAGTTGGTGATATGTCCCGCTCTTTTGAGAATGTTGCCAACGATAAAGCAGCGGTGCCTAACTGGGCGTCAATTCGGCCGGAGCTGGAGCCCCCTGAACCTGGAGCCTTTTCCGGGCTGGAAGCCCGAGTGAATGTCAATGATGGTCTTGGTGGATGGCAAGCAGTGCCACAACAGTTCGCCAAGACTGGGCATGCCGGTCGGGACAGCGATTGTGCATATTCTGTAGACTAGGTGCAGCCCTGAAATTCTCAAATGTCCGGGTGTTAAGTGGTTTGGCCCATTTGTTTGACGGGTTCGCGGCCTGGGGCGTGAGTTGAGGTTTGCCTGCTTCTACTGCAGGTTGCTTTTGGACTCTGACGATGGCTGCTGTTGTCAAAAATGTTGGTTGGCTGCTGCTGCTGCTGCTGCTGCTGCTGCACATGCAACGGAGAGGGCTTTCATGCAGGCCTGCAGATTATTTAGAGGGGGGGGGGTGGTGTGTGTCTTGACGTCACAGGCACACACACCACACACCCCTGTTCTTTTTAGCCTCCAGTGCCCCTCCAACGCTGGTCCCACACCCGCTACTACTGCTGCGCTGCAACCCGAACCTCAGGTCTTGTGGTGCCCTACCTGTCAAGCAGAAGAAGCGGTCGGGAGCTTCGAGGAGCTTTTTCTCGTGGCCATTGGATGGGCAGAGAGACAGACACGGGAAGAAGAGAGGCAAGCGATTGCGGTGTGGGCTGTAGAAAAGCTGTATCGTAGAGAGATGCTAGGAAGCGGGCAGGCTCCAATGATGGCGGGGTCTCGCAGCTGACCAACAGACATTTGCTGTGGGCGCCGCCGCGGTCGCCGCCGCGCAAAAGTTGACAGGCCGTTAAGAGCAGATCTTCGGCCCTTCATCATACGAACCTCCATACCAGCGGCGGGGTTGGCTTTTACAAGAGGCGTCTGCGACCCCAGCGCAAATCGGCCTGGCCGTCAGTCGGGTAGGGTAGGCTCCAGATCCATGATCTCGGGCGGGGGAAAAGCATTTGAGAGCTGTCAGTCAGCAACTGAGAGAAGCGGTGTCAAAAGCTCGAGGTCCCCAAGCTCTGGTCGGATCCGTTCCTGTCAGCAGTCCTGTCTCGCCTTATTTCTTTATTTCATTCCACTGCAATGCTGTGTCACATGAATCGTGGACCAACCGCCTCTTTTTGTTTTTGTTATTGACATCCTTCCTCCTCGTCGGAACTCGTCCGTCACATTCTGGCTCTGCTGAATGCAATTGGAGAGTTTCTTGTCTGTTTGACGGGAAAAAGAAAGAAAAAAAAAAACTCCGCTGCTCGGGCATTAGGCTTTCATATGCCCCAGTCCAGACTCTCTACAAGGACTGGACTCCGACTCCTGCCCCTCCACTAGACTTGGATTGCCCCGCCATCGCAATTGCGACACGCCGCTTTCAGCGGAAAAGGACCGAGACTTGGGGCTGCTAGCTCCAGACAGCTCCAGTTCAAGCTGTGAAGCTCTTGATCGTGGACCTATAACTTCGTTTCATATCTTTCCGTTTCCCTGCTTTGCTTTTTTTTTCTCTAAGTTCCTACCAACGGATTTGTGCGAGCCCTAGAACCAACCTTTAACATCGACGTCATACCTGCACGACCCCGATACCCCTGACAGGCAAACAATGGTTGTCTTCGACGGCCACGAGTACCTCACCGAAGAGGAGCGCCGGCTCCAGGAGGACCGGCAGCGGACAAAGTACTGGAAGAAATGGGGGCCCTATATCGCTGAGCGGCAATGGGCCACAGGCAGGTCAACCAGACCCACGGTGTATTGCTGGCATTTTCTAACATGCTGTTACGTAGTGCGCGAAGACTACAGCGCTGATGGCGACGCCTGGAGCCGTAAGTCCTCTTTGGATGCTAAGTGGGATAGGACATGGCTTGCTGATGCCCTGGTGCAGACTTCACACACGACATGGCCCGGTCGCGGGCATACCGCTGGGGCGAAGACGGCATCGCCGGTGTCTGTGACACACACGGGTGGCAGAACATTGCCTTTGCGTTTTGGAATGAGAAGGAGTACGTCCAATTGCTCCCTTACGAACCTACGGTGTGCTAACGGTCGCGCCATACAGCCCTTTTCTCAAAGAGCGCCTTTTCGGCCTCTCCAACCCCCAAGGCAACCACGGCGAGAGCATCAAAGAAGCCCACTTCCATCTCGATAACACGCCCACCCACTCCTACATGAAATTCCTCTACAAATACCCGCAACGCGAGTTCCCCTACCAGGACCTCCTCGACACCAACGCCAGCCGCACGAAGGAGGACCCCGAATACCAGCTCCTCGACACAGGAATCTTCGCCCAGGACCGCTACTGGGACATTTTTATCGAGACGGCCAAAGAGGATGATGATCCCGACGAGTTGCTCTTTCGCGTTACGGCCTGGAACCGGGGCCCTGAGCGGGCTCCGTTACATATTATTCCACACGTCTGGTTCCGCAACACCTGGGCTTGGGGCCGCGAGCCGCCAGAGAACAAGCCGGTGATCGGGTACTACGCCGAGAACATGATGAAGTCGCGGCATCACCGGCTGGGCGAGCGGTATGTCTTGTTCTCACCATCTCCCGGCGTGGGACCGAGTGGTGAAGACGTGGAGCCCGAGCTGCTCTTCACGGAGAACGATACCAACTTTGAACTGCTCTACGGGGGCAAGAACGAGTCTCCTTATGTGAAAGATGCGTTTCATAGGTATATTGTGGAGGGGGAGAGGAGCGCAGTGAATCCGAAGAGGAAGGGAACCAAGGCGGCCGCGTGGTTTGTGTTTAATGAGGGGGGAGGAGTCGCGCCGGGGGAGTGTGCTGGTATGTTTAGCCATACCCCTAAACATCATGGGAGAACAAGATACTGACTGGCATCACCAGTCGTCCGCTTCCGTTTCAGCCGCAAACCCGAGACGTACCTCGACGAAGAAGAGTTCGACGACATCATCGACCGGCGGCGCGAGGAAGCCGACGACTTCTACTACCACATCAGCCCGCTGCCACTAGCCGACGACCTGCGCAACATCCAGCGCCAGGCCTTCGCCGGCATGCTGTGGTGCAAGCAGCACTACCTGTTCATCTGGGACGAGTGGGCCAACGGCGACCCCAACCAACCGCCGCCGCCGGCCGGCCGCAAGAACATTCGCAACGCGGCCTGGAAGCATATGCATTGTGACGATATCTTGTCGATGCCCGACTCGTGGGAGTACCCTTTCTTTGCGGCGTGGGATACCGCGTTTCATTGTATTACCTTAGCGATGATCGATCCGGAGTTTGCGAAGAAGCAGTTGGATTTGTTGACACGGGAGTGGTATTGTCATCCGAATGGGCAGATCCCCGCGTATGTTACCCTGCCTTAACGCTCTAAAGACGAGACACTGACTCCTTGACAGCTACGAATGGAACTTCAGTGACGTCAACCCGCCCGTCCACGCCTGGGCGACCTTCCGCGTCTTCAAGATCGAGCGCAAGCTCTACGGCCGGCAAGACCTCGACTTCCTGGAGCGCGTCTTCCAAAAGCTCCTCCTCAACTTCACCTGGTGGGTCAACCGCAAGGACGTCGAAGGCAAAAACGTTTTCGAGGGGGGCTTCCTCGGCCTCGACAACATCGGCCTCTTCAACCGCTCGGAGCCCTTGCCCACAGGTGGCACCCTCGAGCAGGCCGATAGCACCGGCTGGATGGCGTTCTACTGTCTCTGCATGCTCAACATCGCGCTGGAGCTGGCCAAGCATAGGCGGATTTACGAGGATATCGCGTCCAAGTTTTTCGAGCATTTTATACTCATCAGCGACGCGATGACCTTCCGCATGGGCCAGAAGGATGAAAAGTCCCTGTGGAATGATGAGGACGGGTTCTACTACGATGCGATTTCGTGGGGAGGACCCTGGATCCAGCAGTTGCCCGTTCGCTCGCTCGTCGGGCTGATTCCGCTCTACGCGACGCTGACGCTGGAACCGGAGCTGATCAACCGGCTGCCGACGTTCAAGAAGAGGGTCGAGTGGTTCATGGCGAATAAGTGCGATGTTGCGGAGCGGACGATGCACAGCATCCGGAAGAGGGGTAAGGGCGATCGGATTTTGTTGTCGTTGGTCAACAAGGAGAGGTTGATCAAGATTCTGAAGAGGATGCTCGATGAGGATGAGTTTTTGAGTCCTCATGGTATCCGGTCGCTGTCGAAATACCACAAGGAACACCCCTACTCGATGGAGGTCAACGGCCAGGTCTTCAAGGTCGGCTACGTCCCCGGCGACTCGGACAGCGGTTTGTTTGGGGGCAACAGCAATTGGCGGGGGCCGATCTGGCTGTGTGTCAATTTCTTGTTGGTTGAGTCCCTGCAGAGGTTTTACCTCTTCTTTGGCCAGGATCTCAAGGTGGAGTGTCCTGTCGGTTCGGGCGAGTACATGCATCTGGGACATGTCTCGGAGGAGATTCAGCACCGGCTGCAGCATCTTTTTGCCAGGGGTGATGATGGCAGGAGGAGCATCAACGGCGGCAATGATATACTCGACTTCGACCCCCACTGGAGGGATTACCTCTGGTTTTACGAGTTCTTTGATGGAGACACGGGCCGTGGTCTGGGTGCAACGCACCAGTGTGGCTGGACGGGCTTGATCGCGAGGATGATCCATGATACAGGGTAAGCCCTGCCCTCCCCTCCCCTCCCTTACCCTCTATATACTTTTTTCTGTTGCTAATTTCTACTTTTTACAGCGTAAACTGCCGCCTCCCCCAAACCCCCCGTACCCCCCGCGCCGGCATGTCCCACTACTTCGACGACATCCTGCACCGCCACCTCGGCGGCCGCCGCGACGCCCAAACCCCTAATATCCGCTCCCCTGTGTTATCTCCTACTTCGTCTGGCGTGCGTCTGCGCCGGAGCTCCACCAGCCGTTCCCTAGCTGCACGAAGCGACTTCTCCTCCTGCACTTCGCTCAACGGGGTTCTCAGTAGTGGGGATGATAGGTCCTCTGTGGTGGGGAGTAGCCATCCCGGAGATGACGATGATGACCAAGATGAAGAGGAAAATGGGGGGGTTACGCCAGGGATTGGTGGGGCAGGAGAGGTGAGAAGGGGGTCGGTTAACCCCGCGTGGATGACGGATCCGGAGAGGGTGAGACGCAGGCAGGAGGCGGAAAGGCATTTGCATTTGTACATCACGCAGCAGTTGGAGAGGGTCAGGGCGGAGAGGGGGATGGAGGATGAGGTGGATGAGTTTGAGACACTACCTTGATCGTGGGGGAAGAGAAGTACATTCCCACCTAGGAGTGCGTGTCTTTGGGAGGTTTGCTTTTTTTTTTTTTTTTGGCTAACTGGTTTGAGTGATGATGATAGGAGGCTTCTCTTTTGCGCACCTATGATTAGTAGCATTAGGCATACAAAATAGACTGTAGAAATTATTGCTTTTTTTTTTCTTTGGAGATGATGTTTGGTTAAGTTGGTGGGTGACAGACTAGATCGTAGTGATGAGTGAGAGAGCCTTGGGCCCTTGGAATAGTGCTAGTAATGCCGGAGTTCAGATTTAGGTAAGGAAGTGAATTGGCAAAGTTAATTAAGGGAGAGCGAGAGATAAACGGGAAAAAAAGAAAATGAGAGGGGAATGAAAAAGGGACAAGATGAAATAAACGAATGGAAGAAGACAGAGAAGGAGAAAAAAATGAAGAAAGCACTGAGGGGAAGATGTGGCGGAGATAACGCTTTCTACCAAAGGTATTTGACTATAGGGTAGTCAATTTTTAGGTCGGCCTGACTCTTTGTCCCATTTTCCCCCCTTTCCCCCCCCCCTCTCCCCCCGCCCCATTGTTCCCATTCCTAGCTTGTTCTCCCTTTGCTGTCCCCTTCCTTACCAACATGTTTTCTCCTTCGATGCTAAGAAAAGTGAATCTATATATTTACTCGCCATTACGCCATTACGCTCTCTCCTCCTGAGAAACAGATGACCTAGAACTAACCAAGTCTGCTAAGAGATTATGTTTGACTGATCATCAGCGACACCCCGACGAAGAGTGCGCACAAAAAAACCAGGTTAGAATACAGAATTCCGATCGAGTGTTAATATCTGCTGCTGGATGTCTCGAGTGGGAAACTGGCTTGTCGGCCAAACAAACATACAGTTCTCTCCTTTGACACGTGCTCTGGCAACCGGAACACGTTTGGTCGGACGAGGATTTCGGCCGGGCTTTACGGTTACGCCTGGGCAATATAACTTGAGGGCTCTCGATGTTTCCGTCAACGTTTTAGTTTCTCCCGGAGTTCCTCGCATCTGATTTGGTGTTGTTGCACTGCTAATCGTTAACAGCGAGGGACCAGCGGGCTATGGGGCCTTCTGTTGCCGCCCGAAGAAGAGGAGGAAAGCAGAGAAGAAGCAAGAGACACAGATGACGCTAATGACACGGGCTATAACCAAGTCAAAGATGATGACATTTTTCTGATGTTCTGAACGCTCCTTTGCTGAGTTCGGCGTGGTCAACGCCCGCCGGCCTGCCCACTGAAGGGGACCGTTGCAGTTTGCCTCCTGAGTATCTCGCTTGGCTTCTGCCATCGATTTTGTAATCTCTTTACATGACCGAAGGTTTCAGCGCTGCAATTCCCAAATCTCTGGGTGAGACTCGTGGGACGTTGAATCCATCGTGAAGCCTGACCGAGCCATATACATGGCCCGTTGTCTTAATGGCTGCTCTGCTTTTCGGTCTCGTGTTTTGGTCTCCTGATTGTCCCAACTAACACTTTGGAGCAATGCTTCTGAAGCTCAGCGATGAGACTCTGCTGTAGCGTAATGGAGCGTGATCACTCGGACTGCTAGTGCGACAGCTTCTTTCGGGCAAGAGGCAAGAGAAGTTGTTTTTTTTTTTCGGACCTTGGATCTCGTCCTTGAAGTGATCCATCGAAGAGAAGCGGCCGGCCAACCAAGGGGTCCTCCGCTGCTACCCCCTGGGATACTGCAAATTCTTGCGAAGCGCGGTGGAGAGTTTGGGAAAATACGTGAGATTGCTGAAAGGGCAGAGGCAGTCGACGATTTCTTCGAGTTGAGCTCTTTGAAGAGGAAGAAGAGACAGAAGATATTGAGGATGAAGATGAATGCTGCGTGTTACACTGGTTTTACAAGCACACACGAGTGCATGATAGGAATACTTTAGGAATTAACTTGCTGACAAGTTCTATGCAGAGAGACGGGGGTCTGATTTTGGTGATCCACAAAGGGGCCAGCAAGAAGGTCCATAGGAGACCCGGATTCCAAGGCTGGTGGTCTAAGGTTGGTTCGTGGCTGATGAAACTGCTTTTAGGCGTCTGTTCTGTGGGAAAATATTAAAAAAGAATTATATAACAATGAATGTTTGGAGCGTGCATACGCTTGATTGAAGTTGTCAAAATATTGCCATATGTGTGACTGGGGTTCATCACTGTTGAGGTGCCATGTCGGACAGAAGGAGAAAGGAAATATCAGATCAAGTGAGTGAGGCTTGGTCTAGCAGGTGTTCTATCTCAAATTGCTTCCTTGAAATCAACCCCTTTTCTCTTCTTACTTTGTTCTCCTTACTTTCATGAGGTCCGGCTTAACGTGTTGCTTTTAACTCCCCATTACTACAACCGCCTCATTTTGGCTTGGATACAACATAGCTAGTTTTTTTTTTTTTTTTGTAGCACAGAAAAAGGAATACAAGAAATAAACGGGGACGTCAAAGAAGGATGAAAAGAGAAAGAAGATACAATAAATAAATGAGAAAAGACAGACAACCGTCCAGATTGTGAACTTTTATCTGTTCTCGTTACTAATATGAAGGACAGTCTATCCATTCATTACCCTAAGTATCATCTCATCCAAGAACAACCAGTCCATCACCATCCTGCTCATCCCCCCTTTCCCCCCTATGGCCCAAAAACCAGGGCCCTAACCTCCACACTCCATCTCTCCCGCGCCCCCTCTCCCATCCTACGATCCTCAAATGCCGTATGTGCACACCTGCCCCCCTTCACCCCACTCCCCTCTTTCTCCCCCCAGCTATCGAAACACTCCAACAACACCCGCTCCGTATCCCGCATCCCACTCAAATACCACCACTGCTGTCCTGCATTATACCTCACCGCTGCCGTCTGCCCTATATACCCCGTCTTGGTATACCGATGCTCGACGGGGACGATGTCCTCTTCGGAGACTGAATGAGAGGAGGCGAAGGCGAGGGGCCAAGACTCGACTGGATATGGGGTGAGGGGACGCCAGACGTTGATGATGCGGTAGCGACCTTTTAGAAGTTGTTTCGCTTCCTCCGTGGAAGAAGCGTGGCGGTAGATCCGCTGGATGGTTGCAGGGCCGGTTTGGTCTATGTGAACCCTTGGTACGGGCGTTCTTACTCCCTCGGGTACCTGCCCACTCCTTCGGATGGTATGGTCGAAAATGATAACCTTGTTCGCCCCGGGAACGGTCTTCAATAGCAAACTCTCGACTTCGGGATAATAATGCTTTTGAATACTCTCGTCGTCGGTCCAGTTGGAAGGTTCGGAGGACGCGGGGGGCTGGTTGAAGAGGATTTGGAAGGCGTCGTGGTCGAGGGTGAAGGATTCGGCGACAGGGCGGGCGTCGCGAATGAGGACTTGATGGGGGGAGGAACCGTAGTTGCGTTGGTTGAGGTCGGCGAGGTTGTAAGGAAGGGAGTTGTCCGGGGGTGGGTGGTAGAAGTGTAGCGTGGCGTGGACGTCGCCTTGGGGAGGAGAGGGAGGGGATTGGGATATGTGGGTGAGGGTTGGGGAAGAGGTGGTTGTTGTTAGGGTCGTAGACATGATGAGAGGACAGTAAGAAGCCAATTGAGACCGGAGTACCAGTGAGAGCAAAGGAAGTCAGGATCTAAAGCTCAGAAGCGTTGGATCACAGCCGAATGGTTACAAAGAGCAAGAAAACGGACGGGGAGGACTGTCTCATTATTATACTCATCTATCGGCAGGACAACCTCCAGATTTTCTGTTTTTATATAAGCAGCAGATTGATTTGAAATCGCAACACCTCCATCCTCCCCGCCCATACCCCCCGACTTACATTATAGCCTGCTTGCGCCATTCCGAGCAGACATGTCAACATCCAATACCGTAAAGGGAAGAAGTACAAAATAAATCATCTTCCTCACTGTTGTCCGACAAAGGGCGCAACAGCCCATTGGCATTTCTGTCTGCACCTGCGAGACCCGCTTTCACCATAATTAGTAATCATCGGCTACTCGCTGGTGACTCGAGATTTGCAAGTGTGAATGAATACTGTCTGAATACTGTCTGTCGTCGTGAAGAGAGCCGAGTTAAAAGGAACAGCATGACGTCTAGCTGGAGCAATTCAATACAGTAAAATTACAGTAATTTACTGTGCGGACACAGTGAGGGGCTGGGTGAACTTTTGTCCGGCAAGTCATCTTCTGGCATTCTATGATTGGGCAGAAAACAACCGGACCAAGCCAAGTCAGGCAAAGAGTAAACAAACGCTCCAGCGCACAGGGCGGCAAACCAACCGGCCGCTCAGGTTTTGGGCATCGAGATTGGCTGTTGCGGCGCCGCCCAAGAAAACCCACACCACCACGTGTACTGTGGTACAGAGAGTGCCGTCACGGTGTAATGTGTCCCGCCACACCCACGTATCACGTATCCAACGCGTTTTACGGATACGGAGGGGAAATAGACATCCAGCATCTCGACGGCGTATTTTACACACACAGCGACGCGCAGCGCGCACGCGCAGGCCGCGCCATTGATACTGTAGCTGTCTTAATCTTCGATCGGACAACCCAAGTCAAGTCAAACTATCGGTCTTTGTCGGCGCACAGTCCATGGAGACGGCGACAAGGGGGGCCACCACCGCGCAGCAGCAGCAGCAGCAGCACCACTCCCTGCCTTTCCCCATACCCATTTCTCAGTCAGGACCCAGCCCCAGCTTTATAAACTACCTAAGTCATGGACGACGAACCCGAGCGCACCATCATCCTCGACCTCGGCTCGTCTCCTGATCCGCTCATCGACCCGGTGCTGAGCCCGCCCATGGTTAACAACAGCGCCATTAAGACCTGGTCGCCCGCCGCCAAACGCCTGTACACCCTCAACCCAGATTCCGTATCTCGACCGCGACCCTCGCCCCGCCGCTCGCCGCGAAAGCGTACGTTTGAACTAGACGTCGGCGACGAGCGCTCGCCCCAGCGCCTGCGCGTTACCGTCGAGGCAGACCCTGCGGGGAGCAGCCCTAGGAACGATAGCACGCGTCGACGCTTGTTTCGGTCGCCTACCCCGGGAGCTGGTCGCAGAAAGTCGACAGCGATGCGCGAGACCACAATCACCACGACCGTGCCCGTGCGCGGGCTGAGCGACGATGAGGGGGACGCTGTGACGCCAGGAAGAAGGGCTCCGAGGAGAGCGGGGACACCAGTGGCGACGACAGGGAAGAAAAAGAGGCCTGGCACGCCGGCAAGACGGCGCGATAGTCGCGCGTTTGAAATCTCGCCGAGAAAGGATGTGCTCGTAGAGGATATGGATGTTGATCCGGGGACGCCAGGGCCAGCGGTGCCGGGGAGTGTTTCGACGGCGAAGCGCGCGACCAAGAGGAAAGTTGTCTCGCCTGCGCCGGCGAGCCAGCCGAGGAAGAGGGGACGGCCTAGAAAGTCGCAGGCTGTACCGCCGGCAGGGGAGGATAAGGAGAATGATGGAGTAGTTGAGGAGGGGAAGGGGAAGGGGGTTGTGTCTGAGGATATCAGTAATGCTATTAGAGACAGCCGGGCTGGCGAAAATAACCTGGAGTCGGATATCTGGCTTGCTTCGCTGTCTGACCAGCCGACGCCAGTACCGGCGAGAAGGCAAACACAAAGGGAGCCGGAACTCCCGTCGCGAAACGAGCCTCCGTTCGAACCACAGCCCGAGCCACCGCGAGACGAGCCCCAGGATCAAGGAGCGCACGACTGGCCCGAACTACACGACGCCCCCGGCGGCGACTGGAGCGACCGCGAGTCAGACGGTGAGCGTCGTGATCATGACGACCGAGATCTACACCAAGACACAATCATGGCCGGCGAAGGATTCACCATGATCTCCATACACTCCCTGCCCTCAATGCAGCTTAAGTCTAGTCAGCGACTGCTCGATCCACCGCAGGAAGAGGGGGAGGAGGACAAAGAGCTGGACGAGGAAGCAAACCAAATTATCAACAGGACATTAGAATCTCTTAGGCAGAGCTTGAACAACAGGTCGAGTCAATTGGGCCCCCAGCCGCCTGCGAATGCGGATTCGAATCCCCAGACCGCCGAACCTGAGACGCGCCTAAATGAAGAGCCTGAACAGGCGCCTGTCGAGCCAGAACCTGAGCAAGTACCCGAACCTACGCATCACGAACCATCATCCCCCTCCCCTCAGCCCGCACCGGCCTCGAGCTCCCCTCACGAGAAGAGTTTCCTCCTCGAAAAGCCCCGTCGGCCGCGCCGCTCACTCAACCCACTCCAGGCCACACAGCCCAACGAAACCCTCAACTCTCGCGTCTACAAGAGCTCATTCTCTTCGATCCCCTCCGTCATCCTTGCCAGCCCGACTCCAGGCCCGTCTTCCTCGGAGCAGCAGCCCGAAGCAGAGGCTGAGGCTCCTCATGAGGAGGAAGAAAAAGAAGACATCCAGCCGTCCATCGAGCGGCCCTCAAGAGTACATGACCCCCAACAACACCTTGATCATAGCAGGATGTTGACACCTGATGAGACTCCCTCGCCTGTGCCGAGCGAGCAGGGCGGCCACGACGATGTTCACGAGCACGAACCGGAGCCGGATTCCGAACGACAGCCGTCGTCGTCCCCGCTACCAGAGCCCCCCCGGCCGCAATTCGAGCAATTACCACCACAACTCCCACGACAACCCCATGAGAACGAGCAACCAGAACTCCACTCTTCCCCCCCAACAACCCGCCCCCCTTCCGCAAACCTCCCCCTTCCAAGGACCAGTGGGCATCTCCGCGCCCCCTCAACCGAAACCCCCGTCGACCAACTTGCTCCCTTCGCTGCCCCTCCTCCTGTGCTCCTGCCCGAGCCGGCGCAGCCTCTCTTGCCGCAGCCCACAACGGGCAGAGCAACGAGGCCGTCGCTCTCCCCAATTGTCAGAGCGGGCAGGGCGCTGCAGATTGTTACGAGCGACCCGCCTTCGCCGCCGGGAGGGGGAAGTTTGTTGGGGAGTCCGTTTAAAGGGAGTTTTAGTAGGAGGAGTGCTTCCCCTGGGGCGAGCCATCCTCCGACGACTACCTCGGAGAGGAGGACGAGGAGTAGGTCGAGCTCCCCCGAGCAGGAGAAAGAAGCAGAGCAAGACCACAGCAACGAGGTCAGCGGTGGGCAGGACAGCAGCGGTGGTTGGACGTGGGGCGGTGACAAGGCAACTACAACTGCACCGGCGGCGGCGGCGGTGCCTTCGTCCCCCTCAAAATCCTGGCTTGCCCCGCTTACGCAGCTTAAGGATTTTGTTACGCGGACGGCGGCACAGGCGTTAGGGTCGTCGTCGCCTAGACGGGGAAGGGGGGATGATGGTTCTGCTGCACCAGAGGCAACTACGGCTGCGGTGAAGTCGAGTGTGGAGGGGGTGATAGATGACCCATTTGGACCCGACCCGGAGGAGAATGCTGAACAAGGGGGTAGGAGAACCTTGTTTAGCGGGCCGGGGAGGGGGAATCGCTGGCGGGCGGAGAGAGAGAGGTTAGAGAGGGAATGGGAGGAGAGAGAGCAACTCGAAAGGGACAAGCTGGAGAGGGAGGAGAGGGAAAGGTCGAGGGCCGCCGAAAAGGGGCAGAGGGAACGGGAACGTGAGAGGAACAGGTTAGCTGCGGAAAGGGAAAGGAAAGAGAGGTTGGAGAGGGAGAGGAGGATTGCCGCTGAGAGGGAGAGGCTGGAGCAAGAGAGGTTGGTTGCCGAGCGGGAGGCTAGAGAGGCGGCTAGGTTGGTTAGAAGAAGAGGGGAGGATGAGATGAGTTTGGATGGGAGTCCACGGCATGAGAGCGAGAAGGAGGAGCCGCGGAAGGAGCCTGGTCGGCAGACTTCGAGAGAGTCTTTCTCTCGGCTTAGTCGTGAGCAACCGTCTGAGACTCAGCCTGAAGTCAATGGCCCCGAGCCGATGCAAGTCGACCAAGCACAAGGGGAAGACGAGGACTCCGACGAAGACATCTGGGCCATCGAAGCCGAGCGCTCTGCGTCCATGACCGCCCCGAACACAACCACTACCACAGCCCTCCCTCAACAACGCCGCGAGCCTGTGGCTACCTCTCATGCCCCTGCTCCTGGGCCTGCTCCTGCCCCTCGCAGACCCTCACCCCAAGATACCTGGCACCGGGACAACAGGCCACAGACCTACACCGACGAGGCACAACCTTCATCTGAGGCAAACGGCAACGGCCCCTTGCAACCTCAAACTCAGTCCCAGCCCGAAGCCAGGCGGCAGTCCTCCCCTAACGATGAGATGAATGGGGACGAGGAGCTCGAAGGATTCAGCATGGTCGCCCGTAACAACCGACCTGAGCCGCCCCGTCCAACCTTTACGAAGCCCGTCAAAACCAAGCCAAACTTGGACAGCTTTTTCTCGTCACCGGCGACGCTACCTGATATTACGCAGGCGTCGAGGGGGTTGTTTGGAATGAGGGCGGGGGATGCTACGACGCAGCAACAGCAAAGTGTGTCGAGGCCGGAAGTTGGGACCGGAACGGTCAGCGGCACAGGTACGGGTACTGGGACCGGGGGAGGGCTGTTCTCACGTTACCTCCAGCCTCGTCGGGAGCAAGAATCCCACCAGCAGCAGCGAGAACCGGAACTGGAGGAGGAAGAGGAGGAGGAGCCAGAAGAGGAGATGCCCCCTCCATCCGTCCCGCAGAAAGAATTCCACATCTCCCGAGAGCGCAGCATGGACCTGTTCTCATCCTCGCCCATGCGCAACCCCACACCTGCAAAGCACTTGCTTAGGAAAGCGATTGTCCAGGCGCAGCAGCCGATCACTAGGGGGATGTCGCCGAGTTCGGATCTGTCGTTCCAGGACCAGGATGAGGATCACCATGGTCGGGAGGAGGTGCGTGGGGAGATGCAGACAAGGAGGGAGAGGGTGAGTAAAGGGGATGGGACTGCCGTTGGGCAGAACAAGTCCACAGCCACCACTGCAGCGGGAACGTCAGTTTTTGCCGAGAACAGCCAAATCGACGATTTCTTCGCGCAATTCAAGCCTGCGGGCTGGGGACGTGGACGCAGTCGACAACCTCAATCTCAAATCCAGCAGTCCCAACCTACTCCTGAACCAGAACCCCAGCCACCCTCCCAACCTCACCAACAACCCCAATCTGACCACCGGCAACACCGCCAAGCTTTAGCGAACCACTACGATGATTCTGACTCTGACTCAATCCCCCCACCCCCGGTCCTCCGTCCCCTTCCTAACCACCGCGAGGCATCCCCTACAAAATCAGCCTTGCGTTCGCCGCTCAAACCAAAGACGCCTGGCCCGGTGGTCGAGTTTACGAGTAGTACCCTTTCACCGAATGAGCAGGCTCGGAGGAGGGCGGAGCGGCGGAAGGAAAGGGAACATGAGAGGGAGGATGGACGGCAGAGCAGGCAGGGACAGCGATTGGAGGAGATGGAGATGGAGAGGGGACGAGGGGGTAGGGTTAATGGACGAAGGTATGAAGAAGAGGAGGAGTTGCCTGAGTCGGATGGGGAGGTTGAGGCAGATGGGGGGCATAGGGAAAGGGAGTTGGATGAAGGGAAGTATGACTATGAGTATGAAGAAGAGGTTGAACAGCCACGGCAGCGCTCAGCTGCTCCACAGCCGGAGCATGGGTCTGAGTCTGAGTTTGAGCATGAGGTAGAGCAGGAGGAACAGGAGTCTGACTACGACAACGAAGAGGAAGAAGAAGAAGAAGAAACAGAAGAAGAAGAAGAAGAGGAAGAAGAAGAAGAGGAGGAGGAAGAGGAAGAGGAAGAGGAAGAGGAAGAACGCCCCCCTCTTTCCTCCCGCATCGCGAGCAAATTCGCCAATTTGTTTGCCCGCCGGGCTACCCTGCTCGCAACACCCTCTCACCCCACGACTAACGTCCCCGACTCCCCTAGACCCGAACCCGAATCTCAACAACGTCGTCCACAACCTGACGACGACGATACCTGGACAAGAACTCACTGGCTCCTCCTCGACTCCCTCCTTCAATCCCGCAAACAAGGCACGCTCTACTTTCAACTTCACCTCGCCAACCTACAACGCCGACACAACCGGCACTCCCGTCTGGAACCCGACCCCGAACCGGTGTTCAAAACCCCCGGCCGAAGCATCTCCTCCTCTGGCGGCTCCTCACGCCAAAGATTGCTTGGCAAGGTGGTTACTTCTCAAGGCGAACGGATGACGATTGAGGGGTGGCATCTAGATGTCGTGGAGGGATTTCTGGAATTGCAGGAAAAAGAAGGGAATAAATGGGGGGCAGAGGAGATTGTGAAGAGGGTGTTTGCGCTGCTGGTGGGAGAGGAGAGACGGCGGAGGGGGTTGGTACCGAAGAGGAGATGAATACCTACTTCCTGGTATTTGGGATAAAGGGCTTGTTTGGGTTTTGGATGGTTGGATGGATGAATGGCTGGGTGCTTAAAAAAGTGTACAGATGGATACCAGGTCAAAGTATTACGTGGCGTTGGGTGCTGGTTACTGTATACGATACTCCTACAGTCGGATTCCGAAGTATATATGGCTTACAAGGACGGACGCGTTGAATACCAGGCTGGCTGATACCATAATCATCAGATTCTCCATCGTTGTTGTATCATTCCCCGGCGTCTAAAGCCGTGTGTACTGCTCTCTCGGTAGATAGAATTACAAACAGCTTTTCTTCTCCTTCTCCCCCTTTACTCCAACAGCGACGCCTGGTTGGTATAAAGCAAATCGACCACGTTGCTCAGCTTCTCAATCGTCGCCAGCGCGGCATCGTACGCCTCGTCCCGCTGCGTCTCGTCATAAATAATCAGGCACCCCGCCCCCTGGTCCAGCACACCAGTGATCACCTTGTCCAGGATCATCTGCGAAAGCTTACGCTCGACCTGCTGCGTATCCAAGCCAACCATCCTCGCCACATGGTCAATCTCGACTCGGCTGAACGGCTCAATCACCTTTATGAGGTTCTGCTCCAGCATGTTGTCATACAGTCGGCGCAGGTGGTTCCTAATAAACGCGTCGCTGCCCAACTCGTACTTGTACGCCGCCAGCGCCCGCTCGTACTCTTCGAGAGACCGGTTCGCGTGTGCCCGCGCGATGGCCTTCATTGCCTCCAGCGAGCGCCCCGCATATTTGAGCGCTTGTTTCGACTGCATCAGCTGGTGCACGTCATCGACTAGGTTCAGCATGATCTTGCACAGCAGCATGTACTGCAGCGCGGCTTGTGCCTTCTGTGGCTCCTCCTGCGTGTGGTACCCGTCCAGCGCCTCGATGAAGTAGCTGTACGCAGTCTGGAAGTCGCGGTCTTCGGCGTGCAGCATGCCGGATTGCATGTCAAGGTTGGCTTGGAGCAGGGGTGGCGTATAGACCGAGGCGGCGGAGGTGCGCGCGCTGGTGAGGGCGGCTCGGGCTTTGCTGATGTTGCCCAGGGCGTGGTACACACGGGACTCGAGGAGCTGCACTTCGACGAGGACAAGTTTGTCGTCCATGCGGCGGAGTTCGCGCAGAAGGCCGTTGATGAGGGTCAGTGCCTCGTACCATGACTGTTTGGCCATGTACAGCTGCACGAGGCGGGTCTCAAGGTTCTGGCGTAGGAAGCTGCGCCGCTCGGATTTGGCCCATTCTATGCAGGATTTCGTCACGGCGATTTGGATCTCGAGGCTGTTGGGGATGGCGTCGAAGAAGTCGAGGAGCTGGCGGACTGGGGGAAATTTAGCAGGGTTCGAAAAGAGCAGAGGAGGGAGACATACCCAGCTTAGCCGTCTTCGCCTTGGCAAACGACGACAGCACTGTCCTGCTGGTGGTTACGAGCCCGACGAGCGCCTCTGTGTTTCTGCACGGGTCAGCGCTGGTTCAATATCCTACGCCTTCGAATCATCATCATATACCTCTGGTCGCGGTAGAGCTCGCCCAAGCTGACCAGGGCAACCTCGTACTCCCGGATGGCAGCCTCGTTTGTCACGGACGGCGGCTGGGCAATAATCTCCTTGTAAATGGCGATGGCCTTTTCGGGATTGATCTTGGCCAGCTTCTGCGCCTCGCGCACCTTTTCCGAGTCTTCTTGCGCCATTGTGTGATTGTGTGTGTGTGTGTGTGTGTGTGTGTGTGTGTTGGGCGGGAAGGTTGGCGAAGTTGGGAGGGGTTGACGATTGGGCAGAACTCGGATGAATCAACGGGTGCGGTTCAGATCGTCCTAGTTGAGCTATGCGAGGCAGGGAGTAAAGAGACTGAGGTTGCTAACTAAGGTCGGGCTGATGTTGGTGATGTTTGGTTCAGGGACCGTCCACAGGTTCATTGGATGTTGCTGCACCCACCAAGCTCCCGCCCGCTGCCCTGCAGCCCAGGCTGGCTAGGCTGTCGCGCGTCCGACGTAATTAGGCGGCACCTAGTCTTGGCACCCCGCCAGCTGGACCAGCTGTGGCGCTTAGCTGTGGCGGCCTATCAGATGTGTGGCTGCTTGCTGACGAACCGCAAAGGCGGTCAACCGACCTTGAGGATTCTGCCGCCAGATCCCGCCAAAATTTCAGCGACGGCCCTGCGATCGCATTGCTGCAGTAACACTGAGGGCCATCTTCAGAGGCGGAAAAACAGTTGCAGAACACCCTAGTTATCGTCGCCATTGTAAAGCGACCTTCAACCTAGAGTCCAATTCCACAACCGATCTTGAAGTACAAAAAATCCTGGCGAGATTAATTGAAACCGCCAGTCGTGCAACGCCATGAAGGTACCAAGCATCAACTCTGCCGCGACCACATCTCTGCTCGACGCAGTCCAATTCCATTTTTGATGGCTAACCTATGTGTCTAGATCAAAGCTCTCACCCGGAGCATCACGGCGCAGCAAGCGCCGGGCTCCGACGTCCAGCGGGCCCCCCGTAACCTCGCCCCCGAACTCCATCCCTTCGAGCGCGCTCGCGAATAGTACGTATTACGGCGGGCGTAATTTCTCTACACACGGTAGTTCAGACGGCGCTGACCTTCCCAGTCAACGTGCCCTCAATGCCGTCAAGCTGGAGCGCATGTTCGCCAAGCCCTTCCTCGGTCAACTAGGCAACGGCCACGTCCAGGGCGTGTACAGCATGTGCAAGGACAAGAACTCCCTCAACTGCATCGCGTCAGGGTCCGGCGACGGCGTGGTCAAGGTCTGGGACCTGACAACCCGCGACGAGGAGACTTGGCGTGTGGCGGCCCAGTATGTCTCCATAACCCCAAGCTTAGTTTAATAACATAGTCTGACGTCCCCAGCAACAACATTGTCAAGGGCCTGACCTTCACCAATGACAAGAAGCTCCTTTCATGCGCGACAGACGGCATCAAGCTATGGGATCCCTATGCCTCGCCAAGCAACACAACACCCATCGCTACATGGCAAGAGGGAGGCCCCTATACTTCGCTATCCTTCCACAGATCCGCCAACACCTTTGCCGCCTCGTCCGGCCAGGGCTGCATCCGCATCTGGGACCTGGAACACAGCACTGCGGGTCAGGCAATACAGTGGCCCAGTTTTGTCGATACCATCACCGATGTGTGCTTCAACCAGGTTGAGACATCGGTTATCGGGTCCGTAGCTACGGATCGCTCTATCATTCTGTTCGACCTGCGCACCAACAGTATGTAGCCGGCTTCTATGAGTTAAGACTGGTGCTAACCTCTGACAGTGCCGGTCATCAAGACCGTCCTGCACTTTGCCTGCAACCGCATTGTGTTTAACCCTATGGAGGCCATGAACCTGGCTGTTGCCTCCGAAGATCACAACATGTATGTTATCAGAGATACGCCGAGAGCACTACCGCAGATTCTGACTCTCCTAGCTACATCTTCGACGCCCGCAATTTTGACAAAGCCCTCAACATCCAAAAAGGCCACGTCGCCGCCGTCATGGACGTCGAGTTTTCGCCCACTGGCGAGGAGCTGGTCAGCGGTTCCTACGTAAGCATCCCCCTCCCCTCCAACCCATCATTCCAAGCCTTACATCACTAACACACTCAGGACCGCACTATCCGCCTCTGGCGCCGCGATGCTGGTCACTCGCGCGACGTCTACCACACCAAGCGTATGCAGCGCGTCTTCCGCACCATGTGGACCATGGACTCGAAATACATCCTCACCGGCAGCGACGACGTGAGTTCCCCCCCCCCTTTTCCCCCTCTCTTCCCCCTCTCTTCCCTCCCTCCCCTTCAACCCCCTCACTAACACTGCTTTTCCAGGGAAACGTCCGCCTCTGGCGCGCCAACGCCTCCGAGCGGAGCGGCGTCAAAGCCACCCGGCAACGGCAAGCCCTCGAGTACAACAACGCGTTACTTGATCGCTACGGGCACCTACCCGAGATCCGGCGCATCCGTCGGCACAGACACCTGCCCAAGGTGGTTAAGAAGGCGACGGAGATCAAGAGGGAAGAGTTGGCTGCTATCAAACGCAGGGAGGAGAATGAGCGGAAGCACAGTAATAAGAAGTACGAGAAGAGGAAGAGTGAGAGGGAGAAGGCTGTTTTGGTTAAGCAGCAGTAAACAGTTTACAGGAGTGCGGGTTATGTTAGAAACTGGGACTTCTTTGGGTGCATTGGCCGGCGTTTTTGGGGGTTTATGGTTCGGCATGTTGTAATTGCTATAATACCAATAAAGGGATTGGCGAGAGAACTCCCAATTGCCTTCTTATCTTTGCTCATTGGTGACATCCGTCAAGTACAAAGTGGGGTGAGAAATGCAAAATGTGGTGAAAGATACAAGGCTATCACGGTTGCACGATAGGGACACAGTCTTGACACACCTGATTTTCCCTAGACAGTTTGAGTATCCCCGACAACAATATCTATCAAAGCATCACGATCTTGCATTAGAAGCGAGGGCAAATGATCCAATCCCATCTAGAGGATATACGAAACTGTATACAGCTCTCCACAGAATCTTAGTCAAAGTGTTGCCTCTCCATAGAATGCTATGCGAACAGCGTTACAGCCAGAAGGTACAATCAAGCTAGACATTAAAGGTAGATCTTACACTACCTATAGCTTAGTCCTAGCCCTAAGATAGTTCTTCGCTGCTGTATTCATGCCTTTTTTTTCTTTTTTGTTTTTTTCCGCTCCTTCTTTTCCCTTTTCCCCCTTGCTTTCTCTTTCCTACCTCTTTCCCTTCCGTTTTCTCGCCGTTCTTCCTTTCCTTCCTCCTTTCTTTCTTTTCTCATTCTTCTGTTTTTCTTTCCTCTTTTTCATTCTACCCTGTGCTAGACTTCATTACAAGGACCACACAAAAAATCCATGAAAACTCCTTTAATATAAACCAAGCTTCGCGAACACGAGCTGAACTTTCCCTTCAAAGCGTCAAACTGAAGCAATCTCACACCTCCAACTGGCATGTGCAACGCCCGGAGACCTAAATAACTTCTCGGGGTCCTGGCCGACCAACACCCAGAGATAGATCCTCAAGCAACCATCAACCCCCCGGGATTCCTGCCTGCAAAAATCGAGCTTTCGAAAAGAGTTTTCTCGATATTGCGCAACCCCGCACCAGGTGCCTTGGGCCGGAAGCCTTGGCCGGATTTTCTGGCTGGATCAACACAGCCCGGGATGGTGTGCTGGTGTGCATCATGCCGCCATGCGCACCGAGACTGAAATGGTCTTCAGGGCTCTTCGCACACAGTTAAGTTCTCTATTGCTTTACCCCCTGTGATCTTATCGCTCACTCGGAGGGCCTGACAACAATGTCTTACACGAAAGCGGTTACTCATTTTCGAGGACCTGACATTCGTGATTTCCCAGCTCTTTTCCATCGAGTGCCTTTACACCTTTACAGATAAATGGCAAGCCCCTTTAATGATAGCGACGCGTATGCTTGACTTATGGCTCGTGGCGATTGAAAAACTTGACCGTGTAGAGGGTTGAGGAAAGAAGGAATGATAAAAGCGAAAGAATGATGGGAAGAATGGAAAGGGAAAAATATAGGGAGGGAATGGGGGAAGCGTAATGAAAGAGATGTCAACGGGATAAAATTCCAACTCAACCATCCTGCAAAGCACAAAACACCAACTCAGCATGATCGTAAAGCGCTTCTAAATTTTGGGTATACAGCAAAAGCTATGTTTCAATACGATATAGCTGGGATAATTGCGGTTGTCCCATTGCTCCTCCCTCCCCCCCCCAACATCACCAAATGGAACCATCCCCTGAGTGAGTAGTATGCCCCGATTGTTATACCATGACCATAGCCTCGTTCAACCCATCATGATGAGGTGTGACCCAAAAAAAGTATCAGAGGGAATAAACCACAAAGCGAAAACCATCCCAAACTCCTGTGTCGTTTCATGGAATCCAACAGGAAAATGATGAAAGCAAAGCAAAACAAGAGCAAACCAGAAAACCCATTCGAATCTACTGCAAAGAGGGACATCCTCAAAACTGACTGTATCAATCATCTCTTTTCCCCGTCAACTTAAACGCTTTCCCCCCTCCCACCCACTCCCCCTCCCCTCCAAAAAAAAAAAAAACCTAAAAAATACAACCCCGCGTCCGCCCCGCCCACCCTTTCGGCTGCTGCTCCGGGACATGGGCACGCCATTTGCGCTCGACTGCCTACTCATTGGCACTCCTCCCTTAGCCGGCGACGGGCCTGGCGTACTACCGCCGATCGGCCCCACCTTCGGTGTAGATGCGCGCACGTTGGACTCGATGGGCTCCACCACGTCGGAGAGGACGGGTAGGCCGAGCTGGCGGCGCACCTGATTCTCCGAGGGACGCTCGCCCTGGAGGTAGGCGACATAGCGGTGGTCGCGGGCCGAAATGGACGCTGCCTCGAGAAGTTTGCGGCTGCCGCTGCCGTTGGGCATGTCGAACGAAGCGCCGACGCCGAATTGCGCGTCGTACTGCTTCAGCGCGTTGATGACCATCAGGTCTTGGTTGGCATCCTCGGTGCTGAGACTGCTCGGAATGTTATACTCCATCTTACTGTAGCCTTTAACATAAGTGGACGGGAACGTCGGGGGCAGTTTGGGGTCGGCCGCGAGCATGCGCTCGAAGTTGCCGGGGAAGTCGAAGTTGGCCAGCATTTCGATACCCATCAGCTTGTCATCTGTGAAATTCGGGTTGCCGCGGTTGCTACGGGTAGCGTGAGACACATTGCGCTCCATCATGGGCGCCGACGGCATGGAATCGCCGTCGTCGTCCTTGTCGCCATCCGCGCCTTCGGTGCCGGGCTCATGAATGGGGTGCCCGTTCTCGTCAAGCTTAGGCTTGTGTGTGAGGAGGTACTTGCGAGCCGCCAGGGCCGCAGCGTTGTAGTACATGGCAAGCTCCTTGTCCGTAAAGAGCTTGTCGATGCTGTAAATGGGGCCAGTGGCCTTGCGGTTGATGAGACGATCCGTCTGCCACATGGGCGTGCTGTTGGAGGTGTCCAAGTGACGACGCTGTGGCACCGGTGAGCCGTCATCGTCATTGTAACCACGCTTCCTCTTCTTGCCCTCCATGGCCATTTCTTCCATTTCACGGCGCAGCCGTGTGGCCCGCTTGCCATGTGTGCCGCCGGGGCTGGACGGGTTGGTGATGCTATATTGGTTCGGGTGTAGCAGGAGGGCATTCGAGTCGGCAATCTCGAGCGCCTCCTTCTCCTTGTTCAAACGGAACTTCTTGGCCATGATGCTGTTGATTAGGCGGTCGCGTAGCGTCTGCGACAAGGCCTTGAACTCGCGGTTCGCGGTCTCGGTCTTGAAAGCATGGGTGTTTAGGTACTCGGAGGTCTTCTTTTCGTAGTCAAACTGTAGAGAGTCAGCAACGGCCAAAGAAAGACGGCGAGACAGCACATACCTTGAACTTGGTAAGGGCGTAGTCCCGCTGCTCAATCAAATCCTGCACCTTCTCCATCCACTTCGCAAACTTGGGTCCGGCCTTCTCAAGTAGCGACTTGGCCGGGCCATCGCCGCCGCCGACCTGCTGCAGTTTTGCATACTCCTCCTCGAACTTATCCAGCGGGCGATCCACGTAAGGATCGAAGCTCATCACCAGTGAGGTGTCGATCTGGATCCGCGTGAGCTGCTCGCGGTAGGCCTGGTCGCGGTCCTTGCTAAACTTCTCGTTGAGCGTAGCAAGCTTGTCAACGAGCATCTGACGGCGTTTGTCTCGTTTGGACTGCGCCGGGGGCGGCGAGCCGTTGACACGACGGTCAGGGCGGTTGGCTGGCGCATCAGCCATAGAGACGTCGTTCGTGGCCATTGTGTGTGTGGCGTGGTCGTGAAAAGTGTTCGCTTGGAGGAAATCTTGTTGATGGAAACAGATGCAAGATGCTAAGGCAGTCGTGGAATCGGTGGCTTGTAGACTGTCCTCGGGCGGTTGAGTACTGGGAGAGGAGATTAGAGAAGTGAGAAGTCAAAAGATGACAGCCGGATCTGGCTTGTTTGTGGTCGGGCGATGGAACGATCGAGCGGTTCTATGGCATGAGCATCTAAACGCTGATTCTTCGTTGGGACGATATATAGACAAGAAGCCGCGTGTCCGATCGTGAAGATGCGAAAATAGGGCGAAAGAATGGGTATATGGATTCCGGCATGTGTGGGTTGTGGGAGACGACGACGGTGAGGAAAGAAAGCTTACTAGCCGGGTAGCGCCGCTTGACCACGACCAGGGCAGCCGCTTACAATGGCGCCGCGAGAACAGTGTCAAACGGTTTCTGCCATTGTGCGCACACTGTAGTCATACTGTGTGGAGTCTCCGAGGGAGGTCAGCCAACCAGAGAGCGCCCTCTGGGTGGTGGGTTAATCCGAGTCGGCGTTTCGCGCTTGAAAATCCCGTTGTGGGGCTCTCTGCAAGGGCGGGTCGCGGGGCACAGCTGGGCACCAAGATCAGGGTTGGCATTGAGGCTCTGCCTTCGATTTCAGCGGGTTGTATGTTGTGCATTGCACGTTGCACTTGAAGGGCCGAAGCTGAGATCAAGCTGCAGGCGACTGTGTGTTCCACTCCCTGAGAATCCAGGCTGGGGGGACTTTCATCGATCGCAACCTGAGTACCACACCACCAGCGAAGAGCTCCACCCTGCGATGAGGCGCATCTGGACTTGGTAGACAGCGACCTCACCTACCTCACCTCCAGAGTCCAATCAAGGGGCCTCAAGTTCAATGCCAATTGAACCTTAGGCCTCAATTTTTCTACTTACATTTCTTGAGCTCCTACACCAGCCCCATGGACTGGGTCGACTCAACACATCGCATCCAGCTCATGACCTGTTACTCGTAACCCACACCTCACTCACGACCTCAACCTCTCAACCGACTTACCCTACCATCTATTATTACCAATGGATAACTTCCAGAACCTTTCCCTCAACGACCCCCCGCCACCTCACTTGGGGCCGCCGCCGGCGGGTTTCCAACAGCAGCAGGGTCAGTTCCATCAACAGCAACAGTTTCCTCCCCAGCAGCCGCCCGTTGGTGGCATCCCAGGGGGCATTCCACCTCAGTTTGGTCGTCCCCCTCCGCCGCCCCAGCAACTGCCGGCCCAGATGTTCACTACGGCTGCCCAGCTCTTGGACTTGACCGACAGTAAGCATTGACTTTCCCACTTTAGAGGAATCAGAAGCTAAACTTACTACAGAAAAGCTCATGGTAGCTCTGCGTGACGGGCGCAAGCTCATTGGTATTCTGCGCAGCTGGGATCAGTTTGGTATGAGCAAGCCATCAATGCCATAACCGTCATCGTCGTTTTCCATCGATGATGAAAGGCACAGTCTGGGTTCTGTCTGCAGTTATTAACACATTCTCTTTCCTCTCACAGCGAACTTGGTTCTTCAGTCGACCAAGGAACGCATCTTCATCCCGCCTAACACGATGCCGAACCAGCCGCGTGGCCTGTACGCCGACATCGATCGCGGCCTGTTTCTGGTGCGTGGCGAGAACGTGCTGCTCCTGGGTGAGATCGACCTCGACAAGGACGACGACCCGCCGCCGGGCTACGACCTGGCCGACGTTGAGCTGGTCAAGCAGCTGGCTAAGCAAAAGCGCCAGCAGGATAAGGCTAAGGAGAAGAAGAAGCTCAAGCTGCTCTCCAAGGAGGGTTTTGAGGGCGAGAGCGTTGGCGAGGTTCTTCTGTGAATGAGATGCAGGCCCGTATGGCAAATGGCTCATATGGGATGATGCATATTTGAGCTGGAGACAGACATACAAGGATCAGTGGTCTGGAAGCAGAATATTGTGAAATGCTATCCAGCCGCTATACGATTGAATCGAGCATCTCGGAGAAACGGTTATTGAGCATAGAGAAAAGCAAATGAAGCTCAATCGAGCACGTTTGACACTGACATCGTGCTGTTCCCGTAATCGGTGATCACACTGGCTATGCATATGTCTTATTAACGTGCCCATACCTATGCAGAACTTGGAAAGCAGGATTAAACCCCTCCACCCTAACTTTCCCCTCTCAATCCTTCGGCCATTTACCCTTCGGCCCCTTTATCCCCGTCCCATCCCCCAGATATGATCGCCGTCACAACTAGCAACAAAGCCGAGTTCGGATATGCGGTGGCATCACCCTCGGACCCGCCAACCGGATACCCAGCATCATCAAGCTCAAACATCGGATGCAGCAAGTAATCACCCGCCAGTTCCGGATCCCCATTCGCACCGCATTCATCACCAGCATGGCAAAATCCCATTCATGCGACTCCTCCAGCAACCCAAACCTGCTTAATCTTCTCCGCCGTATGCCGAAGTGGCCTACGAAGGAGATGTTGAATTTCTCTTTTTCATGGTAGGGGAAGTCGAAGAAGACGCCAGGTTCCTCTCGTTAAAAACAGCCTAGACTCAACTCTCACAGCGATGGAGTCAGCGTCTGGGTCGGCTTAGGTCTAAACGTTGAAGGGGACACCGTCGTAGACAACAAGGAGGTTAACCTTCCCAACCGAAGATCCAATTCCTGGATTTTGTTGTAAAGATCATCCTAGGTGGCGCTTAATCTATTGAGAAACTCAAAGCTAACTCATCTCAAGTTTAACCGGTGTGGGTTCTCTCTTAACCATTGCGAAGTATCAGGCTTCTCCGGATCGGGGACCTCACAGGGAATTAATCTGCCGTGCGTCCACCATTCGACTCCTGTACAGTCTAACTTAGCATGAGCAGCTGTTCGATTGTAACAATCTGAAGCCCTTGCCTTCAACAGACATCTGGGTTAGGGGGGTGTTGTAGGCAGACTAATGTTGTGCCATCCCCAGGTAAACCTGATGGCAAACGACATGAATATCTGCAAACTTGTGATATCCGCGCCGGAGGTAAAGTTGCCATTGTCAACACGTAATGATGCTAAGTCGGAGCTGATATGACGGCGGCGAATGTTGGAAGGACTGGATGATCAATCCACGTTGGGTAACGGGGATCGCTTCGACCACAAAGAGAAGGATCAAGAATAGGGGTAGGCGCATCATCGTTACAAAAGTATGCTCGTCCGAGACTCTCTTGGTGGGCTTCGACAGCCGTGATAGTTCAGGAATCGCAATCCAATGCTCAACGTGTCATGGATATCTCTGTTTATTACCGAAGAGTTGGCTCCTCATAACCCCTGAACACCCGAATATATTTGGGAAAGTAACAACATTAAATCTTGTTTCTTATTGGCCTTCCAAGTATGGTATGTAAATGACAAACACTACCTGTGAGAGGTTTCAAGTTGTATACTTCCCATGCACGGCTGTGCAAGTTGATTAGGAGAATATGGAATCTGGGTGCCCAGAATGCTTGGCTTGCTTAAATGCAGAATGACCCACACCAAACAAACTCCCAAAACGGCTTCTTGAAATGAAACTTAAGAGTTAGTATAAGTAAGTTGTCAATGCTGATCTTCATGTCGCTTTGGTTTAGAGTTTCCACACATGTCCAAGTTGTCGGGACAATGACACCCATGACTCTCAAGAAGCGGCTCGGAAGGAACTCCGAGTAACGGGCCGCCCTAATGCGGGGTGCTGTCCCTGGCATCTCTAACCAATAGACCCTTTCCTCGTGATGTTCTTGTCTGCTCGCCTTTGTAGTTGGAAGTTAGATCGCGCAGATAAAATTCTGATAAATTTACAAACACTCCCGCAGCTCCACAAGTTCGGAAGCATCCCTTCTTTGCGCGGGGACAGGGCAGTGATGATGCAGCTAATTCAACTCCCAGCAACCGGCAGATCATGGAGTTAGCACGAGTTTGGGCGCCACTCCGCTGTGGAAAGGCTTTCACTTGGCGCCGGTCCGAGTGGCGCCTCTGGTGCTGTCCCTGGCGCTGCCGCGATGCATTGCATTGAATCTAAGCAGGCATGGATGGGTCGGGTGCCCGCATGGATGGAGTGGGCGGTTTTGATGCGGAACTGGAAGATTGCAGTGGCGGTTGGGCTGTTTTTTGTTTCCGTCTGGCGGTCGCTGTTGCCAGAGTGAGGTTGATCGACCTGGAGCATTTTCCATTCCGGCTTCTGTGCTGTTCTACGTATTGGCCTGCGCCTTCAACTCTGTTGTCGCTCTCATCCTCACACATCACTCCGCCAACCTGAACTTCCGTATTAAAACCCCCTCCCCCTCCCCCCCCCCCCAGAAAAAAAGTAAAGACAGTACCCGCGCTGCAACCATCGAAGGCCAGCATCTCATCAGCTGCATCGGTGTGCATCCCCGTCCCCGCCCTCGTTTCCTTGGCTCCGCTGTTAGCGCAGCAGTGGAGCGTCTCCAGACACTCTGACACTGCGTCATCAGGGACTGCCCGCTCGGCTTCCCCGCTAACACTTCAGCTGGTGTCACTCTAGGTGACCTCGCAGTTTAAGGCAGGCGTCGAATAATAATATCAGAGAGAGCCCATCCTGCTGCTTGGTTCTCGCCATGAGCTCATTTCTGACAACAGTGTGAGTCGACTTTCTGTTGTCAGTCCGTCCGCTGCAAGCCTGCTAGAATGGCGACTTCCCGAGTGTATCGTCCCCTTTCCTCGCCCATTATTATTACATCTTTCAAACCTTTTTGGTTCTACTGGGGTCAGCTTAGGGTCTGCCTTATCGCCCGTCGCGTCGGCGATTGCCGCCCCGAGGCTACCCCAAAGCCCAAAAGCCCAGCAGCACAATGCGACGTTGAACGTACCGCTGACTCTGTGTGTGCGATCGCAGCAACAACCGGACAAAGAACCAGTTCCGACCTCGCGCTCCTGGCAAAGGCGGTGCTACGAGTTACCAGCTGCGCCAGTATGCCGAGGCGACCTTAGGCGGCGGGAGCTTGCGCAAAGTCGTCAAGCTTCCAGAAGGCGAAGATGAAAATGAGTGGTTGGCTGTGAACTGTATATGATGCCCAATATCGCTTCTCGTTGCATGCAACTGACATTGGTGAAGTGGTGGATTTCTACAACCAGATCAACCTGCTCTACGGCGCCATTACCGAGTTCTGCTCTCCCCAGTCTTGCCCCGAGATGAAGGCGACAGATGAGTATGTACTCGGCATCATGAGCGTGATGCACTGCGCTGACGAAGTCAGGTTTGAGTACCTGTGGCAGGATTCGGAGAACTACAAGAAGCCGACCAAGATGCCCGCGCCGGCTTACATCGAGCAGTTGATGACATGGGTTCAGAGCAACATCGACAACGAGCAGGTGCTTCCGACCCGGATCGGTGAGCAAGAACGCCCAGAGGCAGACAAGACACCCCTGAATGCTGACTGCAAAAAGGTGTCCCGTTCCCCAAGCACTTCCCATCGCTCGTCCGCCAGATCTTCAAGCGCATGTACCGTGTGTATGCCCACATCTACTGCCACCACTACCCCGTCATCCGTGAGCTCGGGCTAGAGCCCCACCTCAACACCAGCTTCAAGCAGTATGTGCTCTTTATCGACGAGCACAACCTCGCCACCGGCAAGGACTATTGGGGCCCTTTGGGAGACCTAGTGGACAGCATGCTGCGCAGCGACTGAGCTGTCCGACGTTCCCCGCTATGTTTTAAGATACCACCAGAGTTACGGGATTGTTGGCGTTGAATGGACGGCGTTCGGGTCTGGCTGAATTAACCTGAGGGTTCACGGCTTTTTCATGTTTGGTTCATAGCTCAATTCCAGGGAGGGCAAAGCATGCGGAATGCTTCATAATGGACGGTTGGTAATGAATGGTTAAGTAAGGGACTGCATGCGATGCTGACCATTTTCTCTGGACGGGCTGCAGTATTCCGTTTGTATTGCCATTGATTGTTAAGGTAGATTTTAGTACTTATTCATGTAAAGGTTTGATTCGCAATCACAATACATGACCGTATTGCTCAGCGTGATTGGCAACGGCGTCTTTCGAGGGAGCAGCTCATCATGAGGCTCAAGTTTATGAACTCAAAAACTGAGTGGACCCTTCCAAGAAACCGAAGCCAACAGAGGCTCAGCTCCGGGTCCACCCGACGTGCTTGCTGCCTCAGGCACCAACGAAATTGCCGAGCACCCTGTCAAACCCCGTTTCTGAAAACTGAACGGAAGCTTTGCTTCACGAACCTCGAGGCCCATCACCACCGCGATCCGCCCTCCCCCAGCCCACCATGTTCTCCAGACAGGCAGTGCTGCGCGCCGCGCGGTCGGCCGCTCCCCAGCGTGCCCTCCTGGGCCAGACTCGCTCCTTTGCCGCCCCGGCCTCGGCCGACAAGGTCAAGCCTCCCGTCACCCTCTTCGGCCTCGATGGCACCTATGCCACTGCTCTGGTATGCCGCCCTCCCGCACATGTCTACATACCGTCCCCCATTGGCCCCCCTCCCTCCCTCTTCCCTCCCCGCCGAGCTCGCCGTCAAGATACCCCAGACACTAAAGGCGGTCCGCGGGGGTCTATTTCCTCTCTCAATTGGCCTTGAGAAAGAAGCACAGCCCGGCTAACCTGCGCCATTTTGCTTTCGCTCGCGCGGCGCCACGAATATAGTACACGGCCGCGGTCAAGACGCAGACGCTGGAGCCCACCGCCAAGGGCATCGAGAAGCTGGGCGCACTGCTGCAGAAGGACAGCAAGCTCGTCACCATCCTCGAGGCACCCACCCTGACGGCTGCCGACAAGAGCGCCATCGTCGCCGAGCTGCAGAAGAGCGCCGGTGCCGCGGGCGAGACCGTCAAGAACTTCCTGGCTACCCTCGCCGAGAACAACCGCCTCGGTCTGCTTCCTGGCGTCTGCAGCAAGTTTGGTGAGCTCATGAGTGCCGCTCGTGGTGAGGTCGAGATGGTTGTTACTAGCGCTCAGGTAAGGGTTTTGCTTGGTGGTGGGATGGAGGGGTAGTGAGGTTGTGGGGCAGTATTACGTGGTTTGGGATGAGAACGCTAAGATATTGTGTGAACAGCCCCTGGATAACAAGACCCTCGCTCGCCTCGAGGCCGCCGTCTCTAAGTCCGACGTTGTCGGCGCTGGCAAGACCCTCAAGGTTAAGAACACCGTACGTACTTCGACTTGCTCGCTACAAATCCTTAAGAGCTTTCATTGTGCTAACGCAAGCCAGGTTAACCCCGATATCATTGGCGGCCTGATCGTCGAGGTCGGTGACAGGACAGTCGACCTCAGCGTCTCCTCGAAGATCGCCAAGATGAACAAGCTCCTCACTGACGCTCTGTAAATTAAAAAAAACATTTTCTATCATTTAACTTCCGTCTCATTTTGACGTCTCATGGGAAGGAAGCCTCTCCTTCTGCTGAGTTGGGCGCAATGAAAGAGACCGGTATCGGAGGGCTGGAGTGTGTGTTTGATGCTGTGGTGAACCGATGAGAACCCTTCGTGGTTGACCCCTCCCCTGTGTACATGAGAGCCAAATAGACGAGTTGCCCGGTTTCAGTCATGTTTTGGCATGTCTCGCCTTGATGTAAAGCTTGGAGAGTGAATTAGACCCAGAAACTCTACCACCACATTCCCGCAATACTTGCCCTCAAGCCTACCCTGTATAATGTGCTACAAACAGTCTTTAGGCCAATTGATTTGCAACCAGTCTTTTAAAACACAGTCAGCTATCTAACAAGGAATTGAGTCGTTTCTACAGAGTGCCTTTTAGCCGAAGCATGCCCCTCGCTCCTCTACCCCTCACTGCCGCGTCCTCGGGCATACGAGTAGCGTCGCTAAAGCACCATAATAACGACAACTTACACTACAGCAACAATTGCGGATTTGACCCATCAACATGTTCCGATCAAATAGCATAACACGATAAAACGGGAACTACACTGCAGAGCACCTGAACACCTGAGGCAGCAAAAATGAACTCCTCGATCGAGGCAAGAGGGGTGCAAAAGGCTTGCGCCAGCCGCGAATCGAACGCGGGGCTCATCGAACCTTGCCTGATGGCAACGATGAATTTTACCACTAAACCACTGGCGCTTGGTATTTATGCTCCAGAAAGTGAGTTTGTGAACCCCTTGAGGTGGGGACCAGGGTTGCGGCGAAAAGATTCTCTGCCGACCCCACCGTTCCCCTTCCGGCTCCGTCTCGAGTTCGCCCAGTGTCGAGCTCCTCAAAATGTACTCTGTACATGGTGATAATTCGGACGTGGAGCCTTAATGGAAAGGGTGGAGAGAACAACCTGTGATGCCATGTCTTCTTTTTGGCCCTCAGGGACATCGAATCTCGAAACTACCCGGTTTTCAGGAAGCATATGAAAATATATCGGGACGTTTGTTAGCCTCTTTCCAACGACATCGCAAATTAGGGATTGAGAGACAGTTTCTTTGTCAAGGCGGCTATGTCTCTGGAGACCTTGGCTTCGTATCAACTTTTCATAGCTCACAAACTCACAACTCGAATTTGCCAAACATATGGCAGAACCTTCAACAAGAGGCAATCTCCTCAAAGCGTAATTCTTGAAGCCAAAACACTGGATAAATGACGGAGTCAAACAAGTTCCCCAGTATCTGGTTAAACAAGCAGAAAAAGAAAACAGAAAGAAGGGGGAGAGTGTAGTAAGGAGGAAGAAAGGAAGGTAAAAATCGAGAGAGAATAAAATGGAAGGAATGATCAGACCAAGGAAAGGAAGAAAGGATGCAAAGATACTAAATGAAAGAGGAAACGGAAGACATGAAAGACTAACATAAGGGAGCAGGTAGTGAACGCGAAACTATTCTCATTAGAGATTTCAAAATTCTTTTCAAGATCTAACAGAAAACCAGGTTCGGCAAGTGTTGGGAATCACTTTGCCATGTGCTAACACTCCCTATGTGACAGTTCGGTTACCGATCTACGTCATTCTAGGTTCTGGCTTTCCGAGGGCTGCTGGGTGCGAGAGCGATATTGTAAAAGGGGTACTGAAAGAAGGGGGGAAAGGAGGGGAGAATGAAAAGGGGGGGAAGCATAAGAACTCGACTCGCGGCAAATTTACTCATTAAAGAAGCTCAGCAACAAAACCAGATTACGAGATCAGCCACTGGTGTTTATTTCCTCTCCGCCTCTTTATCCACACAAGCATTGAAGGTGTGAGCAAACTGAGGCAGCAAGGCCCGCCTCTCTGTACTGAAAGTGCCGTCTGCAACTGCTCGATATGTCTATGATATGACTGCCTCCCCGGAACATTACCTGTAATGATGTTTTTTCTCTCCTCAACCTGCCCTCTTTCCGACAATATCCTTCCGAACTGCCTAATTGCTTCTTTCCGGTCTTACTGTCATGGCTGAATTTCGAACGCACAATTCCTAAAACTGATAGATTGAAAGCCATCACGTCTGCCAAATCTCTGACTGAGCTTTTTCATCTTCACTCTTCTTAGACGGATCAGACGTCAACACTCACTTCCTACAGTAAACTTGAAGATTCAACGACTAACCTTGGACCGTCTGTGTTTGCGGTTTCAATGCCGTATCTGCTACGAAAGCTAACGCTAAGGTACCATGAGCACTTTTCCCTTCCGCTCACCCCTTACTAACACCAGAACAGCAAACCATTCTGATGAGCTTGAAGAACACAGTCTCACACCGCCGACTTGCTCATACAACCCTCGAAGTTGGAGACAGAGAGATGGCTCCCTTGATACGCGGGGCTGATGGCCAGCTCCGTGCAGAGACCGATGCGGAGCTTTAACAGAATCGCTTTGCTGCTGTCCAGGTATTGCCAACACCAGAGTAACTGGCCCTGAGAAAGCGTCAGAACCGAGCAGTTTCACATCGGAATCTTACCCACACGACGCTCGGAGGCCTAGAACAAACAAATGGATCGCTCATCGAGTTTCCTGTCAACCAGGACACAGGGAAATGATAACGCCCCATTACTTCTTCCATTGATCTTTCCATTCAGGGGTCTCAACCCCAACTATCAAGGTCTGTATCATTCCAGGGAACTGCAAGAGCAAATCACCAGGCTTGGGAAGTTCTGTAGTTTCAAAGATTGGTTCGTGGCGTACTGGCTGCGGCATGGAGTCACCTACATTCGGGCACAACAAACAACAGAGCTCAACCAAATGTTTTTTGATAGGCCACTCACGGTCCTCTTCCTTTTACTGTACCAATCTCGTATCTCGTCGACCGACTTCCCGAGCATGTTCTGCCGTAGCGAGGTCCATGATGTCAAGGCCATGGTCAGCATCTCCCTGAATCGAAGCACAACCGCACCTCAATAAATAGTGCCGAAGGGAGTTCACCCCGTCATGGAACAATATCTCATCAAGGAGCTTACAAAGTTTATTGAAAAGATCCGGTCGAAGATCGTCGCCAAGCATCCAAGTCTTTGGGCCGCATCCCGGACAAGTGATCCCTTACGGGATAGCCACCGTCAATCTTACAGCGTGCTCAAAAACCAAATACAATGCCCTCTCCCAAAGCGTCATGCTAAGGAGTGCATCAGAATTTCGAGGAGCGGAGCATCGCTCATGAAAGTATTGAAAACGACTCTGATGATGCAAACATGGAGCACTTAAAGCGCCAAGAACTAGACGGTGACAAATGGACTGAGGCAGAGTCGTTGGGAGATTGGGGAATTGCTGATGTCAAATCTCGGCCTATCAAGACATGCTGGTCGAGCTGCAGACTCATGAACAATATGAAACACAGCTAGCAGAATCCATGATCAAGTGGTTCAGCATCACTCATGAAGTTGACAATCTCCTTCCAGGAGAGAAGACTGTTTCGGGATCCTTCTCCCGGTGCTTTTGTGGTCACAATTTGTCATAGTACACAAGGTGCATGAGCACAGCCTTTCATTCATTCTCCCATTCGTTTTCTGCTTGATCTCAACGAATGACGTTGGCATTCCGAAACACGTCTGAAGGATATTCTGAAGGTTGTTTAGGAGATCTGTTACGATGGATCCATGGCTGGACAAACTCTTGCTCCTAACTCTATCCATTTTGTCTGAATGACGAATCGAGGCCAGCTCGGGAACATGTATACCTGTATGCTTGGGATACACACCCCCAACAGATATGGGGGCACATTGTGGAGCAGCAGATGGAATATTTGAAGCTGCGTTGTCCACGCTAGCCCTCTATGTGCCACATGGAGGACAAAATGGATTTCATTGAGATGATCAAGCACCGTATCCTAACACATGGAATCCAACTAAAGTCTTGCTTCACCAATCGTCCTCTATTGGCGACAGTCGCAAAGTCCGTGTTGCTCAATCCACCTGCCAAAAAGCGGAACAAATAGCAGCAACATGTGGACTTAGATGAGCATGATAGACTCAACTAAAGAAGGCAGTAAATTAGGATGATGGATTGAAAGTTCGTGGACAGATGACATGCTTACTTGCTGTACTCGTGGTATTTTGAAGGGGAAAAGAAAAGGAAGAAGGGAGGAAAGGACAAAAAAGATGGAGAGACAGATTATCCTAGATCCTAGTTCATATCCAATAAGAGTTTGTTCTCTATGTTAATTCACGACTTTGTTCAGTTAAGTGAATGCAAACTTCGTATAAAAGCTCATTAGTTGTGATTAATGCACCTTATAGCACTTCACGGGTGAATGATGACACAGTGCAAAAGGTTATCGACACTGTATAAATCCTCTCAGCTAGGGATTGAGCATCAGTCAACTCCCCTAGAGACTCACTCACACATGAGCACTGCGACCTTTCGCACTCCCATCACGACTTCTAAGTTAGATTTCAACCCATTTTACCTGCTTGCTGTGAACTTAACATGCCAAAACCAACAAATGTCTCATTTCCACGAGGCAAGTCAGCCCAGGCCAAGGCAGATGACCAAGTCATGGCGGTACGTCCTTATAACCATGCTCTCTCATTTTTGGCTCCTATTTTTGTCGCAGTTAATATCCTGTCAATGACAGTGATATGAAGTGACAATAAAGCTCCAACTAACCCAAACATTTTGACTATGCTTAGACCAACAGTAGCAGCATCGTTTCAAAGCGCAGTGTCGAGCGTCTCTATCACCCCAATGAGCCTCACTTTTTCCGGTACTTCGTACCCAAGCCCCAGCGTCGTGCACCGCTCATCAACCGAGGGTATTGGCTGCGCTTGAGGGTGATAGATGTACTGGTGAGGGATTTCCTTCATGACGCGAAGAAGAGGGGGAGGAGAGCGGTTGTGGTTAATTTGGGGTGTGGAAGGTTTGTTTTTTGTGACTCACCCGTGCTTATGGGGAGCAGATGCTGACTTTAGACAGTGATGTCTTGCCGTGGCAGTGTCTGACACGGTACCCGGAGGAGTCGAAGCGTGTTTTGTTCGTGGATGTGGATTTTCCAGATCTGATTGAGCACAAGCGGCAGACGGTGCTCAATACCCCTGAGCTGGTGGGCGCCTTTACAGGGTTGAAGGGGCCGGGAGAGACAGTGAAGCCCGTGGTGCTCCAGACGGATCAGTATGTCCAAATTGGATGTGACTTGCGTGATCTGGTGACATTTCGCAAAGGGTTGGACGCTGTTCTGAGGGCTGAGCTCGCAGAGTGCGAGTTCATTTTCGTCGCGGAGGTCTCGATCACATATATGGAGACTGAGGGGGCAGATAGGGTGATTCAGTGGGCGTCTACACTTGGGAATGGTATGTCTTACGTTCTCATTTGCTCACTTACCTTAACCCGATGCTAACTTCCCAAAAGCAGCTGAGTTCATCCTCCTAGAACAGATCCTCCCTGACGGGGAGGACCATCCCTTTGCGTCGACCATGCTCAACCACTTCCAAAAACTCAACACGCCCCTCAAATCTGTCAAGACATACGCCACCATCACCGACCAGCACACTCGATTCCTTAACCATGGCTGGCCGTCCGTCCGAGTCTGGACGCTCTGGCAGGCCTGGGCTGATGAGACATTCCTCCCAGCTGATGAGCGCCGTCGTCTGGATGAGATCGAACCGTTTGATGAGTGGGAGGAGTTTGCACTTTTCGGCAGTCACTACTGCGTTGTGCATGCCAGGACGGAAATAGAGGGGACGACAACGTACAATCCTCCCCCGGCAGTGCCGAAAACTGATGGGATTCCGATCAAGGAGGTGCCCCTCCAATTCGACCCATGCCCCGGACAAAAGGGACAGCGTCGCTTCGCCGCAGCGATGCAGTTGTCAAGCGATAGACCTAAAGAGCAGCCTGTGCTGCTAAATGTTTTGGGATTGGGAATAAAGACGAGGTTGCAGTCATGCGATCTGTTCAGTTACGGAGTTGAGCCTGGAAGCGAGGCAACATTTGCTTTCCGTGGAGGGATTGGTCCAGCAGCGAGGATGTGCCATTCTTTGACAGACCTGGGGAGCGTGGGTGTGCTGCTTGCAGGCGGCAGGGGGTCGCCGTCAACCCCGGTGAAGGACTGCTGGCTTTTCGATAGGAGTTTGAGGGCATGGAGGAGGACGGATGACTTGCCTGTGCCGTTGTACAGGCATTCTGTTGTGGCGTTGGGAGAGTCAGGGATGGCGCTGCTTGTTGGGGGGAGAGGGGAGAAGGACCTTTTTGAGGGGGCGCTGCTATATCATCCTGAGGCTGGGTGGGTAGACTGCCAAGTGGCTGGAGAAAGGCCCGAAGCAACTTATGGTGCAGTTCTCGCCTGCGTGGGTGCTAGCAGAGCTGGATACTTTGCAGGCATCTATACTGGAGGAATAAAAGATGGCCTGATTGCTGACCAGCTTTTGCGATGGGAACTGGATATCTCTGATGTCAAGGTATGTCGTACTTTGGCCTTGCTTAACAATGAAAACTGACAAAATAGAAACCATCAATACGATTTACTTCCATGCAAGTCAAGGGAGTAGACAATGAGCAAATCGCTCGCTGGCTCTTCGGGCGATTTGGCGCCACATGTCTTCAGCACAGTGAAGGATTCTTTCTCCTGGGCGGCGTAACCAGAGATCATCTTCTCAGCCGGGCAGACGAAGTACTGTCTTTTGCCGTATCGACCGACGAACTCATCATCACAAAGAGAGTATTGGGTCAATGTGCCCAGTCAGGGGTGCCAGTGCCACGGCCATTGCTTGCTGGACATTCCGCGATCTCCCTACCAGATGGCAGCATCACGATTGTTGGCGGCGGCGCTACGTGCTTCTCAATGGGGACCTTCTGGAACGGTGGTATATACACTCTTCGCTTCGCCGAGTCCGATCGCAACGAGACAGCCGCGTCTCAACTAGCATCCCGTTGGACGTTCGAGAGGGCAGTTGACATTGTTCCAGGAGAGCAAGTCACTCCCACAAGAACAATTCCCCAGGTCAACGGCGAAAAGGCTCGTATCACGCCGATTCCCAATATAAAGTTGCAAAGCCCAGACGAGTTCCTCAAGATTCTACGGGAAGGCCGACCCGTAGTATTCAAGGGTCTGGACCTGGGAAGCTGTGTCTCAAGTTGGACATTGGATTATCTTGAGAGCAAGATTGGGACAGATCGCAAGGTGAGAGGATAATAACAGAGTCGAGGGCCCCTGCTGATAAAGGAAATACAGGTCGTCATCCATGAGGCCGCGACCCAAGCCATGGACTTCAATTCTAAGAACTTCCGTTATGTGACAACGGACTTCGGCGACTTTGCCAGGCGGGCACAAAGGGGCGACAAGCTGTACCTGAGAGCTCTGTCTCAGGACAAGCCGTCAGAGAAGCCGACAGTGCTGGCAGATGACTACCCAGAGATAGCGGCAGACTTTGTGTTGCCGCCACAGCTATCTTCGGTGAAAGAGAGGCTCTTTAGTTCCGTTCTACGGCTTTCGGGGCCGGTGAACATGTGGCTTCATTACGACGTAAGTTGGTTTCCGTTGTCCCCGAGGGCTGGACATTGACAGAGACGGCAGGTTATGGCCAATGTCTACTGCCAAATTGGCGGTTCGAAGCGCATGGTTCTCTTCCCGCCAGCGGATGTTGAGTACTTCTCTTTTGCCCCTGGAGCATCTAGTTCTAGCGTAGATGTGTTTTCGACACTTGGTACCCCTGAGTTGGCTGCGACACACCCTCACGTGGCCGAGCTTGGGCCGGGGGATGTGTTATTTCTGCCTGCTCTTTGGCTGCACACGGCGATGCCCACCTCAAGCGTTAGCATCGCTGTGAACGTCTTCTTCAGGGACCTTGATAACACCTCGTATGCGCCTGGTAGGGACGTGTATGGCAACAGGGACCTCGGAGCGTACGAAAAAGGGCGACAAGACATCGCCCGGATCGCCAACAGTTTCAGCAAGCTGCCGGCCGAAGTGCGAGAGTTCTATCTCCTGCGGCTGGCGGACGAACTGCGGAGCAAGGCACGATCTTGAGATCTCTCGGACATGGAAGGTGACTCGGCCGATGTCTGATGGCGAGGTACGTACACTTCCGTACTTGCGGGGCGATCTCGTGCCGGATTCTCTGCTGCCGGTTGGCCCATCCTGACGTCCAATGGCAAGCGAATGAATACCTCAGGCCGAGTCAGCAAGGGACTTGCGTAGAGGGACCAACCTGGCCTCTCGGCTGCTGCACATCGGCCAAGCCGCAGACAAAAACCCATCCGCCACATGGCGTCACTGAAAACATGCATCGTCAAAAGCCGCAGAGCGCAGTATCACATCCGCCGGGACCGAGTTTTTTGCGCATCTGGCGGTGAAATATTTTATGATGCTATCAGAGTTTCTAGAGGGTGTGTCCTAAGCGGTTGCCATCGATTTTAAAGGCGATCTGTAGATACAGAACAATTGAACATGTGAAACCGATGATGCCGGCGTCCCCCCTGATGCAATTCTGAAATCCTAGTGTCAAAAACTGCCCAAACTCGCAAAATCCAAATCGCGAATCGGAAAGTTCTCGCGGTCCGTCGGCCTTGCAGAGGGGCCAAAGGGGCGCCAAGACCTCTCCCAGTTGGTTTCGTTATCTCATATGGCCCGTGCGTGGATGGCCAGGGTCGCCGCCCCCCCGGGCCCCGGCTTTTACCGACCAGAACTTTTTTACCTTTTCTCCCGGATGCCAGAGCCCTCTCTGCCTCGTTTTCTCCAAAAAGGCTCACTGCCATCGTCGACCTCGGAAACCTCTCATCAGGTGCCAATTGAGCCTTTGTCTTGACCCTCGCGATTTCGAGAGCGTCAAGAATCAACTCCACTCACTTCTTTTTTGTTTACTTTTCTTCTTTTCCCTTCTAATACCCCTCAGTTGCCAAAATGGCCACCGAGCAGAAGCAGCAGCTCAGCGGCGTTCAGCTCTACTCCCGCTTCGCCTTCGCCGGCGCCGTCTGCTGCTCCGTCACCCACGGTGCTCTGACTCCCGTTGATGTGTATGTGTTTCGTCCAGACAGGAAGTGTTGCGCGCGCTGAAGGCTGGATCTTTGGCCTTATCCTCTCTTGCAAACGCAGCGCTGCTGTCGCAAAACCGCGCGTCAAACGCAACCGGCGGCTGACACTCTTGTCTCACAGCGTTAAGACTCGTATCCAGCTCGACCCCAAGACCTACAACAATGGCATGCTCGGCGGCTTCAAGAAGGTCATTCAGAACGAGGGTGCTGGTGCCCTTCTGACCGGTGTTGGCCCGACCTTCGTCGGCTACTTCCTCCAGGGCGCCTTCAAGTTCGGCGGCTACGAGTTCTTCAAGCAGCAGCACATTAACTTCCTCGGCTACGAGACCGCCTCCAAGTACCGCACCGGCGTCTACCTCGCCTCGTCTGCTGCCGCCGAGTTCTTCGCCGATGTTGCCCTCTGCCCTCTTGAGGCTACCCGTATCCGTCTCGTCTCTCAGCCGACTTTCGCCAGCGGCCTGCTCAGCGGCTTCGGCAAGATCCTGAAGAACGAGGGTGTTGGCGCCTTCTACGCTGGTTTCGGCCCCATCCTCTTCAAGCAGTATGTCTACATCCCTTTTTCGCTGTTGTGAGCTTTTACTCAAATTACGCAGGATCCCCTACACCATGGCCAAGTTCGTCGTGTACGAGAAGGTTGCCGAGGCTGTCTACCGCGTCTGGCCCAAGAAGGACATGTCCGACGGCCTGCAGACCACCGTCAACCTTGGCTCCGGTCTCATTGCCGGTTTCGCTGCTGCCATCGTCTCCCAGCCCGCCGACACCATGCTCTCTAAGATCAACAAGACCCCTGGTCTCCCTGGTGAGAGCACCACTTCCCGCCTGATCAAGATCGGCAAGGAGCTCGGCATCAAGGGCTCTTTCACCGGTCTCGGTGCCCGTCTCTTCATGGTTGGCACCCTCACTGCCTTCCAGTTCGCCATCTATGTACGTACCCTTTCTTTGATTCCTGATTTGCTTGTTGTCATTGAAACAGCCCTTAGTCTCGCTCTAAACATCACATTATTTGTCAACCCTTTCTCTCCTTTCCCTGGACAGTTCTTTACATCTCATTATCTGCTTTCACTGCTGGTTTCACGTGTGGAACCATTTACCTAGTGCCATAGTTGGTTCTAGTTACCAATGACTCTTTAACACACCTGTTTCCCAATAACCGATTCCTTTTCCTCCTTCTCTCCATTCCTTCTTCCATTCACTTATTTGTTCATTCATTCATTTCTTTTTTCCCATTCTATGTGTTTATAGAGCCACCAGTCACTCTCAGTTACTGACAGATCGTAGGGTGATGTTAAGAAGATGTTGGGGGCGGTCGGTGGAGTGGAAATTGCCAAATAAATGCATTTATTGGCACGAGAATGAGATGAAAGTGGTGTTCTTGAAGTCTGCATTTTGGTGACTGGAGGTGGTTTCAGGGGCTGGGTGGACATAAGGGGTTGACCCAGGGATAGGGTTGGAGCGGACACACCCAAAATAACCGACAACGACAAGAACGGGCGGGATGATAACCCCAAACTGCTGCATCTTGCGTGAGAGGTTTCCGAATCCGTTAGTAATTGATAAAACGGCGGCAAGGAGGCAATGGTTTGGGGACGGCGCGACCTGTCCCGTGATGAATCCTTTTTTTATGTATGTGAGCTTTTTCGGGCGGGATCTGGTTCTGTTTTACCTCGGGCAAGGAAAAGATTACATGCTTCATTATAGAGCATAGAGCGCTTGGGCATGAGCGTGCGTCTCCTGCCTAGAAGAGTTGGTTGTGGCTGTATCATAGTGTCGATCCGATATCCGCCGGTATAGACTGCCTGATTATCTCCATGGCTGCTCTACCTGAGCCATAGACATGTGACAACACTCAGTAAGGCCCAGGACGCCGACAAAACCCCATCACTGATGCCAGCTTAGACTCAAACAGACCCCTACCGAAATGCCATTTACACCACAATGCCCCTTTGCGCCCATCCGTTCCTTCCCTTCCACGCCCACACAACCAATCCACAGGCAACCCACACACTCCCCGCCATCGCCCAAAATGCTGGGGCATAGCACTGCTGTCCATAGCAAATATACTCCTCTCCTCCATCATTTACATCCCCAGGCCCCAAGATCGACTTCCTAACTCCAGCCTGATAAACAGCCGAGTACACAACTCCCCACAACGTCGCCCCCAGCGCAGGGAACACCGCCACAATGCCCCAATTCGTAGCGAAATTTTCGACGCCCCAGATCACCGTGATGATGATGGGCGTGAGGCTGAACACAGCCCCATAGCCTGCTCCAACAAGAGAGGAGACGATCCAGAAGTGGGTCGGGTTTGATTGCATTGCGCCGGAGGCGAGGAGGGACAGGCCGAGAGAGAGGAGCAGGGAGAAGATTAGGAGGAAGGGGACGCGGGAGAGTGTGAATCGCTGTCTTTGTTGGATTGGAGAGGGGGTGAGTTGCGGGTGTTGGGTTGCAGGGGAGGGGGCGAGGAGGTCGGTTAGGGTACCGGTTAGGAGGCGCGTGGCGGTGCTGGAGAGGGCGATGATGGAGACGTGGGTTGCCGGGGAGGTGGAGGAGGAATCAAAGAGATGGACGGTGGTAGGGGGAGGGGAAAGGGATTTGAGCACGGTGCCCATGTTGTTGATGAAGGCTTCGCCTGGGCCGATCATAAAGAAAAAGCCCAAAGCAAAGAGCCACATGGTGTGATCTGAGAGGAAACGGGCTGTTTCGGTATTGAGGACGAACCGCTTCTTGAGGGTGAGGGCGCCGTCTTTGATGAGGGTTGGGTTTATCAGGGGTTCGTCGAGGTCGGAGGGGGGGATGGTGCCATAGCCGTTGGCGGTGCCGCTCTCGACTCGGCTGGGTGAGAGGAGGACGCTGCTCTCTAGGATGTCGCTTCGCTCAAGCTCCTCGACCGCGTCTTCAATCAACTCCTCCTCGTCGATAATACGCAGCCCGAGGGACCCAACCGCACCAACGATGAACAGCATCACGGCAAGGAAGAGAAAGAACCGGAACACATCCACATCCCCCTGCGGCGAGCCATCACCAAACAGCCTGCTTCCCACTTGGCTCAACCACATCCCGCTCAGACCAAACGCTGCAATTGGGAGCGCGACAGCCAAACCGCGATGCTTGCCTCGTCCGAAATTCTTTGCACACGTCGCCACAGCCGCCATGTACATACTGCACGTCGCAACGCCAATTATCACGAACGAGGCTACCATCGCCGCGTACCACTGTCCCTCTACCCTAGCAGCCCCCACCTTATCCCCCCATGCCTCAGCAGGCACCAAAACCCTCCCCGGAGACCGTCCCTCAACCCCATCCCTCTCCCTCGCAAACGCCACCGCTGCTCCCGTATACCCCACGCCAAACCCCAGCCCAGCCAACATCCCCAGCGGTGCCGGCCCAACTCGGTCACAGAGATACCCCAGCAGAGGCACGGGGGCGTACATTGCCAAGCTCGCAGCTGAGGCCAGCCCATTGACCCGATACTGCGAGTAATGCAATCTTGCCTGCAGCTGCGGCGCGTACAAAGAAAAAATTGTGATCGACCCTGCGCAGAGAGCTGATACTAACGATGAAAAGAGGGCAAGGCCGCGGAGGGCGGCTATAGTTTGAGGAGTTAGGAAGCTGCTGGTGTTGGAGGATGAGGTTGTGCTTGCGGCATCATAATCATCGTCGCTGGTTCGGGTGCCTGTGCTAGTGCTGTTGAGGGAAATGGGTTGTTGCGAGCCGGTGGTGGTTGTCGTTGAAGAGGAGGGGACGGGAGTAGACGTTTGGGAGGAGGAGGGCGAAGGGGAGAAGAACTTCGCATCTGGGGGGGGGTTAAGGGAGGACATGTTTGTCATGTTGGATGAGAGGACATAGAGGTGAGGTCGGAAGTATATTGATGTTTTAATATCCGGACAGAAGAGGTAATGACGGTAAGCAGGCGGTGTGGTAGCGTAGTTCCAATTGGGGTCTTAACTGGAGCCTTGGAGGAGCGTTGATGGAGATGGGCCGCGGCATGCGGTCGTTTGTTGTATATTCACCGCAAGCCAATTCTCATTTTTGCAAAAGAGATTGTCAAAAATTTCTAACACAAAATGAAGTGCAGTTGGCGTGTGGCAAGAAAGATTGGCGAGGTTGATGATAACAAGAAAACGAACACGTCAGGGTCCGATCGATAAGCCGACCTGTTGGTGTTGGCCCCTGCCGCATGACCTCAGCGCCCGAGATGTGTCTCTGAGCCAAGAAGGCGTCTGAAACGGGACTGGCGCCAAGACATCAGTTGGTGGAGCCTGAAACCGAGAGCCTGGATCAATCTTATGAGATCGCCAAAGAAAAACCCTAACCCTATACTTTCTGGCTCCAGGCTCATGCAAGTGTTAACACTTACGAGTGAGCCTTCCTCTCACTATCGTCAACAACCACTCGTGGAAGCAAGATTCAGACTTTTAGCTGAACTTTATTTCAGCTTTATGAGTTTTTTTTGTTCATCTAACGTCAAATCAGGCAGAGATAGACCTCGCTTTAATGGAGGATCTGAAAATGAATTGATGAAAAAGGTTGCGGTGGTCCAAGCTTAGAGAGCGATAGCAATTCGGCTGGGGCGTGTAAATAGGAATATCATCATGGACTGAAGGTGTCCAACCATGTAAAGACCTGGATACGGATGTGTGGTGGACACTGAAGGAAGGCGAAGCTTCCCCTAAGTAAAGACCTACAAGGACAACCTGTGTTCATGCTACTGCGCTCTCAGCATCTGACTATCCGCCTGAGAGATTCCAGTTCTATGACCCACATGTGTATCTGAAAGTTCAGAATTGTTCTCCATTCTCAACTCCTCCAAAGTTATCGAGACGATCCTCATTGAAGCACAATTACACAATTTACAACTAACCCATTTGCTTACCAAATACTTGTCACTAGCATTGACAGAGAAATTACATTGCCACGGGAGAAGTTCGACACAAGCATCATGACAAGCAGGGTCCCGCTTGGCGTTGGGTTTTGGGATAGTTTTCGAATTCTTAGCCTGTTGAAAGGGGACTTTTTTCTCAACTTTCTCTCGAAAGCTTCGTGCTTTCTTCGGTACTCAATGCACCGACTCGTCTGTCACAAGAGACAAAGAGAAGCTCTTGAGGCGTTTGACACAAATGCTCGATGCTGTGACCCGTGCCGCCCAGCGGTCCTGCTCTAAAACCTATTGCCTCATCGCTGCCTCGAAGTAGTTGTATTCGAGCTGCCCACGGCTTATTTTGCCACATCAAACGAATCCTATAGCGTTTTCAGGTGTCTAAACAAGTCGACAAACGCGGAGATCGAGTCAAGAGCGGAAGGAAGTGTTCAGGCAGGCATTTTATGTCTTATCCCGAGTGGAGTGCCACGCGTGCACCATCGTGGACTTTCTGAAACCGAACAGTTTGGGTACCAACCTGTCGAACAAATACGCTCGCTGTATAAGCTTGTGGAAGTCGAACAAGAGATAACACCTGATTCAGAGAGTGTATCAAACAGCGGTGCCATCTCATTGTCAAAAACAACGGCTGGAGCTCCCTTAGGGTTATGACTGTCATAGATATCCTCGAAATGATTTAAAGATTTTGGCTTGGGTGAAGGGATCTTAAATCGTGAAAAAGATTATTCACTTCCTCGATATCCTGAAAATTACAATACAGGCAATGCATGAGGGGTGTGACAATTTTTCGCTTTGGTAACCCAATTAGTTCTTCTGAGCGCGCAGCAACACTGAGTGACTTCGCCGAAACTCGGGGCTCTCGTGTTTTGCTGATGATTAGTCCATTCGGGCTGCTAGGGCTAAACCTCCAGTATGCTAACATCCTAATTCGATGATCTCTATGGTTGAGAAAGTCATTGGAAGGTAAGAAGCCCTAGGTTTACGAATCGCCAATCTAAGCAAGTTTTACGTCTTTGAGCTAGTTGCCAAAGATTGCATGGCTGAAATTTTTAAGAAGACGTTTTGAGAAATACGAAAAAAAGATTTGTCCTTCGTCATGCGAGGTGTTACGCGAAACGATGATAGCCTGTCCCGAAGCGGGTCAGTTCGTGAAGTTGGTTGGTAGAGCGCGTTGATCAACAGTTAATGGACGGCGACTGAGGAGACATGCGCTTTCTTGCTTTAGATGCTTTTCACAACTTTCACGCATTTCCATTCCTGAATTTGTGGTCAACTAGGAACGCAAGGCTTTCTGCCATAACCTAACATCTGTTTTCTGAGGGCGACAGCATACTGCTAAATACGGTCTCTAACAACCTAGAAAGTTGTGTTCGGCTGTGGAATAAAAGTCGCTACATGGGAAGCTGAGAGCAGGCCTTGCACTTGGTTCTCGGCGAATGGCTGGATTGGAGGAATGGAGGTTTTAGCCCATCATCTTCAGCCGTTTTGAAGTCCTGAATTTTAATGGGCCCTTTTGAGACAAAGCTGTGCTACACTGCAAGGAATATATCTTTTCCGTATCAAATCCCGTGATGGGTGAACCCTTAACGGCATTTCCTTGGGGAAGAGATGACAAGACTGGCGATGATGTCGAAAAAAGGGTGGAGCAAACCTTGATGACGTCGATAAATAATGAAGACGGCTGGGACGGTCCGACGGTTAAATCTCGGGTGTTCCTTCGGGTCCCGCACCCACAGGCCCACAGCAATCTTCGAATTTGGGGTAGGCCTTTGCTCACCATCAACGAACAGCGCATTGACGGGATGGTTGCCCGGGTGTGAGCGAAGCTCCACCACCCAAGACCATCAACAGTAAGCGAAGATAGATGGGGATGGTGGAAGCTCGCTTTTTCTTCGGGTTATCTCATGGGAGGGGCTGGCAACCGGGCCGGTTTCATGTCGACTTTAACTGACGTCTTCATTTGGATATCCGTCCCTTGTCATGTGCTCAGGACTGTGTTCCCGTATGTGAGAGTGTTGAGCGGTAGACCCTCCCTACTGTCATGAGGTCTAAGTTGAGAGTCGTTTTGGAGGGAGGCGGATTGGTAATCTGTGTAATGGACAGTTTCAACAACCACCACTAGTGTTGTGAGGATAAAAGGCCGAAGAAAGCCTTCCCCAATTCAGATTATCCCCAATCCCCGCCGCCAATCCTCACTTGAACATCAATATTCAACAACACTTTGCCATAGCTCAGCATGGCAGGCAGCCCAGGACCCATTCAAAGCGATGGGCATCATGAGAAAAAGAACCTAGACAAAGCAATTGTCAGTGATGCCACTGCCACGGCCACCTGCACTGATGAGGAGTCGGGGACACCTCCGACTCCTTCCCAGTCAGCACTTCAAAGATGGAATGAGTCTAAGGAAAACATGTTTCGTTTCTTTTGTACACTGTACTGCTTCATTCGCATGGGAATGACAGACGGTGCTATAGGTGTGCGTGTGTTTGCTTGAGCTCCATGGCAAACGGTCCCTTGACTGATGTTGAGATCACTAGGCCCTACTTCCATACGTACGTTTCTATGGCTCAATCCACGAAGTCAAGCGCATCAGAGTGAAACAAACGCTAACACTTGTCAAGATCGAAACGCACTACTCCATCTCCTATACCCTCGTGTCCCTTGTCTTCTTCGTCCCCTTTATAGGCTATCTCCTCGCCGCCCTAAGCAACCATCGTATTCACCACCATTTCGGCCAACGCGGCATTGCCATCCTCGCTCCCCTTTGCCGCTTAGCCAGCTTCATCCCCCTCGCCTTTCATCCCCCTTACCCCGCCGTGCCCATCATTCTCCTCCTCTCCGGCTATGGCAACGGCCTCGAAGACTCCGCATGGAACGCCTGGATCGGCAACATGCAACGCGCGAACGAGCTCCTAGGCTTCCTCCATGGCGCCTACGGCCTTGGCGCGACCATCGGTCCGCTTGCTGCCACTGCCATGGTCACTCGCAAACCTCACCCTTTCCCCTGGTGGTCCTTCTACTCTCACGTCATGCTCCCCATCGACGGACTTGCCCTCCTCATTCTCGTTCCCGCCTTCTGGCGGGCTGATGCCCAAGCCTACCGCTCCTCCCACACTCCATCATCCGGCACGAAAAAACAAACACGCAGCGCCGCACCACCCGCCTTGCCCTAACAAACCCCATCACCTGGACCATCGCCATCTTTCTCCTAGCCTACGTCGGCGCTGAAGTCTCCCTCGGCGGCTGGATCACGACCTTTATGCTGCGCGCCCGCTCAGCACCCCCCTTCCTTGCCGGCCTAACCGCAACCCTCTTCTGGCTAGGCCTAACCCTAGGCCGTGTAGTCCTTGGCTTCGTGACCGGCCGAATGGGCGAAAAACCCGCCATCACGCTGTATCTACTCCTTTGCGTCGCGTTTGAGCTAGGCTACTGGCTTGTCCCACACTTCGCGGCCGCCGCCGTGTTCGTGACCAGTCTTGGGTTCTTCCTTGGCCCATTATTCCCCGCCGCGATAGTTGCTGCGGCAAAGTTGCTCCCTAGCGAGCTGCACGTGTCGGCGATTGGGTTTGCAGCGGCGTTTGGCGGGGGCGGGGCAGCGGTCTTTCCGTTTGCGGTAGGAGCTATTGCGCAGAAGAAGGGGGTTGAGGTGTTGCAGCCAGTTGTGTTGGGAGTGTTGGTGTTCATTTTGGGGGTGTGGGTTATGTTGCCCGGGGGGTTTAGGAAGGGCGGGTTGGAGAGGGCTAGGGAGAGGGGGGAAGGTGTTGGGGGGGATTGGGTGAGAGCTTGGAGGGAGATGAAGAGCTTGGGGGGATTGAGTGGGAAGTAAGAAGAGGTTTGGTCAGGAAGAGATCAAACCTTGGTAGAAGTGGACATATGTCATTACTATGATCATATATGATGGTATGTGGTTAGAACTTAAACAGCTTAAGGACATGGGTTCATGATCAGAGACAAAATATAAAGCTGTCTTTCAACGTTGCCTTCAGAAATGATACTTCTGCAGTAAAACGTTTAACCCTCGAGTCGGTCTAGGTTTTTCTCCTCGTTATCTCTGCATCTTTGATCCAGCCACATAACTCTGTAAGCAAGAGCTCTGTTTTTCCGTAATAAATGAGAGCTACTTTCATTACTCGAGATTAAAGATAGGTATATACCCTAAGTCCAGTTGAAGATCTTACCACCAGCACCAAACGTGAACACTGAGAGCAAAGAACCCTTGCAATAGCAAGGTTCCGACCGTTACGCTAAAATTAGTGCAGAACATCAGTCGGAGTCTTCCCAATCCTGTCGCTCATGGCTAGACATCTCAACAAGGGGAAGTTGCTTAACATCAGAACCAAAGCAACATGCCTTACCTGTTCAGTAAGCAACTGAAATTTTATGATATGGCACAAACCATAGAATCATTTTGCCATCGATGACTACTGGATTAAACAAGTGGCGTGGGGTTTGAGTCATGGATAACTGTTAGGGGCTACTGTCACTGCTTTGTTTACTTGTCCCCATGATAGTAAGGTTCCCAGCACTTCACCTACAGGAAGTGTGGTCAAACTTGAACTTCTGAACGAGACCACACATGATAAAACGAGAACTCGACGACCAACAAGATAAAACAGATTGGGCTCGTTGGTGTACGAGAGCGATCATGCCGCAGCCAGGACAGACGGGGAATAGAGTCAAAAGGCATTGATACATGTCATTCGAATACTAACAAGACATGAGAACCATGCATGAACTACGGGGAATGTTTGGTACTCTTGGATTGCATTATCACATTTTTGCCCACTTGCAGTTACTAATTTGTCCAAGTTCCTCCTGTATACATGATACAGTTGTATCGGGCGTTCATCTTATATACCCGCTGGTAGATCATGATCGCTACCGTCAGCAGTTCTATTGAACTCCAATGATGACGGACATTGGATTCTAATGCGGCCATACGTTCACGGGCATTCGATCCAGTCACTAGTTGATTCACTGGTAACTTCTACCACTATCATTCCGGCAGTACTTGATCAAAATAGATAAAATGCTAGTATTGCCTAACACGTATGTATCATTCCTGTGGCTACATTGTGAGCCCCAGGCATATCATGCTTTCCCAGTAACTAAATCCGTGTTTCTTCACACCAAGAATTATCGGCACTGGAAATTGCCTTTCTGATTTCCCAGAACGTACGAACTATATTAACATATTCCGCTTCAAGTATGGAGTCTTTCAACACCACACTGTAACCACCCTCAACAAAAGCTGTTATCCGGCTTTTATTGGCGAGGAGGTGGCTGATCGGAACTCGGCTCCTGCGGTGGAGGAGTTGGGCGACCACCCATGCCCACGAGACCCATCGCCTATTCAAAAACTGGTTAGAATACACGTTCATATGGAAATATGCGAGGTGAAGAGGTATAGGCAAGTACCACACAGAGCTGACAGGCCGTATTCCCAGTGTAAATCTTGCTGTCACATCCCAGATGACGGAAGATGCAATCGAACCGAAAATAGCCACCGCCCCAGCCAGCGCCAACCGACCCTCGGGCAGCAGCGCTCGAAGAAGCAATCACTTGGTCGCTCTGGCTGGCGTTGACATCTTGGAGGTTCCCACCTCCGACAGGACCACCTCCAACGGCACCTCCTCCAGAAGACATGTTGGTGAGTGTTGTTCAAGATTGACTAATGGATGGCTTGTTCGCAGATATAAATATTGTAGAATAATTGGAAGCTGCTTGCGAACTGTGTGTGCGATGCCACAGTGAGACGTTGATGTACACTAGGGAAAAGGCAAACACATTGGCTTCTTATACTCGAAAGACGGACAATTATTGGGTTGTTGACTGGACAACCAGCATGGACATGTAAATGGAAAAAGAGAAAGAAGCTTTCATCTGACGGGGAGTGGGCATATCAGAGGTAAACATGATCCTCGCTGGAGCGTTGGATCTGATTCCTTGGTCAGCATCAAGATCCCGTTTAAGAGAACAGCTTAGACACTACAATCATGTTAATAAAAACAGCCTTTATTACTATGTACCATGCCCCCGAGTCACGGTTTATCATAGCTGAAGGGATGCCTACCTGCAGGTGATCATCGTAGCCAACCGTCGGATTCGACGTGGGCAGTCTCTCTCTTATATACGTGGTGACTAACGTGTGCGCTGCTTATGGCGTACACACTCCCTGAGCTCGAGGTTGTTTTTTTGTTAGCAAACCAAAAGATGATCAAAAACGGGAATGAGCTGCTGGAGAGCATGATATTGGTCAGAACTCTGCTCTGAGAAGCATGACGTGATGGCTGTAGCCCTGGTTAGCCTTAGCCCATCCGACCTGTTGATGCAGATGATCCAGAATCAGCTTCTGTTCTCATGTGTCTCATTGAATGGGCGTATCCTCGACCAAAGCGGATGGAAGCTTCCGCATGCGAGGTCACAGCACCCAACTGACTCGACTGGAGACCGTGATGATGGCCATAACACGGGACGGTACCCGGAAGATGTTCCCGGTCATGCCATGAGACACATAAGTGTTTGCTCTGGTCATCGATGACAGCTACCAGTAGGGGTTAAGTTCAAACTAGTGGGCAGCCACCTATGAACATGTGGTGGGAGAGCTTCAAAGAGTGCAGGAAGCAGACGTGGTTATGTGTGGACCGTGTTGATGACTTGATGATAGCCAGTCGGGACTTGGACTCTATGCAAAGCGGTATGGTGCAAGTAGTAACATACGCTCTGGAGTTTCATCAGTGAAACCTAATATTTCTCGGTTCTCAAGAGTTTGGGTTATGAAGGGGAGTGTTATGGAGAAGTTGATGTTGGGCAAGCCCCTACGTTATGCGCACTGTGAAGCGCACTGTGAGAGTTTACAAGGCTCCATCCCGCTTCCTCCTACGTGGGTTGAACAAACCACATTATCCAAACTCCTCATCACCGACCGCACTCGCAAAGTTTGATCCAAGGGAACACCTGTTAGCTCAGCCATAACTCCGAATTCCAGCAGACCATACATACACTTCAGTAACAAACATCTCTGGCCAAGCTTTTCAAAAAGAAAAACACCTGATATGAACCTCTCCTTCTCCAGTATATCTCCTTTGCCATCATCCCCATCTTCCCGGCTTCATTCCCATTTGTCGATGCACGAAGATGCCATGGAACCTTAGCCTTCACTCACATTGGGTCATAGAGCCTGTGTACCCCCAACTTGACACGGCCGCATGTAACCTCGAAGGATTACGGGATCGACTACCGCTGAATCGGGACCAGGGAGTTCCTGCGCGGGTATCCCCCATTTGAGTGGGAGAACAGTCCTGCGCCTAAATGACTAAATGAGGCGTTAAAATAGCACTCACAACCTAATATTGATAAGCCAATCCACTCTCATCCTACTCTCATACTGTTTTTATCACCACAACAAGGTTGGAATATATCAAACACCATCACTGTCGCACACACATAACCCTGGTCTCTAACCTCTTCCTCAGCCTTGGAGACTCAACGCAGTCTATCAACAAAGCAGGCAGCCTCCTTTCACTATGATCATACGTGACCGGCTACTAGAGATTCCGGAATGATATCACGCCGAAGCCCTTGGAACCAAAACTGCAGGTGAGCCACATAGCCCCCACTGACGCAGCATCTTGCGTCGATGAGCCTGCGCAGTCTGTTCCCGTTCCCAAAAGTGTGTTTTCCAAGTCGAGGACTGTGGTGACGTTGCCGCGATATGCACTAAAATACTCTATGCCACGATACAGCATGCGATACGTGCCGGCATATGTCCGTTGGTGTTACACAACAGCTTCCCAGCGTCAAGGAAACGGCATCTCAGAAACAATCCTATTGCGATGAGAACGATCAACCCTCCGGCAAGCCCAAACTAGCCATGCCGAAACCAAACTTTCATTATTGGCGCGGCTCAAAAGCAATTCCAAACCAACAAGGAACTTGCACTGAGATAACATCCAATCTTGGATAAAGTATCCGATTCGTGCATAAGGCGAGGAAGATATCGAATTAAAGCCTTCTAACTCGATCGACAGCTGATAGGAGAACCCATAATCATCACTTGGTCAACACAAGCCCTTTTCCCCTATGGCTGTATTGGACGACAGTGAATCAACAATCAACCAAGTGTTGTGCCGTCCTTTTCACATCCCGTACACTACCGCGTTGGGCACCGGATTTACCCTATAAAAACACCAGTCCCAATCTAGCAAATCAGATTATATTCTAATGAAAGCATGTCCGCCCAAAATAAGCGCTGGAACCATTTCCGTTTGCCATCTCCCCCAACCCGGACTGCTGCTGGATATATGGGTCATGATATGATGCGAAACCCCCTTCCCCGTGGAAGAATAAATGCAAATGTTGTCGCTAAAACTAACCACAATCCCATTTTCACGCCTTGCTGGCCTTCATGGCCTGCTGGCGGCGGATCTTCTCAGCCACGCGCGTCAGGGCATTCTTGATCTCGCCCTTCTGGAACGTGCTGAGGTCGTAGTAGACAGGGGCGATTTCCTACGTAACCAAAGTCAACAAACTATTCTCTATAGGCTATCCTCAAAAGATAGTGAAAACTCACAAGAAGCCACTCCGGCCGAATGTTCGTCACCGTGCGCACGTACTGCTTAGTCGTCAAGACAAACTCATTATAGACAACCCACTCGTACGGCGTGGTAACGGTGGTACTCGGGTGGATCAAGACGAGCTGCTCATCCTTGACGGTCTTGTAGACCTTGCTGTTGCTCGACTCGCGCATGGCGACTTGCATGAAGAAGCCGGCGAGCAGGGCGCGCCGGATGTTGGTGTAGTAGTTCTTGTCGTGGAAGGGCGTGCTGACCAGCTCGATGCCGTGCGTCTCCATGATCTTTTTCAGCTGCGCCCGCACGTTGTCCGCGCTCGAAAGGTGACGGTATGATAGGAAATGCTCGTGGCACCACTTCTTCATGTCCTCGCCCCGCGCCTCGGCACCCTTATACGCGTGGTACGCGTTCAGCAACGTCAGGTGGTCACCATCGGGGTGCGCAAACTGCGCCTTCATCTCGTCGGCGCGCTTGCGCGCGTTCGCGGGGCGCACCCAGATTTGTGGGACGGAGAGGAGGGACGTGATGGACAGGATCTCGTTCGAGCAGTAGAACTCGGGCGACGAGATCAGCATCACGGCCAGCGCCGGGTCTAGGGGGAACTCGGACGCCAGGTTGCCCAACGGCGTTAGCTCGCCGTCGTCGTCCAAGCAGGCCAGATAGTTGAGTTCCTCGAGTGCACGCATCATGGTCTCGGGAGCCGGCGGATCCATCAGGTCGAAGTGTACCAAGTCCTCGACGCCGAGCTTTTTCAGCTCGAGGACGGTGTTGGACAAATTGGACCGCAGGATCTCGGGGTATGTCTGCTCGATGAGCTCCTTCTTGAAAGCCTCTTCCGTGTACAGACGGAAGCACTTGCCTGGCCGTGTACGACCGGCACGACCAGCACGTTGCTGCGCTGAGGCCTTGGAGATGGGAGACACGAGCAGCGACTCAACCCTTGTGCGGGGATTATAAATCTTTTGCTTGCTGAAACCAGGGTCCACGACGTAGACAATGCCGTCAATGGTGAGAGATGTTTCGGCGATATTGGTTGCGACGATGCATTTCCTGCCCGGCCGGCCGCCAGGGCGGAAGGGCTGGGGAGCCTTCTCGAAGATGCGTTGTTGCTGATGGGGTGGTAGTGTGCCGTACAGAGGGTAAACTGACATGGGCCCTGCGTCAGACTCCCGAATCATCTCGTCCACCTCCAAGCTAATCCGGCGGCAGGCATCCTCAATCTCCTCCTCACCCGTCAAAAACAGCAGGATATCACCCTCAGGCTCGCATGCATGGATCTGCAGCACCGTCCGGATGGCAGCCTCCACGTAGTCCCTCTCAGCCTCAGGGGTATAGAAGATCTCGACGGGGTGTGTACGACCCGGCACAGCGAGGAGCGGAGCGTTGAAGAAGTAGGACTGGAACTTTTGAGCGTCGAGGGTAGCGGACATGACGATAATCTTAAGATCTTTCCTCCTCTCCGACAGTTGCTTGAGCAGAGCCATCAAAATATCGGTGGCGAGAGTGCGCTCGTGGGCTTCGTCAAGAATGATGCAGCTGTAGCGCGACATGTCGCGGTCGTGCATCGCCTCTCGCAGCAGCTGACCATCGGTCATGTACTTGAGTAGGGTCTTGGAGCTCGTCTTGTTCTCGAAACGGATGCTGTAACCGACTTCCTCGCCCAGCTTCACGTCCAGCTCGTCGGCGACACGCTGGGCGACCGACATAGCGGCCACTCGCCTGGGCTGTGTGCAGGCAATGAGCTTGCCGGTCTGGTGCGGCAGCTCGTCGTAGAGCACATACTGAGGGATCTGGGTCGTTTTACCGGAACCGGTCTCACCGACAAAGACGAGGATCTGGTTGTTGTGGTAGAGGTCGAGGAACTCCTGGCGCTGCTTGTTGACGGGTAGCTTGCGACGAGCCTTCAGAATCTTGAAGTAGCGCTCCGAGTGCCGCTGACCGGTCCAAGGATTGATGTCGGAGTCCTCAACGGCCTCGGCCTGCTTCGCGGTGGTGTTGCGGCGCTCGAGCTTGTCGAGGAGCGACTCGAAGTCGGCCTCGGGTTTCTCCTCGAGATGAGCCAGGTACGGATTCTTCGCGTCCATCTTGTCGCCGTTCGTCTTCACCCGCTTCGAATCCTGGCTCCCCTCGGCCTCACCACTCAATCGCTTCGTGCCCTTCGTGATATCTGCCATGGCGGTCACAGTTTGGACGCTTGGCGGCAACAAGTGACAAACTCCTGGGTGCGGCTGCCTTTCGCTGTTGAGATGACGGCTGCAATTGCGATGCGCGAGGCTGCCAACTTTTTTTGAATTGCAAGACGGAGCGGATTGGTTCAGTGCTGGAACGCCAGGTGGGGTCTTGTCAGCGATAAGCAGTTAGCTAGCGAAAGTCGAGCTTGGCGTAATGCATCTAGCGAGTCGTGAATTGCTGGTGTGGAGATGCTGGCCGAGATATGCCAGCAAACACCATGGGGTACCGGCAGAATAATTAAGACTTACAGAATCTCTGTCAACTGCGGCTAAGTTATGAGGCAATTCTTGGGAAAGCCTTCATCAGCCGTTTGCTCTGTAGTCTTGCTTAGTCATCTGTTTATGAGAGCGGTCGCTATCGATAAGGATACCATACGCTTGATAGGTTCCATATGCAGAGTCAAATCTGGCGTCCCATCTCAGATCTAAGGTCTTGGCACTTCCTCAACCCGCCCCGCTACCCCACCACCCAGCATACAGCGCAACCCGAATTTTTATGAGACGACGGACGGCCCGTGCTGGGTCAGTTCAAGCAGAAAATCCTGTGTAACTTGGTCCAATTATGGGCTTTATAGGGTGCCCTTCTCAGCATCAGGGCGTATGTAGGCCCACAGTCTCCAAGGAATCAACGGCACCAAGCTCAGCCTTATGCCATGTTCCTTGGGACCTATTTCCTTTCCATTTCGTCCCAGTTCTCCTCTATATAGTCATGGTTTTACAGAGTCGGCCTAGAAACTTTACCAGTAACATTGGTTTTTCTCCTAGTTTTCTTGCTCCATCTGTGTGGTTGCGTCTTCCTAGTCAGACCCAAGTCTCCCCTTCTCACCCATTGGTCATTGTGGGGTTCTGAATAAAAAAAAAGACTGGCAACTTATAAACATCGGTCATCAAAGCCCTCACGATGTCTCAGGGCAACCTAAATCCCATCGCCGATTCTTTCGAGAATCGGCCATCCTTTTATATTGGTCAGCATGATTCGCACCGTTATGACGTCCTCACAGATGACCAGTACACCCACGTCCTGACTAGCGGGGTGAGTCGAATCAGTTCATAGACATCGAGGCCATCGGCATGAAGTCCCCATATTGACACAATCTAGTTCCAATATGTCACTGCTCCCATCACAAACAGGCACTTCTTCCAAAGGGTCGTGAGCCTGTATAAGAACTACCTTAAGGAGAGGGAGCAATGGGTCAGTGAACGCGGTCTGACCCCTACACAACTGGCTAACCCATCTCTTCCACCGCCAATCATTCCGACTCTCACAGATGAGGACACTTCTTTGTCCCCGTGCAGCCATATTGGCTCACTCATTGCATACTCTAGTCCATGGATTGACCTTTGTTCACCGGACCCCACTATCGCAAGCATCTCTCGCCAGGTCTTCAACATTGAGGTTGCTTATGCCAACTTCTGCGGTGCTCGCACCATCATGGTTCCAGGCCCAAGACAGGATGGGGACAGCTGTGGCATCGTTCAGTATGCGCGTGCCATTCTTGAGGCGTTGCAGGTGGCCCCTCGGGTGAACATTGTTATCCATCTTCCCATGTATCGGGAGCCTGGCCTGGAAGAGAAGGCGCAGACGCTCTCCGACATCTTCAACCCTCAGAATGGGGAGAAGGAAGACGCCAAGAAGAGCAAGGAAATTGACATCTTCACCGTCTGGGACTCCTGGAATACTATCCGGTCTGTCTGCAATTACAACGTTAGGCTCTTTGTGGGTGAGTGACATCATCGTCCAGACTCAAAACACATCACAGTGCTGACCCCTGGTAGCCCTTCGTATTCCTCGTCGGGTGCCTGAGAAGACGCTCCAAGAACGCTGGTTCTCAGAGCCTCTGCATTTCCTGACCATTGGCAAGAACACCTTCCAACAGAACCGTGCTGGGCATCCAGCCCTGAGCAGACACCACCAAGACATGATCAACCGCTACATGAGGCTTAAAGTCACACCATGGCTTATCCTCTGCGACGTTGGTCCCAGTGCCGAGGAATTGGCCTCGCTTCCCGACTCTAAGGATGCTGAATTCCCATCGTTGGCTGAGGCGGCCAAGGCTACCAAGGGGAACCGCAAGCCGCATCAGCCATCCATCAACGCCTACGCCGCCTACATGAGGTATCTGGAGCGCCAGCAACCTCCATACTCCAACATGGAGACACCGGCCTTGATCCAGTTCCAGGACTGGCTCCAGCCTCCTCTGCAGCCGCTAGCCGACAACCTCGAGTCGGCAACATACGAGGTGTTCGAGGGCGACCCGGTCAAGTACGACCAGTACGAGAAAGCCATTACCGAGGCCATGGCTGAATGGAAGGAGCTGAAGAAGCCCACCTCCTCAGCAACCCCCTCCAACCCCAAAAGCGACGAGCTCATCGTCACTGTTGCTGGTGCCGGCCGCGGTCCCCTTGTCACTCGCGTCCTCCGTGCAGCCGCAAAAACCAACACCCGCGTGCAGGTCTGGGCCCTTGAAAAGAATCAAGACGCCTACGTCTACCTGCTGCGCAAGAACAAGCAAGACTGGAACAACCAAGTTACCGTCGTCAAGACCGACATGCGCGGTTGGGAAGGCCCCCGGCTCCGTGATGACCCCAGCGCACTTACCAAAGTTGATATTCTCGTCAGCGAGCTGCTGGGCTCCTTCGGCGACAACGAGCTTTCGCCCGAGTGCCTCGACGGCATCCAGCATCATCTGGCCCGCCCGCACGGCATCTCTATCCCGCACTCTTACACAGCGCACCTCAGCCCCATCTCCACACCCAAGCTGTATGCCGATATCAGCGGGCGTGTTGCGACGGGTGATGTAAACGCTTTCATGACTCCGTGGGTTGTACGACTCTTTGCCATCGACTACGTCGCGCAGCACGTGCCGGGCCATCCGCGGTTCCAGCAGGCGTGGGAGTTTGTCCATCCGGTGGGAGTATCAAGGATTGATGATTTTGCAGACGTGCATGGCAAGGCGGCGAGGTATGCAACAGGCGGTGTGGGCGCCATGGCCGGCTCGGCTGGGTCGAATGATCATAATACCAGGCACTGCCATCTGACGTTTGTGTGTCCCACACGCGGCGTTATTCATGGCCTGGCTGGGTTCTTTGAGAGTGTGCTATATGCTTCGCAAACGGACACCGGCAAGGAGCCGGTTGAGATAAGTATCCTCCCTGATCAGATTGATCGGAAAAGCAAGGATATGATCTCGTGGTTCCCCATTTTCTTCCCACTTAAGGTGAGCTTATCGTCATATGTGCTAGGATGAGCTCGGTGCTAACGCTGGACAGACACCCCTCTACTTCCCGCAAGACTCAGAGCTTGAGGTCAGCATGTGGCGGCAGACGGATGACTCTAAGGTCTGGTACGAATGGCTGGTGGAGGTATATGCCTGGGTTGGACCCAAGACGCGGATGAAGGTCGGCTCGTCGGAGCTGCATAGCAGTCGTAAGTTGGCTTGCTTGATGTAGAGAACCTTGATTCTATGTATGAGGCTTCTGCCTCTAGACCTGCGCAAGCGGCTATCCAACAATTAAGTCCGTGGCTGATTGCAGCCCATCAGGTGCCGGGTATCAACTGGTTTCTTGACGGAACCGTTCCAACTTGACCTTAAATGGACCAATTCTGGCCCTTAATCCTCACATGTTATGACCACCACCCCCCTCTGTATCGATGTCCCATCCACTCACAGTACGGTCTCGGTCTGTATAATTGGGTTGCGCTCATGCCGTGTCTTACCATTGTCGTGATATCCCTTGTTGCCGCAAATACCTACCAAAGAGCTGGCTGGTCATGCCCAGTTACATGATGGGTGACCTCCAGATTATTAGTTTCACATGCCGTTATTGTGGACCCCCAAACCATAACCAAACTTCTTCACAGTTACTCCTCCATTTTTGTGTCCTCAGTCGGTGTCATCTGCTTGCCCGCGGCGGCTGTCACCCACAAGACGTTGTTGCACCTGGTTCAGGCAGTCAGCAAGCTCGTTCTGATGCTGATATACGCCATTGAATGCCCGAAATAGAAAGGAGAGACAAACCTGATCAACACCTGACCCAGATGCCCCGTAGACTTGTAGTTGATGAACTCTTCCGTATTGGCGAGCTGGATGTTCATGTAGCTATCGATGCTCTGTTTCGCTCGTTAGCTCACCATCCATGCCTGCCAGCAACATTCAGCAACAGAGAGAGGAAGAACTCACCACCAGCCTGCCCTTATACTCCGTCTGACCCCACTTGAGCCGCACAATCACGTCCTGATTGACCAGGTCCTGAAGGAAGGGCCGCGGGTTGACGGGGACGAAGCCAGTATTCATTTTGCCGGACGGTACAAGCGTTCTGAGTTTAATATGAGGGTCTAGTATGTCTGAGTTTTATCAGGATGCCCAATGTCTAGGATTGCGACGACTTGATCTAGGCTCTGGCAAGTGACAACTCTTGACTTGGTCAAAGGGTGGAATTTGTTGTTGACAGTTGGGAAGAAAACCTCGGATGGAAACTGTAGGTCAATCTGTCGGATGAGGTGTCAGAATTGGAGAAAAACCCGGATAGACTCGGGGGCTATCACGTCGTCAGCCGAGGCGGCGTCAGTGAAGTTGAAAAGCTGGGTGAATGGGATCGAGGCTGTCGGTCACGATGTTGGGAGCAGTGGACCTCAGCAGGCGCGCAGACGCGTGGTTGGAAGGCTGGACAATTTTTAGCTTAGCAGACAAGGCTGAAAAGTCAGAGTCTTGGCAGACATTGACAATTGGTAGCAGCTGGCCGATGCGACTAACACCACATTCTCAACCCAAGACCGTGTTGCCATAAACTTCCAAACACACGCGCTTTTGATGGCAATGTTCGTTGAGTGTATATAGCTAATTAGAGAACTACCAAACAGCCTAGGCTCTGGCTGATAGTAGACTCTTAGATCCCCAGTGGCCTAGGAGCACAACCCCTCCTGTTTAAGAGGTTGGGAGCAAATGCTACGCAGAAAGCAGCGAAAGAAACCCGCACGTTCAGGACTCAATAGAAATCAGTTAGATATCAGTACATCAGAAGACATGACAATCCAAACAATGTGTCTTCAGACAGATATCAAAATACATGCTTTCTCTTCATGTTCCGAACTGCAGGCACCAAACCACTGGCATACTCACAATGAGTCATTCACTGCTTGGTATATCATCCAAAATGCCACGATGACCCTCAATGCTCCCTGTCGTGCCGTGTACTATCTTATGAGAACGGAGGCCGTAAGCCCAACATGAATCACCTCCTATCCACTTGGAAAAGAGCATCTGGACCCAGTAATGGAACCAAAAAAGCATTATACTCATACTCCATTTGCCGTCTGCCTCCAGTTCTCCGCGATCTTCCAGCCATGTGCTCTGGCAGAGCGCTCGTATGCATCAATCGCCTCCCAGATGCCATAGTCCATCCAAGTGACCTTTGCAGGGGCAGCGGTACCAATCTTCACAGGTTCAGGAGTCAGAGTGGTGGGAGTGCTGCTGACTTGGCCCTTAGTGCGTGAAAACAACGATTTCCAACCGCTCTTCCCACTCTTTGATTTCCCAGACGTGGCGGCTGCAGCTGCAGCTGCCAAGGCTGCCTTTCCTTTCTCAACAACATTCTTGTCTAACCTTTGCCGGCTGGGGTTCGAGGTTGCACAGCGCCATCCTAACTTGTAACAGCACGCTTTCCATACTGTTCGCAGGACTCCAGCCGCTGGCTGTTAACAGCTCCATGCACATGGCGCCGCCAGCGGTAACATGCCCACCCCCTCCTTGCAAGAAAGGCATGAATCGGGGTCTGATGACCCGCACGAACGGCGGTGAAAATGGGAAATCAGCTCCAAAGCGCATCTCCATGACGATGGATCGGATGCCAGCAGCTTTCATATCTTGCGCAAGTGGGAGCGAGGAATCAAAACTATGCAGTTCAACAATCCACTGGAAGAGGTTTGTGACAGAGTTGAAGTCTATGTACCACCCGAGCTCATGGAGTGGCATGCGGTACTGCAAAGCTTGAAGCTTAGCCAGTTCGAGAGAAAGAGCGCGTGTGGAAGAGGGATTGGCGAAAGATGGAGGGTCAAGACGTGGGAGAGATGAAGAATCGAAAGCTCCAGGCTCAAAATCAGTCTTTGTGGGATCGAGAATGATGCCGCCTGTCGGAGAAGACGGACTGGTTGCGGACACGTGGGTTTAGTAATGCATCCGGATATTTGGAACTGAGTGTGAGAACGCCTACAAATCTGAGCTGTCTCCCAATTTTACACCAGAGGAACGGGATGATGAACGCTTGGCAGCCGGAGGAAAGAAACCCTTAAATTCGTCATTTGTAAAGAGCAAACGCACATCTTCAGCATCGCTGTCGTCACCAAGCTGCTCAAATTCCCGAGTCTCTCTCTTGAGGGAAGCCCTCGATGAGCGACCTGAAGTTGAAGTGTCAACGGTTCGGATGGGAATAGCCGTCACAGGAATCTTCAACGGTTTGTCATCTGATCCCAAGATCTCACACCCGAAAGGTTGAGGGTGAATTTCTTGATCGAACTGCTTGTCTTTGCCCCTTTCCCCCGTGGAGTCAATCTTGGTATTTACAGTCAGAGGTTGCACGAACAGATAACGACATTGGATCCAGTCAAGCTGTTGGACCACATAGTGCGGGCTTGTCGAAAGGAACTCGTCCGGGGCATTGATGATCTCACAAAGGCCGATACAGAGGTTGAATTTGAGGTCCGAATTAGGCCATGTCAAACCAGTCACCGAGTACCCTCTGCTGGTCTTAAAATGACGACTCATGTACACGCCATTGCCATGACTGCGACCGTTTCTGGTTTCGTTATAGCCTAAACCCGTTCGAATGATGCTATGCCAGTTGGCCAGGCTACTACCATGCCAGGCAAAGATAGTGGGATGCTTCTTGATATCCTTCCGGGCAGCCACTTCCCGGAGAGCGCGGTTGAAGCGCAGTTCCTTATCCGGCGTGCCCTGAGCAAAGCAGAACTGCACCCAGCCTTCCATTCCAGGAATGCGCTCATGTTCTCTATTTCTCCCTCGCCCCGCGGGCCTCGAGACGTCTTGTATTGCACTTCCGGATGCTTGGTGTGGCGGCAATGGCCTTTTCACCACTGCACGCGTCCTGTCTACCTGGTAAATGCACGAGCGATTGGAAGACACAATCCGCTGCAGCAACGATGAAGCAGCTTGAGAGATCCGGTCGATATCTCGGATGGTCTGCTGTGGATGGTTCAGGAGCCAGTCCTCGATCCACAAAATGGAGGGTAGAGTGTCGAGAATGTGTTACATGACAATAGCTTTGCCACCGTCGCTCAACGAATCGAATTCCACTGCGTAGGGAAACACTGCAGCCATCACCTCGTTCGAGTCGTTGGTCGCTTCTTCGGATGAACCAGACGGTGGAGTGCCTGAAATGGTTATCACCTCAACGTTGACGTACCCTTCTGCTCGACTAAAATCGGTGATTTTAGCATGGTAATAATAAGGGTCCTTCTCACACTTAATTGCTACCCATTTCCCCGGACACAGATTTTTGCTGCTGGGCTGAAACACATTGCCATCGGGGTACTCTCTCGAGTCCGCAGCAAGAATATGAATGCGGATCTTGTCATGCAGGACTTTATGGTTGAATGTGACAAGATCTCACCGTCCTTGTCCCCAGAGACGACTGAAACAACGCCCGGGATAACACCAGTGGCCGCCTTTGCGTTTGCGGCTCTGATGTCAGAACTGAATTTTTTGCTCATGGATACCTGACAATGCTGGCAAACTCATCAAGTTGTTGAGAAATCCAGAGTTACGGGCAGACAGCTCATAGGCAAACGACTCAAATATGTACTTGGGAGGGAGGAAGGGATTCATAAAGTTAGCGGGCCTCTTTATATTGAAAAATGTCACACAGGAGTCCATGCTGCGTTGTCGGCAGCTAGGATATGATGCTTGGGATGGAAGAGGATAACTAACCGAACACTTACATGGGATGTTTCAACAACATCAGAATGCCCGGCTGAGTCCGGGGGGTGGGCAGGCAAGGCTGACTGAGCCAGCTGCGGCACGGGTGAGCGAGACAACTGGTCAACCTAGGGATAGACGCCTGCTAGATGAGCCTCCCATCGTCCTCAACTGCTGCTCGAGGCTGAATTTAAATCGCAGAAGTCGACTTTTTATGCTAAATTTGGCTAGAATCACGAGGGAATAGCGTAAACATGTGTTTCGCTGAAGGCTCCAGCTCAAAAGTAGCACTAAGTCGATGTTGTATCCTCTCCAGCCAGGTTGGAAGGTGAAATATCTGCTGCGATATAATTTGCTCAAGGATCTGTTAAAGAATATCAAAAAGAAAAAGGCAGCCAGCGGAGTATATAAATTGTATTGTTGCTTGATTGAGAGGGACATCAATGTGGCCATAGACCGCAGGTACTGACAGAAGGAACGCGTGTCGAAATCATGAACTTCGACGGATTGCGCGCTTGTCAGTTCCGGTGTTCCAGTGATGTTCACCCACTTAACCAAGCCGCCCACACTCACGACAGCTGGAATTGCAAGAGATATGGATGGCTTAGCAATTGTAGCTGCAGATATTCATTGCAGCAGAACACTCGGTCAACCCGCGAGGTCTCCCCTCGGCTGGGACAATAGAGCCCCTCGATACTGCAGGGGCATACATCAGCAGGGCCACGCAAGCATATGAACTAGTGCTTGCTTCTTTGCAGCAGCCCTTCAGGTTTAGGTTTTAGAAACAAAGACCAGGACAAGGTGAAGACATGCTCATTGTTGAGAAGAAAAGCGCCCCAATATGCTCTATATGACTTGCCATTGGGGCTGATGATGTCGGTCAGCACTGCCACACCTGACCATGCAGAGCAAGGTCTGGAATGGTGAACGTCATGTGGACAAAGCCTTGATTTACCTGCGTTGCTCTATCCACAACAAGCATGGTCATAGTCACTACCAGTGCCAAAGCTAACCCGCGTGGGTGAGGTTGACAACCCTGCATGCAGCATATGTCTAGGTACTCACAGAGAGCTTCATTTCAACTTATCAGAGGTCAAGGTGAAGTCAAATGAGCAAGGTGAGCGGTCCGTGATCTGATGTCCTAAGCGCTATCTTCCAGGACTAGGCGATTCAAGGTTCCCCAGCTGTCAGCAGCTGGCTGCCGGCTGGATCGAGGTCAGACTTGGCTGCCAAACTGTCCTCTGGGCTTGGCGTGAACAATGAGGACCTCAACGGCTCCCACTATGGAGTTGATCCGCTTAACAGCGACTTGCCATATACTTTGTGCCCAGAGTCCCCCTTATTTAGGCCCCTTTAATCCAATTATTGGCATCTGGAAGGATTTGTCTGTTCTAGCCTCATCTGGACAGAGTCAGTGAACAACGAAGGGACAACTCTCAGGCAAGTATTGCAGCTGGCTCATTCAAGTCCACTCCTCGAAGGTCGCTCCTTTCTCCTGTAAAGCATAAACCACACCATGGCCTGGGATGCAAGACAGTCCCGCAGACGGCAAAGCAGCGCGGCCTCTCGGACTCATAGTTTAGCTCTTCACGCAAGACAACAGCTGCCCAAACAACCAATTGAACCCAAATCTCAGCACGTGGCGGACCCCTTTCTGCGGGACTTCCTCAGCCCAGTTTTCGACCCCGTGGCATACCTCAATGCCACGCTGCCCTCCTTACAAATTACAACACCTATCAGCACATCCTCTGCCTCCACCTCCACCCGAACATCTACTGCAACCACAACCACCTTATCAGGCTCACAAGCCGCCGTACCCCTCGCCGAGCTTTCAGTACAGGCTCAGTCTGTTTTAACCCAGCTCAACGCCCACACTACGCGCCTAACCAACACCCTGACCGAGCTCACCAATGACATCCTCCGCAGCGGTGCCCGCCTGGCCTACGAGGTTGAGCTTCTCCGCGGCGAGACCATCGGCCTAGCGGAGGCGTTGACAGAGCGTTTGGACGATGACATCGGAAAGTTCGTGCCGGGCGGCGTGCGCGAGACCATCGAGTCCAAGACCTTCACATCCTCTGATGGTGCCAACCATGGTCTGAGTGCGCACCAACGGCGGCTCTCGATCGCTGTACATGGGACGGTTCCTCCTGCTGCTGAGGAGTCTACAGCCGCGGCGACGACAGCCCCGGCTGAACCTCCGGCACCCCCTGAGCCGGAATGTATCACTCAGCTACGGACGCTCACTCTGGTGCGCTCACGCCTGGAGTCTGTCATCAAGACTTTTGGAGAAGCCATGGAATTCGTCTTCCCGCCTTCCGAGGTCTCTGTAAGCTCGGGCTTCCTGTCCGTCTCGGCGCCTGACGCAGGCGGCGAGGGCAACAGTACAGAGGAGAAAGGCCAGCAAGTCCTGCGATCACTGCGTGACGAGATCTCTAGGCTACTCGGTAGCAGTGGCGACGGCAAATCTCCAGAAGAGGTCATCAAAGGGATTGAGGACGCCGCACACCGGGTTGAGGAGCTCAAGAAGTTGGTTACGGTGTGGAAGGGGACAGCAGAAGAGAAAGGGAGGACAAAGTTTGTGGATAGCCTGGCCAAGATGGTCGAAGATCGGCATAAGGAGCTGTTGAAGGAGATGGAGCAGGCTAATAAGAACAAGGCCGCCGCTGAGGCGGCCGATGCTGCTGCAAAGAAGAATGCTGAGGGTGAGAGTCAATCACAAACCGAGAATAAGGGTTTTGGTGCATATGGGGGGTTAATCAGCCAGCTGCAGAGGCTGAGAACAGGATTGTGATAGATTTATGCACTGCCATTTTCACTAACTTACATGTTTACGTGGTTGAAGACTCGCTCTACCATGCATTGTGGTGCAACAGTTTCCATGCATTTATCAGGCACAACCCCTCAGTTATCTCCCTAGTCAGCAAACCGCAAGTAAATACTAACTATTGTTTGGCTGCGGATACTATTCGATCCCTACCTACTTGTAAAAGGCGTTACGCGAATGCATGGAGTGCTCAACTTAAGACAGCTATCACCCATTTCTCTTGGTTTTTACTTTGAAGGCGCGCAGACATGCACTGGTTCAATCACTTTACTGAGATATTGAGACAGTTTGTGCCTCACAATGACCTTGCGATCTGAATTATACCTATCTAGCCGTTACTCTAATGAGTTATAACAATGTAAGACAAAGAACATTTGGCCGCTGATGGGAAAGCCAATCGCTTCTCCTGCCCACATGACTCGCCAACCCACTGTACTCCCACATGCCTCTACATATTCCCGAGCTCGATCCGGCGCCACATAGAGCAATAGCCTGGCCCAGAGATATCTGACCGACACAGGCTACTCACCAGTTCCTGATTCAGTCACAGACATGCCAGTTCAGCTGAGACCTTCCATGTTGCATTGCGGGACGCAAGATCCCCATTCCATTTTCATGTCATGTTACATCCCCCAAAGATCCTCCATCAATCCGATCCCGAGCTCCGCTCCCTCTTCCTGAAGTCGACACACAACTCTGGGATCAAATCCGGGCCTATGGCAGCCACCAGCTCAGCGATACTGGCCTTGAGCGAGTGATGCTGCCCAATGTCTTCGCGTGACCACACCACCAGGTTCGACGCGACTATGAAGCGGTCCGAGTAATCCGACCGCAGGACAATATGGTCCATATTGATGCGGCGCATTTCCTCGAGGGTCGGGATGCCGGGCATGGAGGAGGTCAGAAGGAACGCTTCCTCTTTCTCCTCTTCGGCTTGGCTCTCGTTCGAGTTAGTCGAAACGTCCGAGTCGAACTCGGGCTGCTTGGGCTTCTTGGGCTTTGGAGGGGTGTCATCACCTGGCTCTGCAGTCCATCTAGAGAAGGAAACATAGGGGCCCTTGTCAAACAGCTCGAGGGTCTCCTTGGTGAGCGGATACCACTGCAGCGTCTCCGGGTCCAGAACGTTTTGAGGGCGATAGTCTATCTTATACTTCATCTTCGGACAGCTGTGGATGTAGTAGCCGGGATACCACCAGCGATAGCCATATTCGCGAGCGAAAGCTATTTCGCGCAGCGCGCCCAGCTTTCCCGGATTGAGCCAGTGAATGGACTCGTGGTATAGGAAGTAGACTGCGCTAACACATTCCGGCAACAGGTCAAGCACGCCCACAGCAACAAGTTTGCCATCGATGCGGTAGCACATGTGGTACGACCCCAGAGGTCGTTGCGAGCCGTCATAGTCCCGGTACGTCCCCCGAACGATCGGAGAGTTGCACAAAAAACGGCGGAAGCCACGGCGCGAGATCTTGTCCGGAGGCTCGCGGTGTACAACACGCTGGTAGTTTTCGAAAACTTCGTACTTCTCTTCGGTAAACGTGTCTGGTTCTAGAGTCACTGTAAACTCATGGTCTGGGATTGGAGATGGTTTGACGTATTGAGCTTCAGACTCGTGTATTCTCTCGACAAGGTCAAAGACATTGTGACGTCTTCGCTTCTCTGCCCGAGTCCGGGGATAAAGGCGATTCACATTGGCCACATAATCACACCCAAGGATGTGCCGATTGAAGCGGTTGATGGCTTGCCTCTGATCCTTTGTGAGCTTGATTTTGGTTGAATCCAAGCGCAGCGTGTAATGTGGGCAACACGAGTGCCTTGGATTCGGCCGGTACAGAAGGGTTCCGGATCGTCTCCAACAACGGTCTACCAGCTTTTGATAGAACTCGGGCTTCAGATGAGTTGCTATGGCATAGTAAGAGAACCCTACACGGTGACTCGTGTTAGATTGCAGACCACAATACCCAGGAATAAGCAAGTGTGACTAAGGTCAATCAGGGAAGGGCAAGTTTGAGGGAAGTTCAGGGATAGCGAGTTCAGCTGTATGTGCTAGGACATGGTTATCATAGGCCAGCTAGCAGCTTTAATAACTTTTATTAGAGAGGGGAAGATCACCCACTTTTTTTCCACCGACCTTTGCCAGATCCATGACAATAACCGCATTCAGATGAGTTGCTGTATCCTAGATATCAATCTTCACGTTAGCCATGGGTTCCTGGGGACTTCGCTTGAATGTAGCGACGGGAGATCGCCAAATATCCAAAAGCAAACAGCAATCGAGCTTCATTAGTTTGTCACACATCCAGCGGAAACCCCACATTCTTGAGGGTGCATGCAACACGAGGACCAGACGAGATGGACTTGTTGGCTGGAGAGCTCCGGCCATGCCGTGGGCATCTCAGTGGTCTCACAACCCAAGCGCACAGCCATGAGTCCTAGAATAAGAACTTGATTCCGAACACGACAGATATGCAATTGTATTACAAGTCATATGAAGTGGTCTAGGGAAAGAGATCGCGTGTGATGTCCGGCTGTACTTCTGGGATGCCAGCCAACGACATGCAAGGATCCGAGCACATGGGCAGAATCTCCCGAATGGTTGGATGGAACTAGCACGTTGGATTGATGAACCAAAGACAACCTAGACTCACCGATAGGGAAGAGGTAGGAGTAGGGGTCTGCAGCCTCATCGTCGGGGGTGGGTCTGACCGGAGGGTCCATGATGCTGGGAAAGGAAACCCTTGGAGATGGCTGCTCAAGTTTGTCGGGAGATTCGTGGGGGTCGACAGGCAGGTTTGCTAGTCGGCCGACTATGCTGTTGGAGGTATGAGGAATTGAACCCAAATTCTGGTGAGCAGGTCCTGGCTGGAAGAAAAGATCAAGCAAGCCGTTAGGTTGCAATTAAACCCCGCGTTTACACGGCCGGTTGCCGGAGCCAATGTCCCGGGCCGGGCAAGAATATTTCCGGTTCGGATAGACCCGCGAGTAGACAGCCGCCGGTTGGGTCACGGGGATGGGGGTGGCGGGCAACGGTGACGTGAACTGATGGTGCGCACGATGGCCGAGAGCCGTCCTGGATCCAAATGGCCGGAGCGGATCCGGGATTTTCCTTTCCAAGCCGCAGCGGCTCAGTGCCCCAATTGGCCGTGGCCAGATTGGTCGGCTGGCTGAGGAACGAAGCACACGAGCTGGCTATTTGTCGCAACGCGCTGTGGAAGAGGTGGGATGAAATGGTGCTTGGATACAACAGCCAACAAGGGAGCTGCTGGTTGTCACGCTGGACAAGCTAACAAAAAGAGTAGATAGGTAACTAGATATGACTGCCAGAGAGGCTATTGGTAGGACTGTTTGGATGACATGAGCTTTGTGTTGAGTCGGCGCATCGTTGTCTTCCTATGGTTGAAGATAAAGCAAGTGATTGAGACTTGTGTGAATGGCCTTGGACGAGCATGCGCCGGAGCTCGTTCGAGAACCCCCACTTCAATTTGCCGCCATTTTCGGTTCACCCTCTGCCTTACCGGTTGCTGCTGCCCCGCAGCGCCACAGCGTTCCTATGGTGTAACTTAAAACACTCTACAAGGGCATGAGGGCATGTGAGAAGGAAATCGGAAAATTGCAGTTTATTTTGTTTTTGGAAAAGAGAGAAGCACGCTATTGTGTTTGGTCTTGGTCTGATTTGTTTAGGGCAGAGAGGTTGAAAGACCCTGCAGCGGTGATTAAGATGCGCAGCCTTGGATCTGGGATCGGGAAGGGGTTGGCCAAGCCATTGTCGGGCACAAGAGGCTTTTGTCCAATCGAATGGCCAGTGCATTTGAACGGTGGCTTACAACAGTATGAGATCTCAATTAACTGTGCTTCTTGAAGTACGTTTGGGAACTCCGAACTTTGAGAGCTGCCGACGTTGCTATCAACCTTTATCCTGGTAACCCGGTTCAGCATCATCAGACAAATCTCCAACAACTTATCTCTCCTGTTTTTGATCCATCAGAGCAGTCAATATCTGCTTTCTTATGAACGCGAGGGGATCATTACGCCATAGACAATGGAAGCCCGGAGGATAACGGGACTGATGATCGTGCCAACTGCCCTGTTGCCAGCACAAGCCAAGCCCGTGACTCCTGGCCGGGTCAACTTGTCAGTTGATGCTGTGTACCCTGCAATGTGGCAGCAGACTTGTCCAACATAACAAAGACACCACAGTTCCTATGCCCAATATTATCGGATGGAATAGGTATCACATTTCCCCATTCTAACTCACTGGCTTGCACACAAAGATGCAATCTTCTGTCACTTTCCTGATGTGAATATTAGTGCCAGTACCTAAAGCATAGGCGAGACATAGGGTCTAAGCGTCCATCCATCGGTATCTCCAGCATGCCGAGAATTGCACTGTTTTTTCCACACTGTGTACCCAAGTACCTACCCCACATGGCAAGAGCCCCACTCATGCCACTGGTTCAAGGCTTCCAGGGCAGCATTCTTTGCGGGCGCTGCAGACCAAACGGAATAAAAATTTTAGCTCAACTGTTGGAGGCGCTCTCTTTTTCGCTCAGTGCCTTTCCCTTTCCGTGTCCCCTTTCCATCCTCCTTTTCTCTGTCCACGCTGTCATCGTCATGACAGTTGCCCTCGCCGCCATGTGGGGAACCACTTGGGACGAGCAGCCTGAGCCGGCCACCGGCCACCGCAGCTCCCCCCTGCCGCCGCGACTGATGTGCTGCAGGGTGCTGCTTGCTCCAGGCCACGGCCTTCAGGCAGGTTCTTTTGCCTCTATGGCTCCGGCCCGCGCAGAGTCTTCCAGGCCTCTTTTTTTCGTCCATGTACCTCGCCTTGCCTTGTAAGGTCCCATTTGTATTAGGGTATAAAGACCAACCTCGATTTCCTGGCATCTGCCCCTCTTCCAACCTTTCAGCTGGGGGGACACCTCCAGCAGCCAGCCTTGCCCGCCAGCAGCGACCGGTGCTCAGGTCTCTGACCTCCCGTCTGTACCCCGTACCGTGGTCTCGGTCCAGACCTCTGTCCGTGCCGTCCGTCATCTCAACCTCCAATTCATATCCGTGCCAATTTCATCCACACCCTCAGGAGAAAAAAAAAGATCCAATCCCACCAACCACTACCACACTACCTCACCCTCCAACCTTGCGGCTACGGCCTGCTGCACAGCTTCTGATCTCTGCAGCCCGCGTTGTCCGGGTGCACCTTGGCCCGTTTTTTGCCCCTCTTACAGTACTGCAGACCTGCCGATTCGCCGCCCTGCCGCCCTTACCCAGGTCCGGCCATTCTCGTTGAACGTCTACGTTTCCGGGGCGCTTCATCCCAGCTTCAGCCTGCCTGTCCATCTGCATAGGGCTTTCGGTTGCTGCCGAGCGTCGCCTAGACGTGCGAACCCCAGAAAAAGTTTCTATCCGACGCCATCGTCGCGCAAGCCTGACATTTCCCTCCAGGCGCAAATCAGCAACCCCCAACCGTCATCGTTCCGTCCTCCGAAGTCTTTTTCGTGATCCAATTTAAATAATTCTTGGAACACTTCCACTCGCTTTGTGTGGCCTCGAGAGTCGTCAGTCTCTTTAACGTCAAGCGACTTTCGAGTTTCACGAGACGTTGCGCAGCTCAAGCTATCTTCTCCGCGAACTCACTTATTCTTTGCGCCTGGCACACACGACTTTCATCCCAACCCATCTGCTGCGCCAGGACCTGTCCTCGTCTGACATCTGACAGCCTCGGGTTACTGATTCAAGTCGTTCCATTGTACCTGCCTTCGATTCTCGCGCCCTGACATCTGCCTGATTCCAAAAAAAATCGTCACACTGCACTCTCATCAACTGAAGCCGTTAAAGGGGCCCACGATCAACCCTTGTCTTCATTCTCACCGCCGCCACCTGCCAACTTTCTATTGCTCGGTTTGCACGTGTCGACCATGCTGTATAACAGCCTTTAAAGACGGTCGTCTTTTCCCTTTTTTTTTCCCGAGTCAACTCTTGCGGCTGCAAAATTCACACGGTTCTTCCGGCCCTCACGACAATTACGCTTCGACTTGTCGGAAGCCCCGGTCTCGCAACACCTTCCAACTCCTTTCGCCAATTTTCTGCATCAGTTGGTACACAATGAGTCCTGCCGGCACAGTGACAACGAGCAGCGGGGTTACCCGCTCCATGGAGTCGCGAACTGGGAGGAGCAATCAAAGTGAGTCTTTCCCCCTCTCGCCTTTAGGGTAACAAAACATCCCGACAGGCGATGAGCTCATGGCGGGTTTAGGAGAAGGGAATTCGCTGGCTACGTACCAGCAATTCTAGTTCCTCCGAGATGCCGCTTGTGAGACCACCGCAGGTCAAAAACTGACTGTTGCTCCTCTTTCTCCGCCCTATAGGATACAACACCAAAGGCGAACGCTTGGTCGCTGGAGTCGTGCCTCTTACTGAGGACAAGTCGTACGTGATGTTGATCCAGTCCACGCGCCGGAAGGGCTGGGTACTGCCCAAGGGCGGCTGGGAGACCGACGAAGAGTGCCATGAGGCTGCCGCTCGCGAGGCCTGGGAGGAAGCCGGCATCTTAGTCGAAATTGTTTACGACTTGGGTGAGATCCGCGAGACCAGCCCGCGCAAGAAGTCGTCACAGACGAACTCTTCGGGCTCCCCCACTAAGGATGGCAAGAAGGAAAAGGAGCGCTCGCTCTATCACTTCTACGAGGTTACCGTTACCAGCGAGGAAGCCGATTGGCCTGAGCGTGAAAAGCGTGAGCGTAAGTGGTTTACTTTCGTCGAGGCTCACGAACTGCTCAAGGACCGTCCTGAGCTTCAGACTGCCCTGGAGCGGTCGAGAATGCGGAGATCGCTGTGAGAGGAAACCTGTTGTGTCGAGAGCGATTCTATCTACAGCCCATCCCGATTTAACTTTGTCCCTTGCCCAGAACTCGAGGAATGGATTGCAGGCAATCTAACAGATCAGCAGCTCTTTGGTCAAGAGTTGCAGCGTGGTTTGGTCATCATCACAGTACACTTGCAATATCCATTTCATTCTTGACAAGGCCATGAAATGTCAATTTTCATGGGCTGATGCGTCCCTTTGCTTAACCACTACACTCTCAGTACGACCGCAAGCCTTGTCATCTCTCAGTCTTTGTCTTTTATTTCACTTCCTTTTTCTGTGTCTTTGCTTCACGGCGTTGTTGGTTGAGGAAGAAAAGGAGCTCACGTGCTCATGAAATATCCAGCCCAGCACCCTCAACTGCATAATGAAACAACAATATGGCTGGTAAACCGCATTTTCATGTCTCTTTTGGGGAATGCTGCAGGCATGTGGTCCATCCTTTTTACAGTCTCCCTTTGAGAGCTTCTGAGGGCTTGTCGCCTCAAGAGTTATTTTCCAGGTTTTCTTTCCTTCCCTCCTTGCAACAACATATACCGGGTTCACGGGTGGGACAGTTCTTATGGCATGTTCGCGAGAGAAAACAAAAGAAAACTTCTTCTGGGGCTGGGTGGCACTTCTGACATACATGGTTTTGCATCTTCCAGGGAGGCGGTTTGGGTTTTTGCCGGTGGGGTTAGAGAAGGTGGTTTGTCCTACTATTGTCCAGCTGTCATCAACAGCAATAATTACCTCCAGTGCATTTATCGCATCCCCCTTGAGACCAGCGACGTCGTAGATGACATGGATTATCTACTATCCTGCTGGCCACCATAGGGGTAGGTGCCTGCTTTCACAACTATTGCATCATGGTAGCGAAAAGTAGGTAGAGGTCGGGGCAACAAAATCACTTACTAATTGCACATATCTTTGCATGTTGCAACATGTGAAAGGGAAACGGAGCGAGCACCGCAGGTCCTTGAGAAAACATTAGGTTATTGAAATGAAATACTGCCACTATCACCATGGAGAAGATGGTGATATCCCCTCTGCCCTTTTGGCTCAGCTCAGCTCAACCAAGGTCTAAGTTCGGCTGTAAGCCCCTCCATCTTTGCTGCTCTCAAGACATACTACTTACTGCCTGTACTTTCCACAGGATTAAAACGCCAAGAGCTTGCAGTGGGTTTCTGTCAGGGACGGATTAGGGTTTGCCAAAAGCCACTCGAAAGTTCTTTCCTGAGCAGCGTACGCCATTGGGAAGGTATCAGTTAATGCTCTTGCCTCTTTATATTCCCACGCATCCACCAGATTCGTCAAATTTGGGCCAAAAATTGCTAGATAGTTTGCCTTATAACACGTCCCCCAATTCCGCATGGGGTCAGGAATCACAAGCACTGGAATTCCCTTCCTCGCCACTCCCGTTGTCGCCTTCTCCTGTTCTCGGACATGACATTCGATCGCCGGTGAGCTTCGCAACGTCCAATTCCAAGGTCACTCCTCCCTTGGCTGTGCAGTCCTAATGCCACCAGCTGTCATGGGTTTTCTCCACAAGCTTTGATTGCCATGGTTACTGTGATCGTGGACCTAGGAAGCATTACCGTGAAAGGGAAACATCCAGGTCTATCCCTTGCTCTGTCAAGTTCTGCCATGATAGCTCTTCCCCCATCCTGGGATTGGAGTCCCCCGACAGCCAGAGAATTGTGTGAGGCTTCAGCGGCTGGCAAGATTTGGGTTGCCAAAGCAGGGTCTTGCCGGGTGGACTTTGCGGCTAATGTCAACGACGGGCTCCTGAATGATATTTTCGGCCAAGCTACTATGACAGCTATCGTCAACTTGCCTTCGGAGTGTCCAGTAAGTGAGAAAGTCGTTTCCTGGCTTGGCTACTCCATGGTTCTGAGAAGTTAGGTCTGGAACGAACTCGGTCTTGAGCTCCGCAGCAATCATGCCGACAATGGAGACCATCAGCAGAACTCTGTGCAGGCGTCATACTTCCTTCACCATCCAGATCTCTCCTCCGAAATGATCGCCCCTCCAGCTATCCCATTAGCTCGATTTCAGGGGCTGAAGTGTGAAGTCAATTATTACTTTGGGATTTCTCCAAGCAAAAGCAATGCAAAATCGACTCAGACCTCAGCAAAGTCACTAAGGAGGGAATCACCACCCCTACCTCGACCTCCCAGGCCTAGCAAGAAGCCGTTCAAGAAGTACGAACCACAAGGCCCAGCTAGCAGGGAACTGTCACCCCCTCCTAGTCAAGAAAATTCCGAACGAGACGCAATCGAACAGGCGCTGGAGTCATTTACCTCAGCGACACTCCTAACTGAGCTCACCAGCCTCTTAGACCTTGCCCTAGGAAAACTCATTGGGGTCAGGAGAGCACCATCAGGGGTAGGAGTGACCAAGCGAACTCTCCAGTTGTCCCTGATCGATATTGCCCCTGCTGTTTGGAACCTTCACTATCTCCAGGTGAGATCCCTCTAAGTGAACACAGGGACTTGCCTAACCCTATGCAGACAATGACAGCCCACTCGAGTATCGTCCCGTCAATTGTCAGTGGTATCATGAGACTCAGTAACGCTCAATCATCGATCTTGAGGCAAAAGCTCGAACGACTAGCCTCTTGTGAAGGAAGAGCAAAAGACGGACATGCGGATGTGACTGATTCTTCTGAAGGAATCATAAGAAGATTATGGCTGCTTTGTCAAACTCGGATCCGGGGAGATATTAGAGTACCACAGCCAAGGAAAAGACCGGACTCGAAACGTATGGCGACACAACCTCAGTTGCGCCCTGTTCAGACCGATACAAGCAGCACAAACAACAGCGAACACTCTGATGTATCCGATGATGAATCAGTAATAGAACTGGGCATCAATGATCGTCTGCCAGACAATAGCCCTCTAGTTGAAGCACCCCAGCCCCTGCTTGAAGGGTTTGACCTATCACAAGCATACGAGTTGATGAACGAAGAAATACAAGAATCCGCTTGGAGGGATCATGATCTGGCAACGAATGACTGGATAAGCAGTTCAGAGGGCGACTACTTTTACGCTGATGGTCTTGGGAACGTAATCCCAGTGGAGAAGCATACGGCTCTTAAAAAGGACGAGATCAGCTGGGCGGATGATGAGATCGAACACGAAGAGCCTTATGGCCAACCTGACATCGGTATATTTGCTCATGGAGACAATGAAATCGACCTTGACGAGAACGAAGATCAAGCATATATTATGTACGATGAACAAAACTGGTTCCTAGCGCATGAGGCTCCGTATCAGGATCAAGATCAAGGACCAAGTTTTCATCCATTACCGCCACAACCATACGACGACCCATTATGACCGGACTTCTCAACAGCGAATGTCTAACATCTCACAATTCCACCGAATCCCCAAGCCAACGCCCTAAGGGTATCCCATTTGTGGATTTGGTTTTGTTGGTTGATTCCTTCTGAACAAACTTTCCAAAGTGCACAAGCTGAACCGAGCGTGTCTGATGCACAGTTCTATGGTAACAGAGCTGATCGACAGAAGACGATGTTGATGTCAAAGTGACTGGTAGTCGTCTGGTTCTTTGTTATCAAGCCCCAACTCCCGTAGCACGACCTGCTTCTTGTATTGAAAATTACGAGTGACAGACCGGTCTAACAAGAGAGACGCCACAGTTTTGGTTTGTTGTATTGGAAGCCGAAATCTTTTCGAAAGCCGATTCCTTATTTCTTTTCAGACTGCTTCACCTCCTTCTTTTTCTTCTTCGCTTCCCTTTGTTCGGGCTTCATGGTGGCGTAGTGGATGTACCAAAGCAGGACGCATTGAAGGATCATGGCGATAAGGACGATAATAAGAATCGTGAACAGGATCGGCTGGTCATTAAGAGTGGCAACGGCCTCTGGTGTCGCGCCAATGGCGAGGAACCAGTTGAAAGGGCCAGGTGACGGGCTCGGAGACGCCATTGTTGAGACCAGGAAGATGAGCTACTGGTATCGAAAATGAGGTGATGATGTTGTCGAGATATTTAAGTCGAGTTCAACTCGAGGGCGTAGCCTGCGCAGGAATATGTAAAAGAAATATTATTACAAGGTGATGTTGGATGAACGCAATCACGAACTTTGAGCGTGAAGAAGTTACTCGTGCCCGACAGAGCTGGGAGAGGGGAGATACAAGAGAAGAAATGGGTGCAAGCAGCTAGGCGGTCTAGACCTTTGAAACAGCAGACGTCACAATGGGGGCAAGCCAGCCAGGGGTTCAGTTCTCCTACCCAGCGTCTCTCTTACATACCGATATACCTTGGGGTAATGGCCAGACGACAAGGCCATGGTAAAGGCTCCATCAAGCAGTGTGGGAGAGCTCCTGGCTTGGGCTTGGGCTTGCCGCCGAGCCCCGGGTTCGTGTTTCAGATGTGCCACAGACCTCTCTCTGTGGGACGAGTGATGACTAAGGACTGGATTGAAGGTTTATCAAGCGTAAAACATGCATCATGTTGGACTGGCGGCTTGCAACTAGTAACCGCTCGAGAAAACGAAGGTGCTTTGGTTTTCGAAGACGTGCATAGAGTCGCTCCGCGATGGGAATCCAAAATTGACGATGAGCCCCTTAAGGGTGACCTCGATAACAAGACAAATCTAGGATGCCAAGATTCACGTGACTTACATAATGACTGAAGTACGCCAAGACAGCACACAACGCGGGGCAGGCCCTGGCAGACCGCAGAGGGGCCAAAGTTGGTGCCGCAAAAATCGGGCATCTAGCTTAATCGCGGGCGCGTGAGTTTGGACCCAAAAAAATTCCTGGTCGTCCGTTGTTCGAGCCGGATCAAGTCGCTGGGCAATGTCCGTGTTGCCGGCCGATTGCAACCGATAGGGGGACCATTGAAGCTCGTCGACAGCACCAGACGATCAGCGACCTCGGGGGGAGCGGGCGACGTCAATTGAAGGGATCGGAAGGTTCAAGGGTCGAAAGGCGATAGCGATATACAAGAAAGCCAGGGAGCCAGCTAACCAGCCATGAGCGTAGCACGCCCGGTCGCCAGCAGGCTCATCTTTGGGCGCCTGGCCCCGGCACCGGCCTCTTCGCTATGTACGGCGGCCACGGTTGCTGGCCCCTCGACAACGACGGCATCAGTGACGGCGACAACACCAGCACCATGTCATCACCAGCGCATTTTCGCCCACCACTTCCACAGCTCGCCGCAACTGGCGGCCCGCCGGAAACCACGCTTCTCCAGCATACGGGCCGCCGAGATGGGTCTGGTCGACGACAAGAAGATCGATGAGTTTGCGAAAGAACACTTCCCCAAGTACACGGACAAGGACTTCGAGGAGCTATCCCACCAGTACTCGGCCAAGCACCTCGAGGCCATCAAGGCCGCCGAGGAGGCCATTGACCCCCGTGATCTGACGATTCAGGGCCGCCTGCGCGTCGACCCCTACACCATGCAGTACATCGACGACTTCGCCGAGTACCAGCCCATGATCGACAAGCGGCCACAAAACAAGATGCCGCCGGATCCGCACGCGAGGTTCATGAACCTGGACGAGTTCACTCGGGACCTTGTGGACTGGGCCGAGCAGTTCCAACAGGGTGATGTGACGGGGAAGCTCAAGACGCTGTACGACTTTGTGCCGGAGGAGTGGAAGACCAAGCACGAGGCGCAGTGGCCGAACGAAGTGAAGCAGAAGGCGCACCGCGAGTTCCAAAAGTATCTGCAGGCCGAGGTGGAGCGGCAGATGAAGAACCCGGACGACAATGACGGCCCGACCGATGCCGATATCCTGCAATACATCTTTGAACGGTCCGCTATGACCGATAACAACCTCCAGTCCAACTCCTCGGTCGCCTATGGCTTGCCCAAGCCGCTGCCCGGTGTGGCCGGCATGTACAAGAAGCCGATTGACCCAGCTGATGAGGGGTTGGATGACTCGGGTGTGTACCAGGACCTGAAGCGGCGGACGGGCATGTCGGTCCGTGAGATTCTGAACATCCAGACACGCTGCATTGTGTCGCGGTGGGTTGCGAACCAGACTCGACTCGGCAAGATCCGCAAGTCTTCGGTCGTTTGGATCGCCGGCAACGGCAATGGCTGGCTGGGAATTGGCGAGGCGAAGTCGACGGAAGCTTCTGTCGCCAACCTCAAGGCTCGCCTGAATGCTATTGCTAACATGCGGCCTATCCGCCGCTATGAGGACCGCACTATCTACGGTGAGGTTCAAGCCAAAGTCTCGGGCACCATCGTTAAGATGGCTGCTCGCCCTCCTGGTAAGCATCCTACCCCTTCCCAGCTCTCTGGGTGTGGCATCAGCTAACGTACTTCAGGCTTCGGTCTTCGCGTCTCGCACCGCATCTTCGAGATGTGCCGCTTCGCAGGCATCAAAGACCTGGCCGCCACCATGCCGCGCTCGCGCAACCCCTTCAACTCGGTCCGCGCCGCCTACCAATGCCTGCTAAAGCAGCGCGACCCGGAGGAGATCGCCATGGGCCGCGGAAGGAAACTGGTCGACGCCCGCAAGGTGTACTACGGCGGCGCTGTGTATTAAATATGTGTTTAACTACCACTTGTTCTGCTTCTCACAACCCCCCGAATGTATATGTGTCCTTTTATGTGTGATATTACGCTCCGTTTGACGATGGTGCTTCGGCTCAGAGCCAGCGATTTTGCTTAGGGCTATGGCTATGTAGATATATCTCGAGTTAAAGTTTCGGTGGCGGCTGTGTGTATGAATGATAGGCGTGTTGAGCGTAGGGATAGATGGAGCATCAGGATTTTGGTTCATGAAGCGCTTGATGGCTCGATTTATTCTTGAGTGTCTCTTTGTGGCTGCTGTGAAATCTGATAGAGCCAAATACCCATTCCGGTTTTCCCGTCCCTTTTCTCGAGGTTGCCGCCCATTCCTTGTCGCGTGTCTTTGCCCTTGCCCATAGAGCCAGTTCTCATACAAAGTAGACCTCATAGTCCTCAAACATATGTCCGATTTCCCTTCCCATGCTCCACTAACCTCTATGCACCTTCCAAGTGGTTGCCATGCCCTCTCTCACGACTCCCACGCACTTCTTCACTTAGTGCCCATCACCAGCTCCACCACCCCAATCAATCTCCTGCTGCAACACGATGCTGTACACACTAGCCTTAAGCAATGTGAACACGAGGCTAGTCTTACGCTCCAACTCGCGCAGCCCATCTAAAATCTCAGTTGCTGGGGCACTGGCAAGCTCATCCAAGAGCACAGCCAACTTTAGTGATTCATGTCAGTAAAGCGTCATTCTTAAAACTTCATAGAGATATCCTTATTCCCGAAAATGTGAGAGTAAGGCTCTCATAAGCCTGGGGTTTGGTAATGACGGACCTTCTTCATGTTCTCAGATAGCCGCTCATACTCATCCAACACTTCTTGCTCGAGTGGAGAGAGTTCGGGCGCCGCTGTGAGCAGACTGCTCTGCGGCCGTGCTTGGGGGTCCATCTTGTTTTGATTGTTACTTCATCTATGGCCCTATGGTTGATAGGCCACCCCGAAGTAAACAGTTTGGGCAAGGAGGTTACTTGGGAGACGCGGTCGACGCGCTGTGGTTGTTGGCCTGAACGGGCGGGGTGACCACAGTGGGTTGGTTCACAAAGTGTAGTGGGGGAGGGGGGGGTTCATTTGTGTTCTGACCGTGTATTGGCGAGTAGTAATTTACGGCATTAACTGGTAAGAGTTAAGTTGCTCCTGGCTCCTGAGTTCCCCAGGACCAACTTCATAGGCGACTTTAGAGCAGTTGCGTGTGAGAAGACAATCTCAAAAAAAAAAACAAAAAAGAAAAGAAAAGAAAAGAAAACAGTAGTAGTCTCACCGTAAGAGATCTCACACGTTACAGGGGGATAAACTGCTTACAACGATCAACTGCCCACGAGCCCCCCCCCCTTTATGACCTCATGTTCTGCCTGCTGATTCAGTTCTATTCCCAAACTCATCAAGATCCAAAAGCTTTTCGAAACATTCACAAGGAGTAAACACAAATCGCTTTCTTTGAAGACCCCTAACTGTGTCCACCTAGAGTAGCTATCTAGCTTGGTAACCTAGCCAGATAAGCAAAGACGAAAAAACTTCCAAGAGCAACCATTCACTACCTAACCACTGAAACAACCCTACACTTTGCAAACCATTCAGATACAAAAGGAGCGGATGGTCAACCATTATCGTAAGCCATGATGATTGATGCTGATGACAACAAAAACAGCGAATAATGAAACAAGGAACGAGACAGCATGGAAAAACGACATCAGCAACAATCAACGACCATGAGGGTTATTGCAAGGGGAAAGATAAAGGAACCATCCTTCCCCTGTCTCCCTAACACTTGTGACCACGGCTCTCATGTCACATCTCTCTCAACTTATCCATCCCGTTTGTCCCTTGATCTAAGCCGATACTAAACGGATCAGACCAAGATCAAAGAAAAGTCCCATCCATTTGCTAACTGGAGAAACCACACTTCCACACCAGAATGCCTACCCACTCTGTCATCTGTCTTCCTATTCATCCAACAGCCACACTTAGCTGAAGTCCACACCCTCCTCTCATACGAAGGAAGGAGGATGAAAAGGGGGGGGGGAGGGAAAGAAGGAAAACAAAAAAAAACTAATCACCCCAAATAAAAACAGGGAGGAAACAAGCAAACGGAGGGGTTTTTAAGGCCCAAAACAGCCCACTAGCTGCTTCCACACCCTTCTTCCGTTCTTTCTCCTTCGAGATTTCTTCATCCTCGTTATCTTCTCCGTTTTCTCTCCCCTGCCATCACAATGAAGCGCCTTGCTGCTCCTCTTACGGAGGGAATCATAGTCGTCAACGTCGTTATCGCCATCAAAAACGACAACATCGCCCTGTTTGTTGTCATCCTCAACCACAGTAACAAGCCCAGCAGCAACCACTCCATCAACATCACCGCTGCTTCCTCCCCCATCAACTCCCCCATACCTACCACACACCTGCAGCTGCAACTTCTGCAAGTGCTGCAGTCCCAGCCCAGCATCACCCCCCTACGAGTGCTGATACCCATAGCCCGACGAATACGCAGCCTGCTGCGCGGCCAGCTCACTCCGGACCCTCTCCATCTCATGGTCCGGCACGACAGGGATATCATCATCACCATCGTGCAGCAACGTGACGCTGTTGAACTCCTCGAAGGGATCGGGCGTCTCGGAGCCGGGCGTGCCGCCGGCGCCAGAACCATCGTGGCGCTTGGGCGGCATGGGCCGCGAGTTGGAGATGTCGACGCTCTCGGACTCCTTGACGTTGCGGAAGTTGATGGTGTCGATGCCGTTGCGACCCTGGTGCGGGATGATGGGCGGCTTCATGTGGCGGATCAGCGCCCACTGGGTCGTGCGGAAGAAGGGATGGTTTTTGATGTCGGAGGCGCCAGAGCGAGAGCCGAGACGGCGGTTCTCGTCTTTGATGAGGAGCTTCCGGATGAGCGACTTGCAAGTGCTGAGGATACAATGTCAGTGATGCGCAAGGCAGGCTAATTAGAAAGAAGCCACGTACTTTGATATTTGCGGGGCACCAGCATGGTCCGGGAAGGGAATATCCTCCCGCAAGATGTTGGCAAACGTCGCGTTACGATTCTTACCCTTGAACGGCGTAGTGCCGTACAACATCTCGTAGATCAGGATACCCAGAGTCCACCAGTCAACGGCGCTGGTGTGACCGCTGCCCTTGATGACTTCGGGGGCAATGTACTCCTCGGTGCCAACAAACGAGTTGGTACGGAAGTCGGCAATGCACGACTTGGTGTCAAGCGCAGGCAGGCCGTTGGAGGTGGCTCCGTTCTTGCCCAGAACCATAGTCGGCTTGCCTCCGGGGCCTGACTGTTTTGACAGGTCGAAGTCAGAGAGCATGATGTGGCCGGACTGGTGGAGGAGAATGTCTAGATCAATTAGCATGGCCCTCGACATGACAGATTTAAGCCGTGTACGGTAACGGTAACATACTTTCTGGCTTCAAATCACGGTAGATGAAGCCCATGAGATGCAGATATTCAAGGGCAGCCGTGACCTCTGCCGCGTAGAAGCGGGCATCGTCCTCCGAGATGCATTTCCCTGGCCGGGTCTGCAGCGCTCGGAAGAACTCGCCACCACTGCAGTATTCCATGCACAGGTAGAGATAGTCCTCGGACTGGAACGAGTGGTACAGGGTCACGATGAAGGGATGATTGCTCGTGGCCAAGATCTCTTGTTCGGCCAGGGCCCGCTTGATCTTGTTGCGCTTGATCATCTCCTTCTTGCTCAGCACTGCACAGCAACCAACAAGTCAGTAATGGACACGCAGATTTGTGACAAAAGCCCTCCCCGCAGTAGATAGAATAAACTGACCCTTCATGGCATATAACCTGCCACTCTTCTTCTCGCGCACCAGATAGACCTTGCCCACGTCACCTTTGCCGATGAGCTTGATCTTTTCGAAGCTCTGGGGTCCGACTTCGACATCTCTGACCTTGATGGAATTGGAGCTGTATGTCCGCCGGAATGCGAGGTTTGATTGGCTCGGGGGTGGCAAGGGAGTGAGCGCATCTCTGGTCTCAGAAGCCGGTTCAAGGCCATCCGGGGGTTCCTCCTCGTCGTTCTTCGCGGCTTTTGGATCTTTGGCAGGTATCGCGCCTTCGGGCAGCGGCTCTTTATCTGCGCCGCTGGCGCCCTTCTTGAAGAGCCCTTGGGCGTTCGGCGCGCTGGCGACTCTCCGAAGTTTCCTAGCCAACTCCTCCTTCGTGCTGGCCTTCACGTTCTCTGCATTGCCCCCATCGGGCCCCTCAATCTTGATGCCGGGTGTGTCGGGGGGACTCGGGGGCACAGAGCCTTCTTCATGATGTCGCAAGGCAGGCTGACCCTGGTGCTGGAAGTATGGATTCGCGTGGGCCGTCGGGCTCAGGGTCTCCTCCAGAGGGTTGCCCTCGCTGGCGGTCGTACCGCTGCGCGACCGGCCGACGCTGAAGAACTTGGTTTGGCGGATGGCTACGAGCTTGCTGCCGGTACTGCTGCTGTTATTGTTGCCGCTGGAGTGGTGGGTGACATTGCTGGAATGGCTGCTGTATGATTGCGACGCCAACTGGGCCTGGCTGCCGGAGTCGCGATCGCGGCTGCCCGACGTGATGCGGAAGAAGTTCTTAAGGCGCTGGGGGAAATGGCCGTCGCCATGGGTGCTCTTGGTTGCTGACGGCATCGTGGAGTCGTTGTGGTCGTCTGTTGATCATGAGGAGGAGACGCAGGCCATGATGGTTCGGGGGACACGACGGGATGGATGATGGGGAGGGGAAGCGGCCGACGAGGACGTGGGCGCACACGTGGGCGATATGAGACTCGGGAGTGGGAGTGGCAGTGATGTGGATGCGTGGATGCAGATGATGGGAGCGAACGAGTGAGCGAGTGGATAGGATGAAAGAGTGGATGGAAGTGGATGTGTTTGAGCGGGAATCAGTGGACGACGGGCGTGGACGGAATCCCATCGCGCATTGGATGCTTTGCTTTCACGCAGAGGCCACTCACCCACTCACCCTAAAGCTGGAAGCCCACTCGCCCACCAAGCACCAGTGCGCCAGCACTGCCCGCTGCACCGCAGGCCACCGAAGCCCCCCGACTGACGCTAACAGCCAGTGAGACACGCGCTGAACCGGGTGAGCCCAGCCATCAGCCCCTGTAGCCCGCGGACCAGCAGGGGCCAGACCAGGGGAAACGCCCCGAAGCAGTCCAGCTTGGAAACTTGGGGGCCTCTCTTGGGAAAGTCACGGGACTTGCCGCACCTCACGAGCGGCTTTCCCGGTTCTTTCCTGGCTCTTCACACCAAACTGGCCACTCTCCCACCTGGCCTAGTGCCTGCATGTCCTTGCGATGTCCACGGTGATCACTAGAGATGGTTGCAGGTTGCCCTGTCCATCTTCCCGTCGGCCCGGCTTGTACAACGCTCCCAGTGCTGCATTCCATGCATTCCGTCGAAGCGTTGGAAATGTCTTTGGTAGGGTCGGCCTAAGACCCTATTGATCGAACTCTCCCGATCACCGTTCCGTTCTGGGTAGTAGTCGAGTCCCAGAAGCGAGTCAACCACGCGAAGTCACATGGTAGCATTGTACTCTGTCCTTTTTGGCTGTCCCTGTCTTGCGTAAACGTACTCGAGTCCAGTTTTTCTTAACACGTACACACATTGAATTGAAGTACAAGCGAATCTTTTAAAGTGGATTACAGCCACCATTGATGGATGGGGCACAATATCAGGTTCAACCGTCCGAGTTAAAGGACTCAGGAATTGGAGTTCAGCATGGCGGTTGCGAGTCATGAATGCTTCACCTTTTCTCAAGTTTCAGCCTTGCCACTCATTTCAAGATCTCTGGCTTATCCACTAATGTTCACGCAGTGGTTGCTTGTAGCGTCGAAATGTGAAACTGGTTCATTGACTATAAGCCGTACTCAAATGAATATCAACGCCACCAATAACCTGTACTAGTCCTCTCCCACTCCAAACGCCGATGCTGAATGCGAAGAGTATGAATACAACCACGTACAGTAAGACAGATAGGAGTACATGTTAATGATCAACACATTCATCCCCTTTGCCGAAATCCCATCCATGCCTAACTAAATTCCATCAACTTGCGGTACCATTTCCGTTGCTATTCCCCGTTTCTTTCTCAGTCCCATTCCCATTCCAACTCGCAAACTTAGTCCAATCCCACGCCTTCCATCTCTCATCAGCACTGGCACCACACACTCGATCGACATAATCACGCAACATCTTCTGCCGCGTCTTCTTCTCCATCATCACCCGCGCCATCTCTTCCAGTTGCTTTACCGTGTAGTCTGGCTCCACAGGCGCATTGCGGTCTCGTTGTGCCAGTATCCGGTTGACACGCGCGGCTCGTTTCTTGCGGTCGTCTTCGTTCTCGATCTCCTGTTCCTCGATCGACGGCGTGACTTGGTTGCCGTTAGCATCAAAGAGGTATCGCGGAAGCAATTTCCGTGATGCCTGGTTTGGTCCTGCTGGGTGGTTGTTATTATTATTATTATTATTATTATTGTTGTTGTTGTTGTTGCTTGAGCTATTGGATTGTTCTGTGGAATTTCGTCTGGGCGGATGGCCTGATGTGTTGAGAGGCCCGTCCCCTAGATGCCAGAGAAATGGGAGAATATGGGCCTCCTCTACGTGGGCAATGAAAGCTTCATTTGTGGGCAAGGTGAGACCGCACTTGACCCATTTGCAGACCACAGCATGGTCTTTTTTTGGTGTTCCTGAGGGCAGAGGGCGGCCAAGGGAAGATGGGCCCATGCTCATTGATGTGCCTCTTCTCACCCATCGTAGGGATGAGGCTCCGTGGACGACATGTATATGCTTGCGCAGTGTCTCTGCATTCTGTAGCTCCGCCGGACATCCTTCCCACTCACAACGGAACTTCGGGAAATGGGGATTCAAGCTCAAGTACACCTGACGAGCAGTGAGTGCAGGCTTCCTTCCAGGACGTTTCCGTTTGTGCTGTCCCGTTGGTTTTGGCTTAATTGGCTTTGGCTCCGGAGGTGTCGGTGCAACCAACCCAGCTCTCATTAATGAGTAAGGTCCGCACCCTGGCCTCCATCCGAACGGCCGGCCTCGTTTCTTTGGCTGGGGAGTGACCTGAGGAAGTGGTTTAGTAGTGTCGGTAGCGTCTTGTTGTTCGGAGGGCGATGAGACCACAGAGGGTATCGCAGTGGACGGTTTTGCTCCAGAATGTTTGGCTGTTCGCCTCAAGAAAAGATGAGAAGTAATGCTATTAGGTTGTTGTTCGGCTTCGTTTAAGAGGTCCCGATCATCATCCACTTTGGTGAAGCTCTTCCTCCTAGGGCTAGAATGAAGAACCACCTCCAGTTTGGTTGGCCTTACCACAGCTCTAGCCTCTGGGAATGGAGGGCGTCTCATAGGTGATGAGGCAGGGATAGTTTGTGGCTGCTGTTTCGAGTCAGGTTGAACCAAATCAACCTCCATTTCATCCGCCTCTCCAGGCTCATCATCATAAGGGCCTTCATCGCCTCCTTCCTCATCCTCTTGTTTATCTTCTTGCATCTCATTTGGGTGACCTGGAGGTTTCTGGCCCTTCAGATCTCCATAGCGTAGATCCAAGTCTGGATCATAGGGCATCTTGATGGGAAAGTCTCGTTTCGAGAGACTTCATATGGTGTAGCACTCCCGTGGTTGGCCAAGAGAAGAGCGAGGATGTTGTTGTGGAGGAACCTTTCCGCGGGCGTTATGATTTTTCTTCCAATTTTACCGGGAATATGAAAGTTTGTATAACTTTCTTTCTCTTGGGTCTTCGTTATATGAAGCGAGTTTGCTGGATATTTACAAAGCATTTGATGGATGAAAGACATGGGCTGATTGAAGGAAAAGCACCGCAGGCTTGACGCGACCAAGTCGTGTCAGTACGGTAAGAGCGTCGGAAACTTACCCACGGTAAGCTATCAGTTCCTTGCGACCTACCTGCGTCAATATTAACGCGTTAACGCCAGTCACTATTGATTTTCAACCTCTCAACTTATAACTAAACTGGCATATACTCAAATCTAGAAATTGTTACCATAATGTTGTTGCTGAATGAGGACATAAGAAGTCCTGTTCCCTGTTTCGCTTCGCTTGTGCTACGTAGCGTGGAATGGCATACTCAACCCTAACCCCGGTGTCTGATGGAGATGTTACACGGGAGACAATTGCTTCTAGTAAATCGGGGATAGGCCAACCAACAGCGACTCTTAAACAAGGTGAAGTATCAGATGTACAGCCACTATATATATTTATAAGTCATGGATGGATCCGTTATATTATAGAATGGAGAAAATCAGAAGGGTGTATTAATAAGCATCGGTCTCCGAACTCCGGCTGCGGGCGGGGTTATTCTTAGAAGCAGACGAGAACCGCCGCAATGTTGTAAAACCGGCGACATCAAGGACCTTACACCATTGTGGGAAAGAAGCACCTCATTAAGAGCCAGAGGTTGGTGAAGACATCGGAAAGGGCATTTCCTTCCTCTCACTTCGACCAAAACTTATCTCAAGATCACTTCTTCAGAAATAAAATTACTCATCCTAACTTCAACCTTAACGTCAATAGTATTCAAGATGTCTAGTATCTCAAAACCCTTCTACGCCGTTATCGCCGGAGTTGGTGCAGGAACAGGCCGTTCCGTGGCTCTGCGTTTCGCACAGGCTTATCCGGTCGTCCTGCTATCACGGAGACCCGAGAGCTACAATCCCGTTGTCGACGAGATCCGCCAACAAGGAGGAGAAGCGCTGGGCATCAGTACCGACTTGACAGATCCAAATTCTGTCAAGGCGGCTTTCGAGACTATCAAGCGCGAATTGCCAGGGAGACAGCTCGCCGCGGCGATTTGTGAGTCTCGCTCTGCTACGGACTTATAGGATGGGGTTGGCTGTGTTACCATCGTCTACGGTTGATAGGACGGACCAGCCCCCCATCTGCTCAGAGATCATCCGGGCTAGCGTGCTAATGGGCATGCGCAGACAACGCATCCTCCAGACCGTCAATCAAATCCTTCCTCGATACAACCCCGGACGACTTGTCTCGATCCCTTGTCGGCAATGCGTAACCCTCCCTTCTCACCTCATTGCCCTGGGTTTATGAGCCTGCTAACCAGACTTTAGCCATGGCCTTCTCAACTTCGCCCACTCAGCCCTACCATTGCTCCTGTCCTCCGTCTCAGCGACGCCAGCTCCGCCTTATCCTCCCACGCTGATCATCACCGGCGCAACGGCGTCACTGAGAGGATCGGCGCGGTTTGGGGCGTTCGCGGCTGGCAAGTTTGCGGTGCGGGCGCTGGGGCAGAGCCTGGCGCGTGAGTTTGGCCCGCAAGGTGTGCATGTGGCGCATGTAATTGTCGATGGTGTCATCGACATGCCGTTAACGAAGGGTTGGCCTGCTAATGGAGGCGTGGAGGATGGAAAATTGAACCCTGACGCGGTAAGCTTTTTATTGATCCAGATAAAGCTGCATGGTTAGCTCAACATGGACCCATTGATGACTGACAATATCCTGGCAGATTGCCGACAGCTATTGGCATTTGCACACGCAGCACCGCTCGAGCTTCACGCAAGAGCTCGACTTGAGGCCGTACGTGGAAAAGTTTTGATAATGAAGAAACTTTGGATGTGAAGCGTCTGGACTTGGATTGGCGTTCAGGGATCCATGGATGGTCGCACCATCAGACCAAAGATGTAGTATCATAGGCAGAAAGAGGAGAAGCGAAAGTGGTGAATAAATCGAGGATATATTCGTCGCAATCGCTACATAACCGACTCTGCTGTTGTTGCTGCCTCCTCGCTGAGGCGACCCAATTTGTCCTAGCTCTGCTGTTTCGTCCATGGTTACCCTGGTGAGTCCTTCAAAAAAACGTTCACCCGACCTTTTGGAACAGCATTGCCGGCACTGCTGAACGCCGGTTGAGGGGGAGCGCTCAGTGGGCTCACGTCCCTTCCCCGGCCGCGCGCGCGGCATCGTTTTGTTTCGTTCCTGGGTGTATACCCCATTCAAGTGTTCGGAGCCTTATCCGCCTCATCTGCCCCTTTCTCATCGCCCTCAGGCTCTTTCTCCTTCTCGTTCGTTTCACCATCATCCGTCGTCCCCTCTGGGATGAGACCATACTGCCGAGCAAGGCGCTCTTCTTCCCTCTTGATACGGAGAGCCTCGGTCTCCTTGCGCAACTTCTCCAAATTCCAGGCGGAGTCGCCCTCATCCTCGCTATCCTCCTCCTTGTACATGCCGCTCTCGAACAGGGCACGGCCAGTGTTCTCCTTGGCCTTGCGCAGCTGTTCTTCCGCGGCCTTCTTGTCAAGGCGCTCCTTCTTCCACTTGGCAAACGTCTCGGGCGTCACCGGAGTAAGAGTGCCGGTAAGCTTGAGCCGCTCCGACTCGATGAACTCCTCGAGTGTAATGCTCTTCGCCGCCGCGTTCTCTCTGGCTGCCTTCTCCGCTGCCCTCTGCTCCTTTGTCTTCACCACATAGCTGCAGTACTGTTAATTTCTGATTCACTGAAACGACAAAATATCTGGAATGTCACATACCCAGGTGGAAGTGCATGCTTATACATGCACTTGTCACCGCCATTAGGGCACATCCAAAACCACCCATACTTGCCATCTTCAATGGCCTGGATGAAGTACTTGCACACCTTGTCGGTCGTGGTGCGCTGGTTGCCCTTCTTCGACAGAATGACGGATCGCAGCTTTTCCTCGTCCCAGTCGGCACTGGTCTCCTGGCGCTTCTTCTCCTCTTCCTCCTGCTTTGTTTGCCGGGTATCTTCGTAGAGGCTCTTCTTCTCGGTCTTACGCTCCATCTCCAGGTCATGAGAAAACTTGCACTTCTTGCCCTTCTCGCAATTACCCTTTTTGAAAAAGATGCACACGACAGTCTTCGGGTCGACACCGAAGGGGACCTTCTGAACTTGCACAGGCTTGTTGAGAAGCATTTCGGCTTCCTTCCTGGCCTCTTCGGCGGCCTTCTTCTCGCGCTCACGTTGCGCCCTCTCGGCCGCCTTCCGCTTCTCTTCAGCGCTCCCGCTAGCCTGCATAGACTTTTGGAGAGCAGCGATCTGTTTCTTAGCCACGGCACCCTTCTTATTCTTCATGCCGAACGTCTTGTCTTCGATGATCTTCTTCGCATCGGGCTTCTTGCCCTTGTTTTGCGGCTTCGGCGGCATGGTGGGCAGGTTTTGTCAAAGAAACTTCCTGTGTTTAGCGATGATAATTGGAAGCAGAATTAATCTGAGATCCAAAGGAGGATTAATGGGAATGGGAACTGGCGATGAAGGGTCAGCAGGAGTCGTGGGGGCTGTCGAGTTTCGACTTTTTGCAGCGAAGGCAAAGTCGATGTTCGAGGCGGGGATCTGCATCACTGGAAAGAGAGCCATCTCTGTGTGCTTTGACCTGACACGCGCTGAGCAGGCAGGTCGCCCCACAGTGCCACTTCTCCAGCCCTGGTATCTGCTTGGCTGCACCGTTGCCCCTGTTCAAGCGTTAACCTGGGCAAAATGTGCACGTGACTTCTCTCATCCAGACAGGGGAAAGTGCCGGTACCGATACATCATCGGCTCAGGCCAGTTTAGGCGATTGGAGCTCTCAGGACCAGCATCGCGGCTGGTGGTGTGAAAACAGGCAAGTTGTCATTATCACCAACATCAACCACATCTCCCTTGTGTCATCTGTGTGCTGCGCAACCACCCGAAAGCCTCAAGGTACGTTCTTCATTGTTCTAGACTTGCCTGTTGCATCCTCAATGCGCTAAGTTGCTTTCGAACAGCTTCCTTCGACCCATCCGAGCCGACCGCTTACCAGACAGTGTCTTTGAGTGCTACCACCAACAAGCTCGAGATGATTACCGACGGGGAACTCTACCGCCTGGCCATATTCCTCGGCTCGGCAGCCATGATTTTGATCATTCTCTATCATTTTTTTGAAATCAACGCCAACGAGGATGAAGGGAAAGCTGTACAAGAGAAGGCAGCCGATAAAGCGCCAATGGAGAAGACGTCCAAGTCACCAACACTATCAGCAGCCACATCTACGAAGCAACGGTAAACCGCACAAAAATGGAGAGTAAATGATGTAATATCCGACAAGGACCTACGATATTGATTCTTTATACAATCTCGAATACAATATCAATATCAATGGTCAAGTCACATATCACGGCCGTACCTGCGTATCGGTGGCAAGCAGCGGCGTTTCGTCGCTATGCACATGAAGGTCTAACAGCAGGGGCCTTTCGAGCGACTGCTTCTAGGAGGAAAAAGTGATGAAGGTTGGAAGGCCAGCAAAGCAGAGGGGCTTTGGAGGGGTTGTAGTCGCGCTAGAGAGACGAGATCTGCTGAAGTACAGCAGATCCAGGTTGGAACTCGCTTTCCCACATGGAGAGGCGGTGCAGTTGTCAGAATGGCATGCTCACTGCTTTGCTTTGTTCATGTGCTTTCCACTTCCCTCTTATTTTTACATCTATTCAAAGTGCGTAATAATTGCTTGGTGACGTATGGTTTTCCAAGGCTGCCGGAAACGGGATTTGAGTGAGCTCGCAACCACCCCATCTTTGATCTGATCCAGAGGTTGTAGTTGTCTGCAGGTCGCAACGCACAGATGGCTACGGACAAACAAGCGTGTAGCGCTGCGATTTGTACCAGTACCCATCCTAATATATGAAACAAGCGGGGCGCGTTGTGGCTGGAACATCGAATCAATCCTAAAATAGTTTAGCGTAGTATGACCGCCTGGGCCGCGCCACTCTGATAAAGCACTAGCGCCAGTGGAAGGCTCTGCGACATGTTGCCTTGCAAAGTTGCGCCGGTCGCCTGCGGCTGCTTGTTGCTTGCCAAGTTCCCGCCCTTTAAAATCCTCGCGCGTCTTGCTCCCTTCCTCCACGTTCTCCATCAGCCACCACACCTCACCTGGTCTCCAACATCGACCAGCTTTCCCCTCCCCCCCCCCCCAAGAAAAGTTCCCAACTGCCACTTCTGAGTTACGCTCGGGCCTGTACAAGAATCGTGACAACCTGAGCTGCTCTTTTTTTCCCTGGCCAACAGCAATATTCGCGACCCTAATCCACCGTTTCACTGCCCGACCACAGCGATCGCGTTTTGCGCGACGTTTATCGCTGCGTTTTACATCTCCCAACGCGACTTAGCCAGTTCGGGCACCTGAAGTTCCGAATCAGCCTTGTCGCGTCTACCATTTTACGCCCTTAAAATCACCCTCTGATTCTCCACGGACCTCGTCTACTTTTCGAAGCTTTCTTTCCTCGGCAAGAGTCGGCCGCTTTTGCCAACCATCCATCACCCATTCATCACCCTAGCCAATTATCCATCACAAAACCATCTCCTCTACCGCATCCGCCGTTCCAACCATCAAGATGTCCGGCAAGCTCGACCAGACTCTTGACGAGATCCTCTCTAGCCAGCGGCGCGACCGCAACCGCCGCCGCTCGCGCCGCTCGTCTGGCGCCAAGGCCACTACCAACACTGCTCCTGCTGGCGGCGTCCAGAAGAGCTCCAAGGCTGCTCGCAATGCGACCAAGCCCACGCCTGCGAAGACTGGCGGTCTGACCGGCGAGAGCAAGATTGTGGTCAGCAACTTGGTACGTATTGCAACCATCGCTGTGGTCAGCGACCCGACATGTTAAAGTTCTTCGCTAACACTCCTCAGCCCAAGGATGTCTCGGAGGCCCAGATCAAGGTATGTTACTACCGATGAGGCTACTGATGCCCTCCGGCTTTTGTCGACACATTTTTTCCCCACGCGGCGTCTCTCCTCGACCTTTGTCCTCGGCGGACCATTGGGGACGGGCCCCATCACCCCTCGTGCTCAAGCGCGGCTGTCTAGATCTGCCAGAGCTCCTCCACGATGTGCATGCTGGGCACAGCCTGTTTACATCCCCGATAGGCGGCCTCTGTAGCCCGTGAGAGTTGAGCAAGTCCGCGTCTCGCTGCAATTTCCGTCCGGGTCGCCTGGCAAGCATCCGTGATGTGTGATCATTTGCGCAGACAGACAAACGGGCGACGGCGATAACTCAGGCAAACGCCTAGCTGGGTGATTTTTTACGCACGATGCCCATCACAACTCTGGCTGGTCACCAAGTTGTTGATGCTGCTATGCCCCCAGCGAGCTGAGCAGTGAGCGGATGGCGCGGCTCTCCTCTTTTCAACATCCTGCCTGTCTTGGTCGGGTGGTTGTATCAGAGCAGCAGCTCGCATTCACTTATTTGGTGCTTGAGCCTTTCATAGCACGATGTTTTTTTCTGGATTATGACAATATGGCGGCGGGGAGACTGCTTTCTTGCCATGTCAGCCTGGGTTTTACCAGGGCTGATTATCGCCATACATTAGCGGCTTGTCGATAAGAGACTGTGTGCAGTCACACATGCCACCTGGCTGGATGGTTCGGGGGATTAGTGGGATATGGCTCGCCGGCCAGTCGCTGGTGATGCCCGCTCGAAAGATTGGCTTGCTGCTCTCACTGCTCTGCTCGCTGCTGCTACGTTTTGGTTAGGGCATCCTTGGAGGACGCCTTGACCCGTGCGACACCATGTCGTGGTCACTTGGAACAGGACGCCGTCGATTATCAACCCTCGGACTCGAAGTACGACTTCGCAAATCTCTTCGTTTGACGCTAACCACCGATTCCCCTCGATATAGGAGTACTTTCAGCAGTCTGTCGGTCAGGTTAAGAAGGTTGAGCTCTCTTACGGCCCCGGTGGTGTCAGCCGCGGCATCGCACATGTCACCTTCCACCACGCCGATGGCGCCTCCAAAGCCTTTGCAAGCCTCAATGGTCTTTTGATTGACAACAAGCCAGTCAAGGTAGGTTCCATTCGATCCTGAGCAACTGTCAATCGACAACAACTTGCTAACCATGTACTTAGGTCGAGGTCGTTGTCGCTAATGCCGATCTTATCCCTCAACCTAAGCCGCTTGCCGCGCGCATCGCCCAGCCTAAGGCTCAGCCCAAATCTGCTGCTACGGTGAAGAACACGAACGGCAACAAAGAGGGCGGTGCTGGCAAGAAGAAGACCCGCCGCGGTCGCAGCAACCGCCCTGTCAAGAAGACCCTTGAAGAGCTCGATTCCGAGATGGCCGATTACTTCGCTTCGGCCAACACTAACGACACCAACGCGAACAACGCTAATGGCACCTCCTCTGCCACCGCTGCTGGTGGCGATGCCCCGATGGAGGAGGATGTCTTGTAAATAATAGGCATACGGCGGTTTTTGATACGGAACAGGGAGATGGCTTTTTAGGGCTTGGTCTGGGTGTCCAACGTATTCGACATACTTTTTTTCGTGCGGATCAAGAGTCTTTGGGATCGGCATCGGGTGGGCGGTGAGAACGGGTTGGGCTCTTAGCTTTGAGTTTGCAGTTTTGCATCTCTGGCTTTTCGGCACAGATTGATATTCACCCCAAGTCTCGTTGGAGGTGCTGTATAATTGAATGGGCATTAGCGATACCTTTTGCTCTTAAACTTTGATGATACATAATGGCAATAACCAATATGACACCAATTGATCGTAAGCTTGGTTTGGGAATCAGCAGCCATGTATTATTTGTATCTATCTGCGCTCCGCATGCCAGAGCACCCAAGCGAGGTGTCTCTGTCAAAGTCGTCACAGTAAGTCTAGCATGTGGGAGCGATTGATTTATATATATGGTAGTGTTGACCTGCTCTCTGGTTTATCCAGCCCAGCATTTTCTCTGCCGCGTCACGCTCACCAGTGAGAGGCGGTAGAGATGGTATATCCGAAGCATGAATATCACCCGAGCGTGTCTTCCGAGTGATACTCGAGGTCCCATCCGAACCCTTTACCAAGCTTCCTTCCCCGGATTTGTTCTATGGACTGCTCTTCACCGTCCCATCCGTTCCCGGTCCGTGGATCCAAGCGGGGGAACGACGGAGGCTTCTCTCCGTTTCTCCCACCCGGTTATAACGCCGGCAAACGTAGTATCCCAAGAACCGTGAGAACGAAATATGAATTAATTGACGCTCATCTTCTTTGCGTATATTACCTCCTCTGTTCACCATGGAACTCAACAACCCTCGGATTAACGGCCTTCCAGCATGCTGACCTCAACGCTGTTCCTCGGTCTCCTGGCCGTTGCGGCAGGTAGAGCCCTTCCAGGAGTTCAGCGCAGCAGAAGCCAGGACACCTTCGAGAACCCGATCCTGTACGAGGACTTCCCGGACAACGATATCTCGCTGGGACCCGACGGGGCGTACTACTTCTCAGCCTCCAACTTCCACTACAGTCCCGGCGCTCCCATCTTGCGCTCTTACGATCTCGTGGACTGGGAGTTTGTCGGGCACTCGATCCCGCGTCTCGAGTTTGGCGACGGCTATGACCTCCCACCTTCCGGCCAGCGGGCCTACCGCGGTGGTACCTGGGCCTCAACCCTCCGCTACCGCAAGAGCAATGGCCTCTGGTACTGGATCGGCTGCACCAACTTCTGGAATACCTGGATTTACACGGCTCCAGCCCCTGAAGGACCCTGGACCCGCCGCGTCTGGCTTGGTAATGAAGTATGTTACTACGATCTTGGCCTGCTGATTGACGATGACGACACCATGTACGTCGTCTATACCGTCGACGGCGGCCGCCAGGTTAATGTGACGCAGCTCTCAGCCGACGGCCTCTCGCCCGTCCGTTCGCAGGGTGTTCTCTGGCCGGAGCAGGTCGGTGTTGACTCGGTGGAGGGAAATCGGCTGTACAAGATCAACGGCACGTACTATATCCTGAACGACAGGCCCGGTTCAACAGCCTACGTCTGGAAGTCGTCCTCACCCTGGGGCCCTTATGAAGGCAAGCCCCTGGCTGATAACGTCCCTGGCCCTGTCCCAGGCGGCGGTGCGCCGCACCAAGGATCTCTGATCCCAACCCCGTCCGGAGACTGGTACTTCATGTCCTTCACCTGGGCCTTCCCCTCCGGCAGACTCCCCGTCCTCGCCCCCATCGAATGGCAAGCCGATGGCTTCCCGACCCTGATAACCGTCAACGGAACTTGGGGCAAGACATACCCACGTCCGCGGGGCCTCCCCGCAAAGCCGCTTCGTTTCCCCTGGACAAGAACATACACCTTCTCCAACAAGACCTCCACCTCCCTCCCACCAACGTTGGAATGGAACCACAACCCCGACATCTCCTCCTTCTCTATCACAAACAACGCCCTCGTTCTGCGCACCGCAACCGTCACCAACGACCTATACAGTGCCCGCAACACCCTCACGCACCGCGTGCATGGCGAGTATCCCAAGGCGACGCTCAAGCTGGATGTGAGGGGGATGAAGGCGGGTGATCGAGCGGGGCTGGCCGCGTTCAGGGACCAAAGCTCGTATGTGGCTGTTGAGAAGACGAGTGACGGGGGTTATGAGATTGTGGGATTGTTCGGGACGGTGCTGGATGAGTGGGGGAGCGGGGCGACGCTGGATTTGGGGAGGGAGGTTGAGAGGGTTAAGGTCAGTGTGGGCAAGAAGGGGGAGGTTTGGTAAGTAAGCCCTTGAAGCGCGAGTTCGGCTTCGGGAAGAGGAGACTGCTGACGCGTGAGCAGGTTCCGGCTGTCGATGGATGCTCGTCCTAATGGGACCAGGCAGGCCAAGTTTGAATGGAGCTTGAATGGGAAGAAGTTCACAGCGTTAAAAGAGACTTATGAGCTGTATACTGGATGGCCGTTCTTCCTTGGGTATAGGTTTGGTATCTTTAACTATGCCACGAAGGCTCTTGGCGGAGAGGTTAAGGTTCTGGAGTTCAAAACGGAATAAGGGGCTATGAAAAGCGCGATATGTCAGGAGTGATTTCAATTATACTCTGTTTTAATATTTGTTGAAAACTAAGGCAACGCAGGTGCCATCTTTTATGGCCAAGCAATTGAATCTTATGCATGACTCAAAGAAGCTGTTATTGACAGCAACAACCAAAGGGATAACGTAGCAAACCTGAATGCATTCCCAAAGTTCTTCGCAAACCTGTACGCCAGTATCCGATGCTAACCAGTTGCATAACCATCTTGAGGCTCCCCTCTGATACTAAACAATCCCAAACATTAACCACACTCCAGCGCAAACCCATTACTGGAATGCCATTGCCATAATCCGAACGGTATCAGTCATTGTCCATCCAGCCTTTTACAAAAAGCCTTCAAGATGCAGATCGATGTAGGTGTGCATAATATCACCCAGCCTTTATCCCGGACGAAACAAACGCCTTGTCCTCATGGTGACATCCTATTTTTTTTTTTCGAATCAATTGCCATTCCCAAAAACAGGGTCTTTCCAGGGCCCCTCCTCCGGAGGCAGAGCAATCAGACAGGCGCCCATCCTGGCAAACTCAGCAGCTTCTTTTGCGGTGAAGGGGGTTTCGGTGGGCTGAGTTGTTTGACACTTTTCTTCAATTAGGGAGTTGGGTGTAGGAGGTTCCTGATCCCTTTGCGATGCCACAATTGGGCCCGCTAGTATTCTCGAATTCCCAAGGAGGGGAAAGCCCTTTATTGTTGAGCCATTGGAAGAGGTGCTGTTGGTTATGTTCATGTAGCTGTTGGAGGACGTAGGCTGCGAGAGAGGGAGGACGGCGAGCATTGTGATTGTAGGTATGGACGTTGAGTTCAAGCTTGAGTTGTCAAAAGGCAAAGCTTCCCAAGGGGATCAGATGTCGCTGACCACCAGAGACGCTGTTCTCACGATGCTGCCATAGAGGATGGCTGAGAGTTCAAACCAGCCTGGCACACTCGCCGTCCCCATGACCACTTATACCCTCCCCCTCCCATCCCTCTCCCTCTTTACTCCCCTCCCTCCTTGCTTCCCTCCCTCTTGGCTCCTATCACCCATGTATGATTTGACAGTACTGCGCCACCGCCTTCTCCTCGGCAAACATAAATACCTGCAATGGATTGCATCAGACACCATACCCATCTCCATCGAGATACGGCTAGAGAGGTAGGTGGCCAAAACCACCATCACATGTAGATGTATGCTACTTCACTTACACTTGGGCACCATCTTGTGAACCGGCTTAGCCTCTCTCACTAGCCTTTTCACTTTTTCACGAACTACCTGCACTACTTTGCTAACCGACGAGGCGGCCGGGTAAGACCAAAAGGTTTCGGTGCCCATAGTCCATGTTCGTAGCGAGCTGAAGCACTGGACCCGGCCATGGGTGCCCAACTTGATCCACTCCTCAGCTGCACGCAGACCAGACCGTCGCGTTTGGAGGTGCAACCGCTTGTCACCCCGCCACTAGTTCAGTGGTTACGTAGTGGAGAGCGAACATGATTGCTACGGGGGCGATTGATGGGAATCCAATCATACAAATTGCTATGTGTGTTAAGGGGTGGCAATCGGGACAAAGAAACCTTAGCAAACATACAGAGACATCAAGAAGCGGAGGAATGGTCTCTGTTGCAAATGGGATATTCTTTCCGCTTAATTTACTCATATGCTAGCTCACCAACTCGTTGCATGTGTGACTGTGACGGAGGCTCGATCACTGTGGACCGGCTAATGCAATGCAGAACCCATCTCCATCATACCCCGTCGGCTTGCCCATGTCGTATCCTTTGTATCATGAAGTTTACTTTCATTCATTATCATGTCATGCCCAAACATGTACCCTCACACCAGAAGCCAAAGAGCCCGAGGTCCTTCGCGTAACCCGATTCCGGAAATAAGAGGGATCTCTGATTGAGCATAGTCTTCAGCTGTTCTCCCTTACGCCCGATTTTCCTGCAATGTATTACGAGACAACCACCTCCTTGGCGTCCGTTGTCATCTCTTCAGCCACCTTGGGCTCCTCCTTCTTCTCGCCATCCTTCTCACCGTCCTTCTTCTCCTCCTCTTCGTCCTCACCCTCCAGTGGCGGCATGTCGTCGTCCGACTCGTCCTCGTCTTCGTCCTTTGAGCTGGAGCCGCCGAGGTTGGAGAAGTCAAGGCCACCGAAGTCATTGCCTGAACTGAGTTAGCGACCGCCTTCAAAGGGGCAAAAAAAAAAACCATTTCTTTTCCACAGAATTTCATTTCCATCCCAAGAGTGGAGCTTCAGGGTACGCACTCATTCCTGGCAGACCTCCTGCAGGCACGCCACGCTGCTTAGCCTGGGATGGAAGGGCAATGGAATAGGGGTATCCAGGGGCACAAAATGAACAACATCTACTCACCCATATTGCCAAAGTTAAAGTCATCATCGCCCGCCTCGTTCTGCTCGTCCTCATCCACCCACTTGTCGAAGTCGGTCTTGAGGAAGTGGGCCTTCTTGGTGTCTTTGAGCAGACGGGGCCAGTAGCTCTCGTTGAGCTCCTTCTTGCGCAGCTTCATCTCGACGTCGCGGGCAGTGTGATGCACCTTACTGTTCTCGGGGTCGATCTCGGCGTAGAACTCGAGGTCGACATGGTATGTCTTCTTGAGAGTATCCGAGTGGCCCGTGAAGCTCAGGGATGTCGGCTTGAGCTCCAGCTTGAGGTTCTCCTTGGGCACGTCCGGTACGCGGATGGTCAGGTAAATGAAGTTCTTCTCGGCGTCATCCTTGGACGAGCGCTGAGCCCAGAGGACTGTTGTCGCGGGATGTTAGGGTGCCGTTTTGGAAGACATAGATGGGTAGGGCTAGTTGTCTGGCAGGCCTACTTACCCTCGGGCGTGACAGTATCGGTGGCCATTGTGATCTGTTAGACGACTCAAGTGTAAGTTGGCTGATCGAGACCGGTTTGGTGTTGGACTGTGTAGCTGGTAGCTTGTATGTCTCGGACAGGTGAGGGAAGAGAGGGGTAGAGGTAACTGTGAACCGACTCTTTGAAAGATGAAGACGGAAGCTCGAGAGCGTGGTCGACTTCAAAAACCGGCGACGTGGACGTCAAGTATGTGAATTGTACTGGCGAGAGAGCAAATGGTGATCGTTGCACCAGAGACAACAGCTGTGATGGGGAGGAGAAGAAAGCACTGGAATGGGAAGAAAGTGGGGGGGGGTTGTCGTGAGGCTGCCAAATGATGTGCGCCGCCTTGCCGTCCAGGGTGACGGTGGAAATCGTCAGAAGCTCAAAGATACGCTGCTTGCACGGGCCATCCTACAGGGCTGAGCTCCTTCCCCAGGCAACAAACTCAACAGCCAGGTGGGGTTGTGCTGTTCATAGAAGCCCGTTGACATTTCTAGAAGACCAATGGTCAAGAATCGTCGTAGTAGATATGGATTGTATGTTATGTCATTGATTGTTTTTTGATCCTACAAGTATGTTGACTTTGGCTTCGAACCGGCTTCCTGTCGCAGCGGGGCTAGAGTTGGTCAGAGCTTCAGTTGGCTTTTATGAGGGAGAGCTCAACTCAATATGCCTAGATTGTAAGCTAAGCAGCCTCGAGTTTCAATGCAGAGAATCGGGGAAAAAAAAATCAACTCTCGTTATACATGGTTCATGTATTCTTTGAATTTACAGTAGCCCAACTAAAAATGCTAACCTGAAAGTCAGACTCGAGACTCTCAATAACGAAGTCTTACACAAAGCTACCACAGAAGAGGGTAAGGGTTAGACTAAAGCAGGCAAATAGTCCCCAACTAACCCTGTATACAGAGTATGGGCGTGCTTCCTAAGATAATCGTAGTTTAGTTAGGGTAATTCAAGATTGAAGATTCATGGAGTCGCAATGACTCTTTCAACACGACTTATTGATCTCGAAGGTTAGGATAATTTCCATCGTAAGATCTGATCTCGCCGGCCCTGAACCTGAAATTGACTTGGACTTCATAGTGGGGTTGCCTAGAGACCCACTGCGGGGTTCGTCAGGGGATGGCAACCACCCGTTGCCGCGCTTGCTGGTGCGCCTCGTACACCCAGCCGTCGCACTGAGAGCCTCATACGCTTGGCTCGGACAAGCACCACTCGTCCTCGGCATACGCAACACCACATCACCGCTCATCCCGGCATTCCTTGACCGCTCGGAACCTCCCATTCAAGCCATTTCGACTCGGTGTTCCGGCCGAGGATCTACCTACTTTCCTTCTCGCCCAACGGGCCCGCCACACATACACACCGGCCATGGAGACACTCAGGAATCTCTTCGGGAAGCCTGACCCTCAGGCGCAAGTACGACACCAGAACCCCCCTTTCGCATCCCGACCCATCGCCCACATCCCCAACTAACACATTTCACTCTTCAGTTCCGAAAATGCAACGCCATGCTTCGCGCGGAAATGCGTAAACTCGACCGCGAGATCGCAAACCTGAAGAACGTCGAGATCAAAACAAAGAACATGATCCTAGCCGCCGACCGCCGCGCGCGGCGCGCCGCCTCCGGGCCCAATGCCAACTCCCGCGCGAAACAGCAGGCCGAGCGCGAGGTGCGCGACTTTGCCCGCGAGTTGGTGCGCACGCGCAAGACGACGCAGCGGATGATTACCTCGCGCGCGCAGCTGGCGTCGGTCCAGATGCAGGTCAACGAGGCGTTTGCGCTGCGCAAGATCCAGGGGAGCATTCGGGCTAGTGTGGGGATTATGAAGGACGTGAATGCGCTGATTAGATTGCCTGAGCTAGCGGTGACGATGCGGGATTTGAGTGTTGAGTTGATGAAGGCGGGGATCATTGAGGAGATGGCGGAGGAGATGCTGCCAACGGCTGATGTCGAGCTCGAGATGGAGGATGAGGAGGCTGAGGGCGAGGTTGATAAAGTGTTGGGAGAGATTCTCAAGGACAGGATGGAGAAGACCGGGCCACTGCCCAGCGTCCCGACGGGGACTACCGAGTCCGTGCCTGCTCAACAGGCTCTGGAGGAAGAAGATGCCGATACCCAAGCTATGCTGGACCAGATGCGGAACAGACTCGAGGCTCTGAGGAGCTGAGCATGTTGAGGTTTGGTTTTGTTTTTTTGGGTCAGCCGATAGCCGCTTCTAAGATGGTCACTGCGGGTTTGGGAAGATGGCGTTTTGGCGTTTGGGTTCCTTGGTTGTTTGGTATGTTCTTATATGGGATGTTATATGGGATTGTTTGGTTTGCCGGAGCACCGTCCCCTGGGCATGTGGTACTGCTACGGTGCTGGAGAACCGGGGATGTAGGATTGCGGTGGATTTCCTACGATACTGGCACATTCTTGCACATAATCAATAGACACTTCGTTATGAACAGTCTGCCGGATTTAGATGGCCTAGAAGGAAGCCCGGGTGTTGTGCCTTTTCTCAGACCAGGTGCCATTACGTGACAACAGACCAAAGGCTTATCCCAGAAGTATTTATATGTCACAACAGCTCATCATCTTCTTTACTGACTTCGCTATTATTTGCTGATCTGGATCAGACACAAGAGACCTCATGTCGCCCTCAAGACTAGCAGATACCTCTGAGAGTTTTCACAATCGGATTGTGTTTACCAGTTAGGTACTTCCTCACTAACCTTCAAGCAACCAGAGTCTTGAGGGACTTGGGCAGGCGCAGCGCATAGGGGCTCCGAATAAAGTTTTGGTTACCTGTGCCCTATACAGCAAGGTTGATCTTGGACAGCCCCAAGAATACGATCATTCCCATCCGAACTCGATGATGCTTACGCCACAATCCGGCATACTCAGTCCGAAGCTTACTCCAGACATTGTGTTAAGCTGATACTATTTTCTTCCATTCACTTAATATATCAACGGTATCACAAAGGCACCGGGCTGAAGATGATGATCTTAGCTAATGGTTCCGTCAGAATGGGATGACAAGCACCACTTCGTCGCCGTAGCACATCTGAGATATCAAGACAGTCTCTGGTATTGCGCCTCGGGTGCTGACAGAACAACTCGTCATCCTCTTCTCGCAATGTCGGGATCAACTATAGCCAAACACAGCCATCCCTCCTAACGATCAATTTTTTTCACACCCCCTCCTCCCCCTTTCAGATCCTTCAAGCCCGAACATCATCACCATCGATGATGTGCCTGTTCCCCTGCCTTGGATCCGGACTTTTGGCTGAAATTTCCCGGACTCATGTCCATGTGACTGAGCCCTACGTTCCAATGGCGCTTCATGCCATCAACTTCAATGCCCGAAGACATCCTCTCTGCCACACTTAGCTGGCAGACCTTGACTCACAACTGGCCGCGCTGATCTATCAGCCCCGTCAGAAAGGGATTTGCCACACGAGTTTGTGTCGCCATTCGCGACCATATCGTCCAACCCCACGGACCGGGCTGCCTCGCTTCCCCAGATTGTGGTTGTTGTTGCCCCAGACGTTGTGTGGCCTCCGGGCCCTCACTCCACCACATACGGACGTATAATAGGCATCAACGCAGTGAAAAAGCCAGTCACAAGTATATAAACGGTCATGACGAAGCGGCTCGCGTGTGACAAGCATAAGCGAGTTGACGTTCCCTCTTCCGTATCAACCAACCAATTGCTTACAGTCCCCTTTACAAAACTGTAGTTATTGGTCGGGCGCAGACCAATGATATTTCGTGTGCATAGTCACACTCGTACGCCCATGTGATGTTGTGGGAGTCAACTTCTGAAGATCCAATGCGAAGACATTGCAGAAAAATGAAGATGTGGTGGGATGAACGGAGATGCTGTCATCGTCGCAGTGGTTCCGAATCCCGGGAACACTGTCTTGGCTCCTGAGAGGGTGTGACGTCGGCGGAGCATTCATCAACTCTCGTGCCTGTAACTGACTTGATTACTCGCTCTCAGCTCGTTGATCCTAACTATGCGATCGTCTCGCACCTTAGGGTGATCAGCCAGTAGATGACGGTTTACATTATCTTCAACAGGCGTTTCGACACTGCCAACCCTCCAGTCACCTCGTAGTGTGGTTTAACTACAAGCACCCTCGCACCCGCACTGGGTGATGCGATATCTCCCATAATCCTTAACGCGGGCGTTTGCGAACGTTGGACGGACGCTAGTTAGCATCGCCGCTCTAGCGTCACCCGAGACCTCGTTCGTGCGAGAGCGATTGGCTGTGTAATGGGATATCTTGTTGTCCAGTAACCTGACGATTTTTCACGATGTCAAGGGATACTGGACATCAGCAAGATTCCACCCGTGGTTGAGCTCATGTCGATGGTCACTAAGATAACCCCCCCTTTAATGGGCGTCTAGGTTTGGGGCGGGAAGACAGCCACCGTTATCTCGACGGTCTGTCTGCCTAACGGTAGCCAGCTTCTCCGGTGATGGGCAAAACGTGAAGTGTTGCATTTCGTATTCTCCTAGATCGAGATCTCAGGCGGCTGTAGATCGATAGTGTGTGCATTGCACTCGGACACAACTGTGAGCATGGCGATAACATGGCTATGACAACTCATTCGCCTGGCTCTCTCTCCGGGGTAACCAACCTGCATATCTGCATCTACCTAGGGTGTAAGCATGCAAACAAGCATCCGCAGTGCTGAGCTGGCCGATGCCGGTGAAAGCGAAGCGAGCGGTGAGTGCCATTTAACTGGCTACCGCCCGCCGCAGAAGCCCGCATCGAATCTGTCAACCAGCAACACCTTATCATCCGCTGATGATCATCCTAAGCAAAATGTCGCTAGCGTTATCGTCTAGTGTATAGCCGCTGATTGAGCGATTGATGGGCGGCTGGTGAACAACGCCACGAGCAACAGCGGCGTCCTAATGTGCATGCAGAGTAGCGTATTGCTGGCATAGAATCTCCACCGCTACGTTACCCAGCTTCCCTCCCGTCCCCTCTCGCAGTCTTTGCATTCATCGCCATCCATCCATAGTGTCGGTTATGAGATCCCCCTCGGGAATAGTAAAATTTTCAAAAGAAAGGAAAACCATCTCCAGCGGCAGCTAAGAAGCGGGGAAATGGCAAGTTGACGATAAGAAGCGGAGATGTGGTCTGGACTAATCGTTGAGATCGAAACCGCCTTGTGTCCGGTTTCGCTTCAAGACCCGCTGGCCACGCGGAAAAAGTGGATCTCTCAGCGATCGGCGGTCGGGATGCCGGCGAAAATGGAGGGCGGGGAGAGAGCAGCAGCTTTTCGGCGGACGGGCGGGCTGGCGGGCGGCGGGTGTGGTGTGGGTGCCACACCGGAGGAGTGTACATAGGATGTCGCCGCCGCGGACGGGAGAAGAGGGGAACCTGGTGTTCGCCACGTCCGCAATCCACAACCTCCACGATCGCCAAGTTCCTGTCCTTCTCCATCATGGACTCCGTTCTTGATGGAGTTCCACGTGGTCAAAACGGAGCAAGTTGACAGCAAAGAAAGGAAATGGAAGCTTCTGAAACAAAACCATATCAATATCAGCTTCCATATCGGATATATCCGACAGGAACCTTCAAAATATCGCAATCGCGGCGTTTTGGCCATGGCGGGAATGTCCCATCGGCGATAAGCTCTAGAATGTAACTCTTCGCTGGCAGTGCTTGTCGTCACCTGCTCAAGACAGGATAGTTCCAAAACATTGGGAATGTAGTGTAAAGCCGATCTCGAGTCTCCAGTTTCTTTTTTTTTTTTTTTTTTTTGTGTCAACACTACAATACCACACCAAAGTTTGATCTTTAACGTAGCAATGAGGAACCATTTCTAACAGCATTCACACCAGTGGACCGCCCGTTTCACACGTGTTGTTACAGCCAAGGAAACACGACCAAGAGACTGAGCCGGTGTTACCCGTCATTGCCCGTCTTAGTCTCACAATCACCAACTAACAATGATATGGGATGATATGGGAGCATATCGCAAAGTGAACCCTTAGTGTCGCGGCTTCACGCTGTCTCATATATAGAGCGCTGCAACTACAGGATAATGCGGCGATAGGCTATTGTGGTTACGATTTCAAAAAATAAATGTGCTCAGAACCGATACAGCTGTGACAGCTTACAGGCTCGATGTGATCACTTTAAGCGATCACGGTGTCATGACCTGAGCAACACTCATATACATATTACGGCCGAGGAAGGAAGAGGAGCACCGTCACGAATAATAGTCCCTCTCAGCGTGGGCATCCCGCGCGTTTTATGATGAAGCATGCATTTCTGTCAGGAGAAAGCGTTGTGAGCATGCCAACGTGGGACTCATCCCTCACCTCACCTTACTTACCTATGCATGTATGTATAAGTAGAAGATTGCGATACCAAGCAGGCGGCCACTGGAGTGGGAAGGTGCTGACGACACGTGGGGGGCAGAAGAGACACGCGTGGGAGTGATGGGAGAGGGGCAGCAGAGGGGTTGAAGAAGGATCTGACGCGCCTTCTCCTCCTGAATCGCACAGATGTGGGTGATGAAATGCGCAGGTGGCATTGATGGTGCGCTCTCGCATTGGCTGCCCGCGCACCCACTCAACCCCCCCACGTGGCCGCCAAGGAGAGAGAACATCCCGCGCCGAGACCAGTTCCAGAGCCCTGGGCTGCAAAGGGATTGGATGCTCGTTGCTGCACAACTAGGGAGCCGAATTGTGGTAACAGCTTCTCTCCTGACATGATGCATCTTTTTCGCAGTTCTGGCCTCCGTTTTGATTGAAGTCCAATCCCATGGGACGAATGCCCCTGGAAGTCTGTTTTTGGGGTTGTTTTTTTTGGCTTTTTTTTTTTAAATCTCCCCTCCACTCTTCCCAAGGCTATGGGACTGGTTACGATTGGGGATGCCCTCAGGTGATGTTGATTCTTTCCAAATCGGTACGTCCCATCAGGCTGATAATCTTCCCAATCGTACGGGAACACTTGAGGATCTTCAATTGCCGAGCGCCATCAGCAACAAAAATGGAAAATGCTCTCTGCGCTAGAAAGTCTGCTGGAAGTTCTTTTGGGACCCGGAAGAGGGTCCCGGCGACGAACAAGCCTCCAAGCGAGGAACCAGAACCGCACCACGGGGACAGGCCAGGGACAGTGAGGGTGTTGATTCCATCAGCTTGGGAATCCAGATCGCTGGGACGCACCGGCGCGTCGATACCAATCTCGTCTTGAGAACCTTACCGTCGTCGTAGAGTCTGTGATCAGTCGACGGAGGGAGTTCCGGGGAAGTGGTTCATTTCGCCTGGCTCGCTAGACTCTCCAGGAGGGGAAAGGGACGATGCTAAAAGTGGGGTTGGGTCCCAAGGATTCGGACCGCATGGCCGCGGAAGAGCATCCGGAGGTCCCAGCGCAGAGGTAATACCCTGGTCGAGGCGCTCTTTGGGGTCGAGAATCACTTCCTTGAGAACTTCCCAGCGCTCTGGGACCTTGGGACTCGCCTCTGGGGGTGTGTGAAGGAGCAAACCTGTGCCTTGGGACCGCGGGTCGAGTTCCGGTGCAGGGGAGGTGTACATCTTAGGCAGACTTGGATCTTTGGATTTTTCTCGTTGCAGACAGACTGGGAGCCGGCGCATCGATGAAAATCGACAGCTCAGTGTGCAGGATTGAGTACTGGTGGTGGCAAAGATATCAGGTTTGACAGACGGCTTTGCTCCGCAGAAACCCAGACCAAGGCTTGAAGATCATCCTTACCCGCAATCAATTGCTGTTTGTTTGCTCTCTATGACGGTGTTTGTGGCTCTTACAATCGCCTTTTTTGAGGCCGAGTCCGAAGCCGTTGGTGATGGTGATCCGGTGTCTCAAAGGGAGAATACCAATCCCTTCGACAACTGCCGACTTTGCCCCTCGATATTCCCTGCGTTGGTGTTTCCTTTTGCCAAAACTAGCCCAGCTCCACACCTCCCAAAAGTTCGGGTGGACTGGGGACCATTCACGGTCGAGATCTGCGCTTTCCGTTTCCCCGGTTTGCCCAGGCGGCAGTCGAGGGTCTGGGCTGGGTCCAAGCTCCCTCGGCCCAAGCTCGGCTTCACCGTTCGCGCGAAGATGTGCTTCCAGCGGCTCAGCGGCCCAAAAACCCCTGCGTGCCCATGCCAGTGTTTCGAAACGGCCAGTGCCCCGTGGCACAGACGCCGGCAGGCGTTTCATCCTCAACCTGACACCAAACAGCTTGAATCGACGCCGCAGCCTGTGAGCCTGCACGGCATCAGACAAGATCTCAATTTTTTGAGTTTGATCCTTCCTTTCTGCTCTTATCCGATCTTGCAGAACATTATCCGACCGATAAGGCTCGTTATCGTGTTCCGTTTGCCCCGATAAGCGTTATCAAAACGGAGATAGTGAAGCAAGGGCTAGGTTTGTTGCGCTTCGCGAGCCCAGACTCGTGGAACGCGTTCCGGTTGAAGAACCGGACCGATAAAAACCTGGGGAAACGCGCTAAGCGGGCAGGAACCGCTTTCCGGTTGTTGTTAGCGCGGTCCAGGCCGCTGGAGGGCAGGGAGGGGGTGGATGTTAGGGTTTTTGCTTCTCCACCGGCGAAAACAAAACTCTAAGCTGCGAAAAACAACAGGAAAGAAAAAATAGCGGTCTGTTTGTGCCCAAAAGCAAACAGCCGAAAGATCGGGGAAACGGGCATGTGTTGGCTAAAGTTGGACTGAGGAGATCGCGAAGATCGCCATCTTTATCACGTCATGCTGCTGATGTTGGATGAGCGTGTCATTGCAGAAGGTCGGGCACGGCAAGCAAGTCTGGAGCGCAGGCACGTTGTGAGATGCGAAGAGTGAGAAAAAGAGTAACAAGACTTTTGCAAAAACAACACGCGTTTGTGACGGGAGTTTGCAACGTTGCAGTTGAGATCAACGTGGACTCGGCCGGATGTTAGTATTCTTACCACCCGCAGAGATTTTCGCAGGCAAGAAAGAAAACTGTGGCCCGTGGATCCGATGCCGTAGCCGTAGCCGTAACCGTCGGGAGTGACATCGGCAAACTGCCGAACTTGCATTGCTCCGGCCGGTTTATGATTCGCCGAGGAATGATAACAGCCAGATACAACAACTGCCCAACAACCATACGGCCGAGATGCGACGCATTGCCTCCTGCCGGTATTGCTGCCTTGGACTTTCAGGGCATTGCTTATGATTCATTTTGGAACTTTGCTTCTCCCGAGCCAAAGACCCAGAGTGAAGCGACCAGATAAGCACTCATGGTCGATATTCCATCTCGCTTGATCGGCAAAAAACAGAGGCCATGCGGACATCCCTTCTTAAAGGTCCAGGCAGCAAGCTGTGTGAGGCGCAGGTGCGACGGGAGAATAGGTTGGATAAGATACAGCGCTGAGCAATAGGCGGGCGTAGTCAGCAACCACCGACATATTTCCTGTTCGTCCTCTTCGCAACTGCGAAAGTGCTGATGCAATCTGTACCGTTGCCCCGCCAAAAGGCCGATACGCTGGTGAGGGCGGCTTGTGCCTGCAAGACGCTGACTTACTGCACCGCCGCGAGCAAACGCCGACAGGATGAGGATGAATGGCGATGACCGTCGCGACAATGGTCGCATGCGTGACACATATCATCCACCAATATATATTGCCAAGGGAGACGGGAAAGGCACGTAAAATCCTCCATACAGGCGAAGCACCGGCCGAACACGAGAGTGAGAACATCGGGCATACTCAAAAGCATAATCTACAAGTAATTATACAGTAGCAGTTGGATTAGTTAAAGTAAGCCTTTGGATAACAGGTTGTATAGAGCTGTTGCTGCGCCCCTCCTGCAAGCTTTACTCATCAGGCAGCTAGACGTGTCACTTGCCTGATATGGTGGGTTTCGATGACAGCAGACGCAAAAACGGAGGAGGGGCTAGAAAACGGAGAATTCCAGAGTCACAACAAGACTGAGATAGAGGTGCATGCGCAACTACAACCAAATGAAAACAAACCTAAAATCAAGGAAATCAGGTTCTAAGGATGACGAATCCAGGTGACGTTGCACATCGCCCTCACCGCACCGGCAGGTGTGGTGGTGGTGAGGTGGTGAGGTGGTGAACTGTTCGCTGCAAGGCGTGCACCGGCCCCAGTGATGAGTTGGACAGCAATAGCCAAGCTAGGTAGCCCGACACTGTCGGTGTCGGTGCTGGCCAGCAAAACAGGTAGATGTTCAGGCAATAACGCCGTCAGCATAGTCCATTTTAGGCTTTTGAGGACGCCCAAACATATACAAAACATCCAACAACAAGGTCTATGACATCATAAGCAAACCGGCGGCAACCAGGCTGCGATGCATCGCTGAAGTGTACGATGTATCTTCGCTGCGTTGCCAGCCCCTCCAAATCGTGCCCAAACACCTCGGTCAACGTCATGTGCTGGAGACTCCAAACTGGTTGTCATTAGGTTTGTTGTCTCAGTGCTATCCAAGTTGCAGAGGAGGGGAACAATCAGGTTTGTGGCGATGTTCGTTGATGTGAAAGTTGTGGGTTGTGGGTTTTCTCTATGGAGAGAGCCGTTTTGCTGCGTGGGGGTTGCTATGGCTGTCACCGGTTTGTTGCTTGTCTGTTTGCCCATCGGTTCTGTTGGTGATAGCCAGCCCTTTTGGCGGCTGGATTGTGAAGTAACAGAAGACATAGAAGAGAAAAAAGAAACCAAGAAACAGCCAGGATAAGAGCATCAACGCAGGGAATAGAAAAAAAGCAAAAAAAAAAAAAAAGACAACACCACAATTGTTACAAATGTTGATTAGATACTTATTGATGTGTTTTTGCTGATTGTCTCAACAGCCAAAACGCATGCATCCGACGCTGCTTTTTCCCGCCCGACAGTTGTCGCACTATTCTCTCTTCTTTCACATCCTCGCCGTCTTTTTGATATTGATTATCTGCATTTTTTTCTTTTCTCTGTTTGCTGTGTGCCCAATCCAGGCGGTGAACAGCAAAGTGTGGCGGCCTTGGGGGTGCAGATCGACCCGGGGAAGTTGGTGTGCGTGACGGACTAAGAGTTCTGGGGGAGCGCAGGGAAAGCACAGATCCACAGCCAAGCGGGCGGATGGGGTCGGAACGAGGTGCCGTGAATGGATCGTCTCGCTCCGCGCGCGGACCCTGTCATTTCGCATTCGTACGTACTCCGTTTCCTGGTACTTACCACCAGCGGTACGTACCCAACATGGGAACCGCTGACCCTTGCGAATCCGACGCTCTGGACATTACTTTGGGATGAGGGTTTTCTTTTCCCCGGGTCCTCTAAACCAGCCCCGGAGGGACGACTCTGGAGGCACCGTTAACTGTCTGTGGTTCACTGTCTTATGCTGCCAATGGTTGTTGCTGGTCCAAGACAACGCGTCGACGTCAGCTGGAGGTATCAACGGTTGGCAATCTGAGTAGCGGGAAGGTGAGCGAATGCGCTACAATGAAGGGTGGGCGGTCAGACACCGCAAGTCGGTGCGTGCGCGCGTGCGCGCTCTGCGCGCTCCTGGGTAAAAAGCCTTCCATAAGGGCATCCCGTTTGTCCAAGCGTCTGCGCGTGGGGGGTCCGTCGGGTACCAACCCGATGCGCCGACGTCCAGAATAGAAGGGCAGCCCCGGTTGGGCAGCCACCCAGGTGCGAGCTGAAAACGGTAGTGATAGCCAAACGGAGAAAACGGGCAAAAACGGAGGTCCAAATTTTGGCAGGGAAAAGCGTCCATCCCGACGATGAACGGTGTCTGGGGGAGCAAACCCTGGAAGGTGATGAAAGTGAATCCCTGCGCCGCCCATGCCTCAAATCCTCACTCCCCCTCCCACACTCCCGCTCACACCCTCTACCCTCACACCCGTCCCCCTTGGTTCGAGGCCAACACTAGGATTTCCCCGAGGGATCGTATTTAATTGCCCCACAGGATCCCGTCTTCTGGGTCGCCCTACCCTTGTGCTCATCACAACTGGGTGAGAATATAAGACTCTTGATCCCATCATCTTGGGTTAAAGTCCCTCTTCCGTCTCCATCATCATCACGACCGTCGACGAAGAGACATCATACTCGAACAATCCGAGTCCTTGATCACTCGACACCATCGACACCAGCCATCTACACATACCACTTCACCCACTTACACAACACAATCACGATGTACGGCTCTTCCTACAGCTCATACAGCTCGTCGAGCTCCTCGACCCGTAGCTTCTTCTCTCCCTACAGCTCCCCCACGACGGCTGTCACCACGACTATCGCCATCGACATCGCTCCCAGCCCCTTCTCCACTCAGGCTCCCGAGGCTAGCTGTGCCTTCCCTTCGTGGCCCCGGAGGTCTTCGCTCGGTGGTTGGGATGCGCCTGAGGATCGGCCGTCGTGCTACTTTTCCGATGAGGAGCTTCTCGAGATCGATTCTTTCAGCGAGGACGACCTTTCTAGCCACGGTGGCTCGCCCAACCAGTCGCCCATTCCCCAGCAGCCCCAAATTGACTACGAGGCCGCCAAGCGTCAAGTCCTGCGTATCCTGGCTCTCGAACAGCGTGAGCAGCGCAGGAGGGCGGCGATGATGGGCAAGAAGCGCCGCACGAGCCCGTCCTCCAAGAAGAGCAAGGGCAGGACGGTTTCGATGATGACTCCCATCGCCGAAGCTGATTGAGCGCCCTATCCGCGCGAAATCGCGTGCATATCGAGGCGCATGTGAGTTCGGTGCGGGCCATCGACCACAAGAGCCTCGCCATTGGGTAAGTCACTTTCACCGCTGGACAACCACTCACATGCGAGGGCGGTGCCTCTCCCGACCTTTCCCGATCGTTGCCAAGAATCGATCTAACATGGCAATGCAGAAACACCACAACATGACTCATGCTTTGGTTACCTTGGGAACCTTCCCCATATCCGGGCACATATGCAGATTTCCGACAGCTGTGCCGAGGACAGCCGGCTGTTGGGTTTGGCAACAGTACCCATTTACCCCAGTGTTTTGAATTTTCGGCCCTCTTTTCCCGAGGCGCCCAAAACCTGAAAACCCAAGCAACAAAAACCTGATGAGGCAAAAACCGGCTTCACAAGCCAGTACAGCAAATTTTGCCTTCGACCGGAATTCCAGCGAAAAATCCCTCGGTCAAGGAATTTCGGTAAAAATGCCAGCTTCGGCATTTACCGAGAGATTCCTGCTCTCTGGAACGCGTCCGAGAAGCGAAATTTCTTCCAGACCTTTGGGAGCTTCGACCTGCCAAAAAACGGCGCGTTCCCCGGCAAACCCACCCGACGGATCCGACGCCCCCGCCTTTGACGGGATGCACACCTCAACACCGCCCTGCACGGCGCTGCATTGACATGCAACATGCAGCCCTGTGCGGATGCAAAACTCACCGCCTTTCCAGGGCCCAACGACCAGCAGCTACGGCCTGGGCCTGGAACTCGAAAGCCGACAAATTGCCAAAGCGCGCACCCAGAACACCGCCAGAACACTTTGGCCGGCGGCCCGTTCGCATATCTCGCACAGCACGGACCACCATCCCTAGACGTTTTTGTTTCCTCGGTCCTGTCCCCCGGGCACAGACGGTGTGGGGCGACCAATGGGATCTCATTCAGCTTTCACCTTCTCACCTTGGGGTACAGACGGGTTGCCGGCGCATTTGGTGTGACGCGCTAAGGCATTCAAATTTTTTCACTCGCATCAAACTTTGTCTTTCCTTTTTTTTTTTACCTTCTCTGGCTGGACCGAGCTTTTTTCTTTCTTGGCTACAAACTTTTTATTCTCCGATTTCTTCCAAAACCGGTGTGTGATGGATGATGACAGGTTGCCGAGTTTGGTCGGGTCGGGTAAGCGGGACGGGAAGCAACACACACAACGGCGCCCGTTGCCGTCGACTCCGAGCCTCTCGGCAGTGTCATCTCCGCACTACCGAACACGTTTTTTAATGTTCCAACCGCATGTTGGAAGTTACCTGGTAACCTGGTTTGGGCATTTCTCGGGAACATTGCATTTTGGGAAGGGAAACAAAAAGCAAGCGGGATTTCGGGATTGGAATTTGCATCATTGTCATCACAACGTTAGCATCATCGGCATCATCTGGCGTTTTTTGTACACCTGTCGTTACTGTAAACTGGATACCCCTCAGATACCCTGAAGCATGATACCCCTATGTACTGTCGAGCAGTCAGCAAACGTTTTTTTTGTCTGGATACCAATTTATAGTAGTTAGCAAAGATTTAAACAATATAAAGAATCAGACATACTTGCGCTCCTCTATTGAAAAGTGACCTATGCTTGCAACTTGATACCTTCCCACCCAAATGACGACGCGCAACATGAATCTTGAAGGAGTACTAGGTCCTGGTAAGTACTTGGCCGGGTTTCTTAGCAGGTAATGACTGATTCATTTCACAGGCCCAGTTTAGCATCTTTTCGGCATTTTATGAAACTTAAGCGGACTCATCTACCGTCTAGTCCCTTGTTGCTGCTCACTTCTTACGGTTCACCATCGCAGCTGGTCCGAAACAGCCCAACTTTCCCATCCGTCCAGCGGCTGAGCTGGGAACCCGAGACTTTAGTATTGGCGGCAGCGTACACCAAGCACGGGGCAGAAAATGACAACACCGTCTCATGGCGTAGATCAAGTGGTGTACCAGAAGTCGGATTCTGCTCACTATCCCTTGTCCCTTGGAACCGTAACGGTTGGAGTCTGGTTCCGCCCACAGACAACTTTGGTTCCTTATGATATCTCTGTTCTTAAAGGGGAACTGTCTTAGACTGAGGACCAGTCAAACTTATAGTTCGGATTCCCAGATATCCAACCCAGGAGTTATCACCTGCCTTTTCCTAACCATTCGTTACTTGGTCATTTCTTCCTGGTATGAGCCTTCAGCCAGTCACCTGTCACAAGGTCCCTTTTTTTTTGTCATCGAGGCTGCCTGTGTGTTCCCGTGCACCTGCAGCTAGCCTCACTTGCCTACAATCTTTCTTTCGCCTGCATTTGGTTGGCTCCTCACTGCTGTTATTTGGTCAACGCTGCAGGGTGGCAGCTGATGTCCACTACTCTCCCCCGTGTTTATTGTTCTGGGATAATATCTGCATTCCCGTCATCCACTGACGTCGGCTTGTCATATCTGCTGACCTAAATATCTTGGATAGCGTAAGGAATAAGAAATTTTCGTGGTCAGGAGGATGAGCCAGCAGGCCTATTTAACGCTGCCAAACTGAAGTACCGAAGAAACGCACAACAAGCTTGATTTTAGTCCCCCAAATTGCACTTGATTACCTATCCCTGCATGCCATCCATATGACTTCTGTCAGGAGGTTCTCCGTTGTTCTCAAATAATCACAACGTAGTGTTCAGCCTGTCTTGCCGCGGGGTGTAGGTGTCATAATTCATAGGGAGCTCAGCATCCATATATCCGTGTTCAGTCTACCGGAACGTGAAAAACTGTGTTTTGGCAAGATACGCATTGATGTGCGTCTTAGAGAGAAGCAAACGCAATACATGGCTTCTGCTCTTTATGTCCTAGTTCAAGGAACTACACCAAGGGGCCATCTGCCGGTACCAAGGTTTATGGATCCGGTCGTCTACAATCTTCTAACTCATAAACTTGTCTCCCCCATTACAACATGACCTACAGGGACTAATACTTTGCACTCAGCACAGTGTTTGCGGCGTGCTTCGCAAGGTTCGGAGAATAATTTCTCGTAGTTTCTCTCGGAGAGGGTGATAGTTTCAAGTCAGCCAAGTGAATGTTACAAGATAGCGAGCAATTCTAGAGGGGAAGAGGCCATCTGTTCAAGGTGGCTGCGCTGGTGAAGAACACTAGACATCTGCTTGAGTACTTCGCCACTAGAGCTCAAGCCTAGTAACTTGGTTGAGCTTATATATTTTAACCGATGATATATGATGTCTCTGGCGATCATGGCAAACCAAGCTCTGAACACCTCCAAGACTGAGACTCAGCACCCTTACAGGACTTATACTATGGGGCAGCAAGTCTTGGAAGCAAAGCAAGGTGCAGCCTCTTCATGTAGGAGTATCGAGGTGTTGCTAAGTTGGCAGAACTCGACCCATGCTGTCCCTTGAAGAACTGGAACATATCACTTGGGAGTCAGTTCAGTGGAACAAGATGGTAATCTTTTTTAATCCCGGATTTTCTGGACTTATCTCAAATACCAGGCTCATCCCTTCATATTCATAACCAGAAAGTTGCAACAACTGACAGGAGGGAGTCAGGTTAGGGTCTTAAACTTCTGTTCACTAACCCCTGTGCGCTTCTCCCAGTAGATACAGTACCTCTGTCGCTGTTCAGTTTATATCTTAGTGATGAGGACTGAGCTCTTTCCAACCTGTCTGACAGCTAGGTATAACAATCACTTCCCGTGTTGATCCCATTAAGTTTGACTGGAAGGTAGGTTATGCTTCCATGAACTGATCATTGAGCCATGGCTTCTTTTGGTCTGAGTGCATGCTTCAATAAGAATTAAGTTAATTGTCTTCCAAGAGGCCAATGATCTTCTTTGGCAACTCTTGCTTCTTGAATTTCTTTCCTCATGCTGAACCTCCTCCGCCGGCAGGAGTGCCAGTAATGAGTCATTTTACGTTGACAATGCACCTCCATTGTCAGATCAATACATGTGCTGTCTCGCTAAGTATACTGAAGGACAACCTTGGGTTGATTCGATCTAGTCCACGATTCCAGCTAGCACTAGTGCCAGCTCTATGTATTACAGCGGGAGACAATGGTAGGCATTGGTTTGCCATCCCCGTAATAGATACCATTTTCTTGAGTCAATACGATTCCAATATACTGCGTTGACTTTGTTTCCAACCAGTTTAGGCTTGACATACTTCAGAAGCGTGCCAGAGTCCTGGAGAAGGCAAGAACACGAGTCCCACAGAGCTACTAAAAGCACGTTCCCTCGCCTCCTCCAACATTATTGCGCCTTATTGTCTCTAAGCATTCTGGAGAAGAGCCCTGTCAGTTCCCTGGGTAGCGCTGCTCAACTATCGCTCACAGGTCTTTGTTGCTTCACTGCTGTGGACAGCTGGGTAGACTCCCGCATCGGAAAGACTCTACGGCTCACATCTCATAGATTCTGGTCAGTCTGTGTCTAGTTCCAGGGGCATTGCGTTCCGAAAAAGTTTAGTTTCAACTCTCAACTCCCCAAGGAAACTTTCACTCGCCAGGCAGTGGCACTGTATCTGCTTTCAGAACCGGAAATCTCTTCAACCAGCCACAGAGCATGAAGTTCCTCCCCGAGTTGGCTCTTGCGGAGTGTCTCCTGTCCTTTGTGCAGTTGGTCAGGCGTGGTCCCAGATCGTCATCGTCGTTTTAGCTCATTGAGATAGGCAGCCGACGTACAAGTTTGGGGCTTCAACAAGTCCATTCAACCCACTTCATGATCAGCTGATGATTCTTGACATCACCTCGTCAGTGCACTTCTTTCGTTGAAATCATGACAGATCCGGAGTGGTCTAAGCCACTATTACCAACGGCCTAGCCGTATTCAACCTGGGGCGTATTCCTGCGCGCTCCCTCAGCTGAAGTCGTGATCAATGCCATCTGTATCTTGAACTGACATCACCAACAGCATCGCAATACAGCGCACGATGGTCTGTCAAAGATCATAAATGGCTACAATGGCACGCAAGGTTGAGCAGTACCAGTGTGACGAGCAATACTCCGCAGTAACGACCCGGCCTACAAAGCAGGCCAACAGTAACAACATCACAACCGCCGGCTGATAGTCGCTGACGAGATCTTGCTTACAAAGCAATTTGGCCCTCATGCATTATATGAGAAGGAATAGTGAGTGTCATGGTCTTGGCGGCGTGACCAAAACTTCACGCAGGCGCCTGCATCAAGCACACCTCCTCAACCAGCAATGCAGCACACCATCCTGTCTTTGGACATAACAGTAACCCACCATGGCCGACCGCAACGGCCATACACAGGAAGGGAAAAGGAAAGCCGACCTGCCTCGGCGGGAGGAAATCCACAAAAGCCACAAGTCATGCACTGTTGGGGGGAACTTAGCCTTCTCGGGCTGAGCGGAGAGAATCGGAGGTCTCGATCTCAATTAGACAGAGCAGCATCTTCCTTCTTTGAACCACGATCCCCGCAAAAAAAGGAACCTGCTGTGGTTTGTGAATAGACAAGATCCCCCGTACCAAGATGGAGAGGTCTCGAGGTGGGGAAGGATCTCCACAAGCTTTCGATTGGAGGGGTAACGATAAAGGAATCGCACACAAGGTTTCCTCTTCGTGCCTCAGATAGGATAGCATAACCGTGGAGATCAGAGTGGGCCTGAGGTTCAGCCTCAACCATGCATGGATGAGATGCTGTGAGGGGAAGCTTGGCTTCGGAGGTGTGATCCAGACGACGCTAGCCCAGAAGCATCGTGATGTTGATATTGACAACAATGGATGGGTGGGAATCAACACCCCCCCCATTCAATCACACTAGGCTAATAAGTGGTAACCAAACTGTCAGCTACGGAGATATGGAAAGATTTTGACATGCTGTTCATCTCTTATTTCATGCCGTCGCTCCTCTGATCGCATGTCTGAGTGGCGAACCAGGAACAGAGTGGCATTAGGCTGGATCGAGGGAGCGTTAAGATGGACGGATGCAAGCACACGGCACAGAGCCGAGCAAGGTATCAATGGGCTGCAGCAAGGGCAATACTATGGTAACCATCAAGAAGAGCATCGCAAAACTTTCGTGAAACAAAACATAACAATTGAGATAGACAAGAGCATGAACCCCCCCCCTCTTGTGCCTTTCTCAGATCAATACATCGCCACCGTGGATCAAGCCCATAATTGGCCACAAAACCTTCCGTTCAACCCTCAATACCCACGGTGTCCCGTCTGAGAGCACAATCCTTCGGCTGCCACAGTGACGACAGCAACTATGACGATGAGAGGGGAGAATAACGCTTATCTTCTATTTGAGCAGGGGGCCCTGTCGAGCAGTCAGCTCGGAGCCAGCCCCGGCCCGTGATCACTCGAATCAGCAGGATGATCGACCCGCGAACGCATGCCACCAAGAGCTCAACACTTGCGTAGCGAGGGCCACGACTCCCTTTTAAAAGAGTGTGATTCAAGCCCGTCTGCAGTTGACGTCAAGTTGCGGCAGCGCCACAATCACCCAGTGAGGCGATGGGGCGCCGCATGGGTTCCCCAGTGCGAATCTGATATGACATCAAAATAGAGGGGAGGCAATTCCAAACTTCACCGAGCTCTGATGTTTACTGTTGCTGTTGTCACTGTTGGCATGAAGAGTGGTTGGGATGGTGAGCTAGTGTGATATTTCGCTTGGAAGCAACGATACTAGGTAGTTTAAGAAGAGCTACTTTAACTGCTGACTTAACGAGCCCCGCCTTCGATGGGCAGAAGAGCGTGGAGAGCTGTTAGGAATAAAAAGACAACTCTTGCATCGGAGCAGTTCGTTCGGCGACCTGCACATGCGTACATCCAATCAAGGAAAGACGCTTGGGATCCTTTCGCAGAAATTGCAACTATGTTAAAGGTACTGAAGCCAGGATATGCAGCACAGAGGTATATCTGCTTCTATAACGGGTGAGACAACAGACGGGCGGTGAAGCTGTAAGTGGACCAATATAAGAGGCTTTTGGATGCGAGGATCTTGGGAGCTTGCAATGTCATATGCAAGACTTGGCCTGGAGTTACCTTACCTAGAGTGCCCAAAGGTAGAAAATATTGGCAAGAGAACCGATGAGATGGCGGCTCCCGAGGCTTGCTTCACTCTGTTACACAATCACCTCTGACAGGGATAACACGAAAATAAAGGGAATCGAGACCCGAGACCTACAGTATGATGAGGTGCAGGATGGAACAGAGATCCAGATTCACACTCACTGCTTTGATGCTCAAAGCGCCGGGGGGAAGAGGAGGGTGAAGGGGGGGGGGGCCGCCGGGATCAATGCTGGGCAGCGACGGTATGGTTACGCAGGCTGGTAGGGTTGGGAGTTTAGTGTATTCGGGGAACATATCCGCACAAGACGTGCGGTGACTCGATAAGTTGCAAGCCGCAAACGGCGAACTCTGGAATCCATACCAATTGAGGAACTCCCGCGAGGAAACAGTGGCGTGATGAGGATGTTGCCAATGACCCAATGACCCACGGCAGCTCTAAGCACAAAAGTGCCTAATCTTGCAGAGTGCAAGAACCAAAGGTGCAATTGGGCGTCCAGGAGAAGCAGCTCCAAGTGTGAGGGGAAGAGGCCAATCGGCGGACAACTACCGCTCGCACAAGCCCACCAAAGGCGCGTGTGAGACCGAGAGAGCATGGATGCCATGGAACGATGAACTGCTGCTTGGTTGAAGGAACGCTCCGCTTGGATAATCCGTAGTGTAGGTACTTTTGATTAGCAACCCGTATGGTTGCGTCGGTCGGACTGTTCAGGGCAATTATGCCGTCGTCGCCAATTACAAGGCAAATCGGCTATCCCCTCCATCATCACCAGTGCCATGATGGCACTCCATCACATCGTGGGTCTGGGCCTGGGGTCTGAGGTTGCCATGTGCAAGGTCACAAACATGGCTGACGATGTGCCGTGAACTGAGTGATGAAGTAGAATCCTGGCTGTCACAGCGGGTGCAATCCACACGCGCGCCGTTGCAAAAGGGTTAGGCGTGCTTGAGCCAGGAAGCTAACCTGGCTTGAGATGCGTGGTGTGGCTGGGAAGGATGAAATATTGAACTAGAACAAGAGGGCAGGACCTGGGAGCTGATCAATAGAAGAACGGCAGCAACTGGCAAAGCTGAAGAAGAAGCGCCAGGACAGGGCAGGCAGGGCTTGGCTTGGCTCATCCACAGCGGGCTGAGATCATCGATGTCAGGCTGATCCCTGCACAAAGCATGGAGTGAAAGGCGCAAACCCTAGGAAACTGCCGTCCGGCCCCGCTTTCCTTGCGCGGGAGCGATGTTCCAAGCTCTTCCCGTCGGTCCCGCTTTGACCTACTCGGGGCCTCCCCGGTCCGAGAAGCTTGAGATCAGATTCCCTTGCCAGATCGGGCATGATTTGTGACATCAAACCATTGGCTTCCCCGCCGCGCATGCTTTGGATGAGTTTGAAGTCCAATTTTTGACCAAAAAAAACGAATTTTTTTGGTGCCTCGACAACTACGACGCCATTGGTATCTGGGCTTTGTATTCTTTGTGATCTCGACTCGTCGGTTCATTTCTTCACTTTCTGTCAATTGGCCATTTTCCCAATCAACGCCGTCTCGGAATACGCGAGGTATGCCCACCAGCAGAACGCTTCTGAGCCCCCGCGGCCGTGTTACTCGGGGAACGACCGGAAGACAACGGCGTCGAGCCTCTTCACGCTTGTCCAACCTCAGGTGACGACTAGTGCGACCATCACAGCGTTCCCTGCCCTTGGATCCTCCATGGGTGACACTGTCACTTTCTAAAATAGCTTCGAGAAGAGCACTCACCTACGGATTACACCACCAGAGCGTGTTGCGACTTGCGGAGTAACACTGGTTTCGTTTGTTGTTTGCAGACAAACCCGCAGGGTCGCGGCAACTCCAGACACACTGCATCTGCAACCACTCAATTCTGTGTCTGACAACAGCTCCCTCCTGCATCGCCGCATGTCAGGTACGGGAGGTATAGTGGAGAGAGTGGGGGAAGTAAAAAAAAAAAAAAAGGCAAGGCAAGCTGTGGCAAAGAGCTCTGTGCCTTCGGTGCATGGGCTTCGAGGAAACACAAACCCGACCACCAAGAGGCTAGCCGTTCCAGCAGTCAGGAACCGGCATCCATCCCTCAGCAGGATGGAGACATGGTCATCGTCTTGTCATCAGTATGGCCTTGCAGCATGGTCACAGATTGGGCCTCGCCTGCGCAGCTCGGTATCGTCTCGGAACCTCCAACAGGAGGCTTCTTGGCTGGAGAATTGCCTTAATAAGACGTGGAAATAAATGATGGGCGTCATTGTGGATAGCTTAAGGTGACCATTCAGGCACTAGAATTGTGTTGGGTTTCATCGGCTGCGAGGGCGGCCTGCCTGCGTGTAATGTAAGCGGTAACTTAGTTGGCTTCTGCAGTCTGCAGTTTACAAGTCTCAAAACACATTCGGCGAGAGACACTGTCAGAAATGGATGTGTTTGGCTTCAACAGACCTCTCCAGTATCATGTATAAAACTTGCATAACAGTGCTCGATCAGCTCCACAACAACTGATATCAACATTCCAAGGTAGGCACGTGGTGCTGTTGGCAAGGAACGCCAAATATCAAAGGAAGAATATAAGCTTCCACCCATCATCCCGTCCCATAGGACCAATCAGCAGCGAAAACGGCACGACCGGGCCACGACGGATAGCTTCGGAGGTCCCTGTATGTTGTGTCTTCGTCGCTATTGGGAACTTGGTGATGCATCTCAATAACTGACAGCGGCCACGGGAGCCTGTGAGATGGTCAAATACGGGCGTGCAGTAAACTCTGATGTATGTCCAACAGGTTCGGGAAGGACTGCTTGGATGTTTGAGGCAATCCGTGGCAAGTTATCTGAGGTAGGTCTCCTCAGCAGTAAGTGCATGCAGGTTGTCTGGCCAGGACTGTATGGGGCTTGCACCACAACAGATCCGCAAAAGGAATGTGCATCAGAGTTTGAGGGGTTTCAGAATCTGAGTTCTCGAAGTTCACCTACAATGCAGGTTCCTCAGATAACTTCCACTCGTATTCAAGCAGAACGGCTCCGGATATGATGTGTCAGGCTTCACTGCATCATGACAAAACCAATGTGCTGTGCACATTGCCCGTCTTTCATCCTGATAGGCATTTTCAGTCCGAGTCTTCCCTTAGCGAGGTTTGGATCATCGAAGTAAGGGTTTTGCAGAACCCTGAAGGAGGAGATATTGTTTTCAAGCGCGGGGCTAACCGGCCAGCTGCTTCCCTTTGCCTAACTAGTGTAGGTAAACTGCTTGAGTAAAGGCTGGGGCATCCTGAGTTTGAAATTTCTCCTAATCTGGAACTTTTTCGAGACGGTTTTCGGTCGAACCAGCGATGACGTTATAACTAGTCAGAAGCGGGAGTTTCAGCTCCCGTCCAAGACAGCCCACACCTCGATGTCGAACCTGTGGCCAACTCTGGATGTTAGACCACGTTGCGACCATAGAGCTCATGGCAGGAGCCTCAGTATGCGCAAATCTTTGTTCTGCGCTTTTTTCCTTTTTTTTTGTGAAAGATTCGAGATAAACTCGGACTCGATCAAAGACAGATGATGCTTCCCAAGCCAAGAACAATGGATAATACCGCAGAAGGCATCGAAAGATCGCGGACGGGATTGGCGACAGAATCCCTGTCACCTTGGTGATAAACATTTTGATTGGTTCGTTGAGTAGGGGACTGACGGCCAATCACCCGGGAGGGCGCTTAATTCCCTTGGCTTCTCCACACCTTCCCCCGCCGCTGACCCACTCTCGTGCTTCCCCCCACAGCCTAACCGCTGACCTCGATTGAATCGCACGCCTTCTGCCTTCGACAACAGTTGAACTGTAGAACAGGAGCAAGAAATTCTCCCCAGACTTTTTCCTGGCCGAAAACACGTTTAACCTGATAGACATGCTTTTGTGTTGCAACCATAGAAAACACCATGAGATCCCGTGATTTCGTCGCCTGGAAAGCCACACTTCGCTCAACAGGTGCTCCCGTCGTTAAGTTACATTGCTGAACTTTTTTTCTCTTGTTTCACCTGCACATTCGCACCGGCCGATAAACGAACGGCACGGGTGCTGGATTGCGGGACACCGGTCAAGCTAAGCCCTCGCAGCCCTTCACCTGCGGGTTGCTGCCACTGGGCACTAGAGACAGACCCTGATCGGCTTCATTGACCACAGCTTCCCAAACCTTCACCTGGCAAAGAAACTGTAACGATGATCCTTTGAACATTGGCATTGCTGTTTGGACGTTGGTAGTTATGTAGCGCCAAGCAACAACCACTGTTTGGATATCCTGAAGAGCGAACATTGCCACAAGCTAAACTATAGCACGTGTACATGCGGTACAGCCACTCAACAAACCAGCCCATTCTTATGATTTTCACGGTCATCGACCTAGTTCAGGCCCAGTTTGACATCGTTAGTGACTTGATCCGTCTTGCCGTCGCCAGATCTCCTTTCCCCTGGCTGCTTAGCCCCGAAACGGCCTGGGTCCTATATTGAAGCCCCTCCATCCAAGCTGGCAGAAAGACCGTGAGAGAGGTATCCCAGCATGCACTGGCCTATTTTGAAGGACCGACAAACTTAGCACGCATTATCTGAAGAACACTGGAATGACAGAAGATGCTGAATTGCGCTTGCATGAACTCGCAAATCCAACAATTCGTGAGAGGGTTCACAGGCACCTAATTATGGCAGAAATATTGGACGTGTACCATGTACGGCGGATGCAGGCCAAGCACGGTCGAAGCGGTCCGCTGCAAAGCACAGTCCGAGTCCAGGTTTCTTGGTCCGCCAGTGACAGGTTGGTGTTGAAGTTGCTTTGACTCCTGAGAGCCAGGGTCTTTCCAGCCCAAGAGTAAGAAGCATTTTTACTCGTTAAACTTCCAACCCCCCTGCTCGCCGCTAGTGCCGCCCCTGGTTGGAGGCGCATCTTGCCATCTGCATTGCCATGCAGGCCCTCCCCCGCGGCCTAAAGAGAGAGGGGTCTAACCGACCTGCACCAGCTCCCGGCTTTTGCACAATGCTTTCTCCTTGGAAGCGAAGAAACAAGCTGTCCAGTGAATCGAAGAGCTTGCGAAGGTGTGTGGGGATTACCGGGGAACAACCAAACAAGGTTTGGCTGACCGAGGGGGAAGCCGGGCAAGATATGGCTCCTTTCTACTTATATCTTCCAGCAGAGAGGGGTAGTCTCGGCGGCTGGCTTACTGGCTTACCAGTTTCTCAGTTACATGTACCTGGGGTATTTTACCTTGTGCGTCATCGGGCTCAAGTACGGAATACCTGTCTTGCAACCCCGATAGTTGAGCGCCTAGGTGTGTTTGGCCCCAGCCAGTGTCTTATTTTCCCGGCACACCCTCTTAACGGCCCTGCACTTCTCCTCTCTTCAGTTACTTCCTGCCGGAACGAAGGGAGGGCAGAGCAGGAGAAACATCAGAACAGCAGTTCTGCGGAACCGAATCTTGCTTACAGACTTCCACACACACTCTCTGCCGGCGACGTTTGGTCCTGCACCTACTACCTACCAAGGTAAGGCACATACACGCCCAAATTCATACAACCTACTACCGCTGCCGTTGCCGCTGCTGTTCCCGGTTCTGGTGTTGCTGCTGTGTTCGCATACGCTCTTTTGCCGCACAACAAGCGCCGAACGACATCCAAAAACCCTTACGCCCCTCCTCCCCCTTAGCTGAGGAGTGAGCAGATGTGTATGGAGCGAGCCAGTGATTTGGCCCTGCACACCTTGTCATTTGCCGCCCCTATTCAGTTACTGGAAGGACCCCTATCACTCTGCGTCAACGGCGGCATCTGTGGCTTTCGTCCCCTGGCTCCTGGCTCCAGAAGCAGAACCGTCATGAATCTTTTTCATTGACGTTTCGCATTTTTCCTTGTCTTGTCTTTCAGTCTTTCCTTAAATCACATACCATACTCCTTGACCTCCATATAGACTCCATCATCTCGCTCCTGGACTCGATCTCTACCATCATCGTGAGTCCTTAGCTATCTGCTAACAACCGTGTCCCTCTCGACAGCGTCGATGAACAGTATCCGAGCACGAGAACTGTGACGGCCGTCTGAAGCTCGTCTTCCCCACCTCTCTCATCGGCACATGTCACGATATTGCTTGCAGGTCCGGACTTCATAGGGGCACAGAGAGTGGAGGAACTTACCCGCGTGAGCGGAAACCGACATCTACGTTATGGTCTGGGGTCGGATTGTGTAGCCTTGCCACCCGTCCTGCTTCGCCGCTGTGCACAGAGGGTGTAAACACACCCTTGCTTACCTTTCGGTATGTTCTCTACGCTCTATCTGACTGCAGATTATCCACATATGCCTTTGCCTCAAGGCCTGGTCCTTCGTCGATTGCTTTTTTGCACGGGCAGAGAAGACTCTGTGGACGGGGAACGCTGGCGGATGCATTGGCGAGCTAGGCAGGCAATGAAATCGCTTTTGGACGCTCTTCCTCATGCAAACAACCGGCACTAATACGGTGTTTCTAAGACCATCAGAGTCTAGTTAGTGATCCAGAAAAAGAAGAGAACCACAACAGGAAGAAGGAGATATATCTAGGCCAGATACACCATCTTTCTTACCGCCGAGCACCATGTCAGCTGCTCATACCTCACGCAGCCGTGCGAGTTCAAGCACTCCAGCCCACGACAAAGGACGGCACGTTCATGTGCGCGGCTACGCCATGGCATCGCCTTCCTCCTCTAGACATAATCCTATCCGACGTTACTTCGAGCCATGCGCCGCCACAGCTTCTATGTTTCTTTATGCCCAGGGCACTTCGGTCGTATGTTGTAATCATGATACCCTAGCGATTGAACGGCGGTTTGCTCGGCACTCAGAAGAAATCCAACTGTTAGCTGTCGACAATCACAGCGACATTGGTGCGGGGAGATTAGTCGTCAGCTATGATGCTGGCCAGACGGCCATCGTCTGGGACCTGCTCACAGGAGACGAGATTGCCCGCTTTGTCAGTTATGAACACATAACCTGTGCGGCGTGGATGCGGGACGGCAACGTTGCTTTTGGTATGTGTGATCTCCATGGACATGTCTTGAGAAAAAAAAATACCGGCTAACTGGCAACAGGCAATACGCAAGGCAATGTGATCCTTTTTGAGCCTACTACATCCGAGCACCTTTCTACAAGGACACTTGATCAGATACCTGTCACAGCCATATCACCACATGCCGACTGCAGGACTTTCGCGATCGGGTATGTGTGGCTTACTTTGTTTCCCCGAATTGCGAATGCTGACCTTTCCCAGCTACCAGAATGGCTCGCTCTTGATTGCGACCCTCCAACCTCGATTTACCATCCTCCACAACCTAACTACCTCAAGAGGGCCGTCCCCGATTGTGACGCTTTCGTGGCATGCCTCTTCCGCTCGGGCCAAATCCGACATGTTAGCAGTGCAGACGAACGACGGCGATCTGCGAGTGTGGAGCGTCCCTAAGTCGTACAGCAAATGACGATCCGGCCAAGGTTGTGCGCATCCTCAAGAGGACTGAGAACTACGTGGTTGGCCCGAACTGGGCGGCCTGGTCAAAGAACGGCCGGATCATTCAGTACTCGGAAGGGTAAGTTGTTTCTGCTGCTTGCATATCTTGCCCGTACAGTAGATGGCTGAGATGAGGGAAAAAACAAACCAACAGTGAGACAATCTCGTGGGACGTGCGGACCAAGCACGTAACCTTGGACGTGGTCCCGACTCTTGATGTAGTTCGGGGCCTCGCCGTCTACGGCCCGGATGCCGTCCTCTTCACCCTGGGCGCCAACAACACCGTCCAGCAGTTCAACCTAAGTGCCCCCATTTTGATGGTCGCCAATGTCCAGCATCCTGCGCCGCTGCTGCCGCCTTCGCCGCCTATTTCTCTCGAATCGGAGGAAAAGACGCAGGCTACGGCTTCGGAGAGCGAATCTAACGTCCAGATCGCGTTTCGTCCGTCCGATGTGTCTGAGTCAGAAGATGACAATAGGTTACCCCTGGCACGCCACTTGCAGAACACTAGCAATGCGGGGATGTGCCGTCCGACAACCCCGGCTTCACATATCAGTCGGTCTAGCGTATCGATCTCGTCCTCTACTTCCCAAGTGGCCGCTCGGAGATATCAGGCATCGGTTACCTCGCGAGGCCTGACCGAAAACACGTACATCTCCGCCGGCTCGTCTCTCCATTCCGGGCACCCGCTCCACTGTGAGAGGGAGCCGATGTCGACAACAAGCTCAATCTCAGTCGGAAGCTCACTTCGCCATCAAGTCCACAAGCCATCTATACTGCGTCATGAGGTGCCCCGTAATCCCGACGACGCCAAAGTGACGGACCTGTTCAAGTTCACCAGGGCTAGACTCTCCGATATCCCTTACAAGGCACCTTACGCGCTGGAGAACGGTCGCTTGACGCCGGACGAGCTGCGTCGGCAGATGCTGAGCACCATTTTCGGTTGGAACAAGGACATCGAGGAGCTTGTTCGCGACGAGATGTCCCGCCATCCGCTGGGTTCCACGAACCGTATCCTGCTCGCTAAGTGGCTCGGCGATATCAGCACTGATGTGATGGCCATGGGTTCCGAGAAAATGACTGCGTCTGACTGGATGCTCTTAGCTCTGAGCGGCATCGGGAGCGCGTCTGGCCAGCAGAAGCTGGGTCGTGCTTATGTGCAGAGACTCCTGGAAAGTGGCGACATCCATTCGGCGACTACTATCTTGATCGGCCTGGGCGACTACAATGATGCGATCGAGGTTTATGTATCTCACAAGAAGTGGATGGAGGCTCTCATTGTGACCTGCTTGTTCTACCCGCAAGCCTGGGAGCGTCAGTCGCAGATTGTGAAGAAATGGGGCGAGTGGGCGGTGCAGCATGGCCAGCAGCAACTGGCTATTCGATGGTAAGTTTTATATATATAACATGAAAAGAGGAGGAGAGGTGGGGTTGGGAAATAAGGGACAAGAGGAGGATAACTAACTCGAGTCACAGCTTCGCTTGCACGGATAGCGGCCGGGAGCCAAGCGAGCCATGGACATCGCCGTCGGCCCAGCAGCTTGACTTCCCCAATATTGTCAAGGGCCCCGAGCTTGCCAGCCCTCCGCTCTCTCCGCCGGTGATTAACCATGGACCTCAGCGGAATGTTGGCAAGAGTTCGGCGTTGAAGCTCATCACTTCCTTCGGGGATTCGAACGCAAAGGCGAAGTACTTTGGGCAGATGACCGACGATGGCAAGACCCCAGTTGCGGGAGGGACGACGCCGATTCTGGAGTCTGCTCTCTCACCAGGCGGCGAGCCGACAACAGCCATTTTGCGAGGCAACCGTAGCGCATTCAACACTCCAGCCTCTGCACGGCCGCCGATGGGCTTCAACCGGCCACGTCTGCCGTCGATCGGTGAATCATCCCCTGACCGCGTTATCTTGACCGCGGTGATGCCGCCTTCCCGCGACCCCTATGCATCCGCACAGCATTCCGAGGACGCAATCAGAAACGCTGAGGTCACGAGGCCCAATACTGCTAGTCCGAGGCTGGTCAGGGAGCCCAAGCGGGCCCCATCACCGTCCGCATCGGCCATGGCAGCTCCCATGGATCCCAACAGGGACAGGAACGGTTCACGCAGCCGGATTCCCGAAGGAGTTGATCTGTCGCTGAAGACGCTCAACGATGACGTGGCTCGCGAGGATGTCACGTCCCCAGAGCCATCTGGACAGTCATCTACTCACCGGTACCACTGGCCGAAGCGCAGAGGTCCTGGCTCCGTTGCCAGCTCTGTCTCGGCAGCATCTAGCGGCGCAAGTCGCGCTCGCGGGTGTCATCACCCTGGCAGAAGCCTGGACGAGTACATCCACAGCCTGGATGCTGCCAGCAGCACCAGCAGCATGCATAAGGGCCGGGCCGGTAGTCGAGATCCCAGCTTGTCGCGTGATCGTGATACGTCGAGGGAGCGTGGTCGACCGCTTATGCGCGGCTTCACCCCCAAGGGAGGAAAGCGATCGCCAAAGTCTCCTGTGCCCATGTCGCCGGAGGATCTTATCAACCTGTCAACGCCGAGGGAGGATCTGGAACAGTTGCATCACCATCAAGATAAGTTGATCGACGTGTCCAACGACGAGATGGAGATATCCCGAGAGCCAAGCACGGTCAGGAATGCGGGCTATCGCGATGGCTCGGCAGTGAGGGCGGCCAGCCAGATCCGCACAGGTGCTTCGTCTCGTGCAAGCAGCCGTGCTCAGCGCATCTCGCCGCCATTGAACCTGCGTGGGAGGTCATCGTCGCGCGAACCGTCAGGAAAAAAGTCGCCAAACTCTCCTCAACCCATTTCCTCTCTCGGGCCGCACTATTATGGTTCTGAGGATGAGGAAGACTACCGGAGGGCGGTTGAGGAGCAAGAGCGGTTCCGCCAGAAGCACAGCAGGAGCACGAGCAGGACTGGCCGCGGAGCTGAGGGTATTACTTCGCCGGTGTCGGGTCACGATCCCTTGTCGGCCCAGTCGGGAGGTCTTCGCAGGAGCAACTCGCACGCAGGGACGAACACGATGCGCTCGCAAGTCCAGACGCCTGCGCCGATGCAACTCGTCACGGATAGCTCAGGTGATCTCAAGGTCATCAAGGACGAACGGCAGCTCAAGAAGGAGGCGGCTGCTCGCGAGCTGGAAGAGAGGAGAAAGTCCCTGGCCAGGAGGCCGTCTGCTCCTCCAATTGTGCACCCCGACCAGCTTACTGCGCAGGCTAAGGATAAGGTACAGCAGCCACAGCAGCAACAGCAGGCCCCTGAGCTTATGTCACTCCCGAGCACGACATACGTCCCTCCGAAGAAGGAAGACCTGCCGTCACGCAGCGCGAGTGTCGACCCAAATGTCGGTAGGGGCATGTACGCCAGCCGTAACGGTCCTCCGATTGGGCTGCCCGCGACCCCTCGGGCTATGCGTCTTGCCATGGAAGCTGAGGCGCATCGGAACAACATCAAGATGCCCTCGATCGGGCAGACCCTTACTCAGGCTACTTCTGCACCGCCGTTCCGCCCATATGCGGAGCGTGACCGTCAGTCTCCTAAGAAGTTTGATCGGGATAATAACAAGGACATCCCGATGCTGCTCCCGGCCACTGTCTACACCCCGCCATCCAATAACCAGCGGCTCGCAGCACAGATCAGCCGGTCAATGTCTGCTCCCCCACAGAATTTGGTGATGCCCGAAAGGGCAAGCCGCAGGCCATCTCACGACCAGAGCAATGCTGGTTTTGCCGGCAGCAGACGGCCGTCGCATGACCAGAATGCCTCCAACAACAATAACATCACTCCCCCGTCCCCACCTCCTCCTGTGCCCCCGGTGCTTAAGGAGCTCCAGCACCTGGCGACCCCTCCCCCTCCGCCACCGCCACCGCTTCCTCATCTCGCCGCCTCTAACGCTCCCAAGCCCATCGTCTACGGCGGCAGCTCAGGCCTGATCGAGATCGTAATGGAAGACGAGTCCGAGCAACAACAATCCCACTCTCCCGGCACTCGGCCTACATCCCCGCTCAAACAGGTCAACAGCTCCCCACCATCTCCTCCTTCTCCTCCTCCTCCTCCTCCTCAACAACAACAACAACAACAACAACAACAACAACAACAACCACCACCACAACCACAACCACAACCACAACCACAACAACAATCACAACAACAACCACAACAACAACAACCACAACAATCCCAGCCTCAGCCCATCCCAGTCGCGATCCCTCTCCGCGAAAACACCGTTCCTATCATCCCGCCCCCGGCACCCCCTTCGCGCGGACACAACCGTGGCCGCAGCAGTACAGATAACAGCATCGGGGCGAGGATCACACGCGCGACGGAACGGATGAGGTCGGTGAGCAGGAGCCGTGGAGCGCAGAGGGAACGGGAGGTGCCCATCTCGGTACAGGTGTCAGCTCCGTATGAGAGCGTACCACCTATGCCGGTACAGATGCAGATGCAGACGCAGGTACAGAACCAGGTATTTGAGAAGGTGCAGCAGCAGGTGGCACAGGCGCAAGCAGGAGGGGAGTTTAGGACGGGATTGAAGCAGAGTGAGATGATTTGAGTAGAGTTGGCGAGGGTTTGGATATGCTTTTTTGGATTCTTTTCCCCTTTTATTCTCCTTTTCTTTTTGGATTCGATTCGGATTGGGGAAGAGCTGCTATTTCTTGGGAAAGGAGGTTCTTCGTTTCGTCATGCCGGTTATGTTCGAAGTGGGTTGGTTGGTTGATTGGTTGGTTGATTGGTAAGAGAAAGGAATGGGTTTTGGTTCTTGGATATTTGCTTCAGTTCATGTGCAGGGCCTACCCACAACCAACTATCCAGTTATCCGGCTATCCATATCCCAGCATTACTCCGTTGGCAGCGCGGGCTTTTGGGATCTCGTTTGTTGTTTTACGTTGTTTCATTCGGAGATATACCTTTTTTTTCAATTACATCGTAGGGGAGGATGGGAGAAGAGGCGTATGGTGAAGGGAAAGTTGATAGGGAGAAGGGTAAACGGAGTGTCAAGGACTGGATGGTCGAAAAAAAAAACAACAAAAGATGAAGGGAGGGGATGATGAGTGATTGGGAGACTTTTGTGCATTTCATGACTGTCCTTCATGTACTTGTTGTATTGAGCACCTACCTAGCCATGGTAGCTTTTAGCTTCTCTTACATTCACTTACATGAGAATTATTTACTACTTTTTTTTCTTTCTTTTGGCTGCCCACTTCTAACTGGTTCTTAAGTTGAAAAGGGGGAAAGCCTTTGGACAGATTGGTTGGACCAGGAGATAAAAGTTGGAGGATACATTGCTGCCTCACGGCACGGTGTGACATAGGTTTAGGCTTTTAGGTTTTCGAAGTTTTTGAATGGACAATATTTCTCATTTTAAGCGGAGTGTGAAGTGATAGTAAGATTTTTGTTGATGTAGAAGTGTCTGCAGCGGAACGTTTGGAGCTTGCTCTGCCGAGCTGAGGGAAGACCTGTGTATCACTGGCACCAACCCAAACCGTCAACCTGTTCGACTGCAAGCGTTCAATCACTTTTGCCATTTTAAACGGACCATCCGTAATAAAAAGAAACGCAGTATCACACTCAGCTCATTCAGAGGAACATTTTAATGTATGATATAAAAAAAGCAAAAATGGAGTTGGCCTCTCCATCTCGCCGCTCTAACCCAAACCCCCAGTGATCGTCATCCAGCGCGCCACCCGACGGTGAAGATGTCTCTGCGGAGTGAAGCCTCCCTGAAGTGTCATCTTCATTGCTTAGGGCCAAGCGCAGCAATCGCAGGCTACCCGTGCGAGTGGATGGCCACCGCAGGGTTCGTGCTGGGCGCCACTGGGGGGTTCTGATGGTAATGGGTGAGAGACGACGAGAAAATCGAGCGCCTCCTTAACCAAATTGACCATTACAGCCGTTAGTTGTTTGTGACCAAACACTCCATTATAAAGCCCGCTTCTGTCTCGCGGCCAACGCACAGGCTCAACCCTAACCCTTAACTCTTGAACTGCCCAATGCGGGGCTCAAGCAGTGTCAGCGACAGCTCCTGGAGCTGCCAACATCGCGACCCCAGCAATCCATCGAGATCAGGTCCCACCTCACTGTCCCACCGCATCTAGTCCCCTGCCATTGCTTTTGCGAGTCGTTTTGCCAAAACAACCGTCCGACCGCTCTTTTACGACTCATTCTCACGACAAGGGGCCGGCGAAGACAGACGCATTTCAAACTTGACTGGATCTGGCCGGAAATAGTACGAAATCTGCTTCTCTCGAAACACAACCCCTTCCGTATCCTATCCTTGACCCAAGCGCCCGTCTAGCACTGCCTCACCGCACTCCTGGGCCCGACCCCTCTCTGTGAACTACAACCTACCTCCCTCTTCCAACACATTTCCCTCTAGAACCAGATACCCAATTACAGCAACCACCATGTCCATCATCCGGGAACACACCCAAGCCACGCTGACCGACATCTGGCGTACGATCGACATCGACGCGCTGACGGAGGACTCGTCGGTGAACTTCCCCGTCTCAACTCTCGTGCCGCCGACGGTGCGCGAAGTGACGGAGCCCGAGGCCCGACAAGTGGCTACCCAGGTGCGCCAGCTGCTGCGGGGGGGCGACGCCGAGGGCGCGCTGCGCCTGGCCCTGGAGAACCCGGTGTATGCGACGCCTACCGGCCACGAGCTCGCCCGCGAGGTCCACATGCAGACTGTTGTCGAGGTACTGCAGGGGATTAAGGCGAGTGAGATGAACGGTGTGCTCAAGAGCATTTATGCTAGCCCGGGGGGGAGTGAGTGTCTGGATGTTTTGATGAAGTATCTGTATGTTTGTCCCCCTGCTTTCTTACGGGTAGTGCGTGAGTGTTGAGGCCCAGGGGACTGACGGTAATACATTTGTAGGTACAAGGGCATGGCCTCCGCAGGCTCCGGCAGCGCACCAAAGACGCCTACGCGCGTGACTCCCCAACCGACCGGTATCCCCAGCCAGTTTGCGCCGCGGCCGGGCGCCAACCCCGAGTCAGTTGGTGCGGCGATGAGCGTCCTGCTCAGCTGGCATGAGAAGGTAGTTGAGGTGGCCGGTCTTGGGTGCATAGGCCGTGTCATGACCGACTTTAGGAGGGTATAAGAGAACATAAATATAATAATTGGTTGCTGGCTCGCTGTATGATTGCACGAGGACATTAGTTGCATGTTGAAATGATTGTTATGGACGTTTATAGACCTTTATTTTTCTTCTTCTTTTTTTTTTTTTCCCCCCCCAATGAAGACACCTTTTGGTCATCTTCCCCCAGCTAGTTTTGAGGTAACGCGTGTGAAAAGAACGCCCAGTATGCTATCTCCAATTTTACACAGAGGTGAGTTGCTTTGCTCTCCTTGCTTTATACGCGCCTTGCCTCTGCGGATGTCTATTTATTCTTTTCCAGAACGTCCTTGAGACTCACCTGCCCGCTACCACGCTTTAGGGGCTTTGGCTGATTTTCACCCTCCTTCCAACCGATCATATGTATGATCCTGAATGTTGCTGGGATGCTTCCATCCTCATTCCCATGCAGGGCCTTGTAGATAGCGTCCGCTGCCAGCAGCACATCCCTCCCAATGGGCCCCATCTCCCGGTTCAACACACAGTTCCCCTCTCCCATGGCTTGCAAGTCCTCCATCAGCGCAAACATGTCCGGATAGTCCACTACAATATCCTCCACATCCACAGTGAGCATTTGGAAGCCTGCCTTCTGCAGCAGCCCCCCGACGTCTCGAACGTCAGCTAAGGGAGACACATGTGGCGAGATACCACCTCGCCGCTCCTGCTCCGCCAGCTGTATCGACGTCCGCAACTCAAACAGCGTATCACCGCCTAACATGGCCCCAATAAACGGACAGTCAGGCTTCAACACCCCGTTAATCTGCGACAGCACCCCAGGCAGGTCGTTGATCCAGTGCAGACTGCAACTGCTCAGGACGCAATCAAACGAGTCACGATCAAAGGGTAGCCTCTCCTCGTCTTCTAGCACATAGCGCGTGATCTTGAGCGATGGAACTTGCGTGTTGAAGGGAAGGTCGGCGTCGCGGTGGAGCAGCGCAGAGGAGGTTTCGGCGGCGACAAGCTCCGCGATGTTGGAGCTGACGGCGAGCGGCGGCGATTCGGGATGGGCCGGGTCCGGGTCGGGGTTCTCCCGCACGAGTGCGCGCGCGATATTGCACGAGTTGGCGCCTAGGTCGAGCACGCGGGGGAAGTGTCGCTTGATGTCCTGGAGGGAGGGGCAGCAAGTGTCAACTCTTTATCGCTCCTCAATGCTCAAGGTAGTTTTGAGTTACGGCCGGATGATGCTGACCAACAGCCGCTCGCACACCCGCCTGGCCACCTCGTCCTTGAGGTAGTCGGTCTGCCGGCTGAGCTCGGGATTGGACGCGGCTCGCTCTTTCTGGAGCCATTTTGTGCGCGAGTTGAAGACGCGGAAGATGGCGCCGCGCGACGACTCCAAGGCGTAGGTGCGTCGCCCAATCTGTGATAATTGCGCCTGCAAGTTCTGCGGCCGGAAAACCCGGGCCAGATTCACCCGCATTCTGGGACTGGAAATGCGAATTTGCGTCGAGGTGTTGGCATTCCCGCCTTGGGTCCGCGGGGCAACATGATGGGACTGAGCTCAAGCTAGCGATGAGAGCAGTCCCATCAAATGAGAGCTTCTGTCCGATAAAAAGGATGATAAGATAGCGATAAGATCAGCCTTGGCCTGCTTAGATAAGCATACTTGTGGGTCATCCTACCGCAGTCAGTTTAGCGAAAGAACTCCATGTGGAGGCTTGGTAAGGACGGTGATGAGGCAGCAAATCAGCAGCAGTTATCCATCACTCTTGGCGGCGGGCGTGTGCACCGCAGTCCCACTACAGCAGCATAGGATCAGCCCCCCTGAACACCCTGAACGGTGAACCACGTTGCCGTCGAGGGCAGATCGAGCGCCCAGAAATCGACGACACCGCGTGCAATCCGACGCGTCTCATTACAATTAGGTACTTACCTCGGCCTTTGCCCGCAGCGCATGCACTTTGATCTCGATCCTACGACTGCGACTTGAAGTGAGATGCGCTCCGTCGCACGAGTTGTTCGCCGGTGAAGTCCTGAGTTCGATCTTTGTTTGTCCAACCTCAACGCCGAAACTTTTGGCTTCCGTTTCTGCCAACTTTAATCAATCCCGCCGCAGTCCGCAGCGCCGCCATCTCCAACTTCCGTCTCGATTCGCGACCCCCTCCGCATCTTGCACAACCCATGATCCCGCAATGAATATTTGCTGAAATATTGCGACTCTGGACGATTTCTGGCTGCGCCAACACTATACCGATCGCTGCGCTGTGACGACGAGAACTGCATTGTCCTAGGAGACTGCCACTTCCAGGTCGCCCGTCATTGGGCTCGGTTGCGCATCTAGTTACACACTGAAGTTGCCAACAGGCCTTTTCTTCAGGGTACATCGCAATGGCGTCCACGGGGTCTTCGGGCTTCTTGGGCCGGTCAAGCGGCAGCAGCAATAACATGCGCGGTCTCGTCCAGTTCATTGCCGATTTGCGGAATGCTCGGGCGCGCGAGCTGGAGGAGAAGCGCATCAATAAGGAGCTGGCAAATATCCGGTATGTGGTCGTTCGCTCTATGCTTCATTATCGCTGTACCCCGAGATGCTAATTTACGCGCTCCAGGCAGAAGTTCAAAGGTATATTTGGCTTTTGCTTAAACTATCGATCTCGCGATCGCCGCGGCAAAACTCACACATGTCTTAGATGGAAACTTGAGCGGATACCACAAGAAGAAATACGTCTGCAAGGTGAGCCTTCTACTCTAGGCCCGCCCTTGCGCTGCGAGACCCCGGGGTTTGACAGTGTTGACACTCTGTGCGACAGCTCCTCTACATCTACATCCTCGGCTTCGACGTTAGTTTCGGCCATCTGGAGGCCGTCAATCTTATCTCATCGACTAAGTACTCCGAAAAGCAGATCGGCTATCTGGCCGTGACGCTATTCCTCCATGAGAAGCATGAGCTTCTGCACCTTGTGGTCAACAGCATACGGAAAGATTTGTTGGACCACAATGAGTTGTTTAACTGTCTGGCGCTGCATGCCATCGCCAATGTCGGCGGCAGGGAAATGGGCGAGGCATTGGGCGCGGATGTGCACAGGCTATTGATCTCTCCGTATGTTGCTCCATTGAAGCCACGTCGCGTCAACCACGCTTCACACTGACATGTATCAGCACATCCAAGTCGTTCGTCAAGAAGAAGGCTGCTTTGACGCTCCTACGCTTGTACCGTAAACAGCCGGCCATAGTCCAGCCGGACTGGGCGGAGCGAATTGTCTCCCTCATGGACGACCTGGACATGGGCGTGGCCCTCTCCGTGACATCCCTCGTCATGACCTTGGCGCAGGACAACCTGGAGCTGTATAAGGGCGCATATGCTAAAGCTGTCAACCGTCTCAAGCGTATCGTGCTTGATGGCGAGTATACCCCTGACTATGTCTACTACAAAGTGCCTTGCCCCTGGATCCAGGTGAAGCTCCTGAGATTACTGCAGTACTTCCCCCCGTCAGGTATGGACAGCCAGCCGAAAGCTCTCTTTTTTTTTTTTTTTTTTTTTTTTTTTTCGCTCGATCCTGGAAGGTCTGATCTAACACGGGTCCAGAGGACAAACACATTCGCGAAATGCTCCGCGAGACTCTCCAAAAAATCCTGGATCTTGCCCTTGAAACCAACAAGAACGTCCAGCAAAACAACGCCCAGAATGCGGTACTGTTCGAGGCGATTAACCTGATCATCCACCTCGACACCGAGCACGCCCTCATGAAGCAGATCTCCCAGAGATTGGGTCGCTTCATCAACTCCAGGGAGACCAACGTCCGCTATCTGGGGCTGGAAGCCATGACCCATCTGGCTGCCCGTGCAGACACGCTGGATCCCATCAAGCAGCACCAGGATGTCATCATCGGTTCGCTCAAAGACCGAGACATCAGTGTCAGGAGGAAAGCGCTCGATCTCCTCTACAGCATGTGCGACCACACAAACGCCACAATTATTGTGACGGAGCTGTTGCACTACCTGCAAAACGCTGACTTCGCCATCCGTGAGGAGATGGTGCTTAAGATCGCCATCCTGACGGAGAAGTACGCTACGGACGTGCAGTGGTATGTCGACATATCGCTGCGGCTCATCGCCATGGCGGGCGATCACGTCAGCGATGAGGTCTGGCAGCGTGTGATCCAAATCATCACCAACAACGAGGAGCTGCAGGTCTATGCGGCACGGAACTGTCTCCAGTACTGCAAGCAGGACCATTGCCACGAGACGCTCGTCAAGATTGGTGCCTATATCCTCGGTGAGTTTGGACATCTGATTGCCGAAGAGAAGGGCTGCAGCCCGATCGAGCAGTACCTGGCGCTTTCTAGCAAGCTGGGCGCTTGCTCGTCGAGCACTAGGGCCATGATTCTATCTTGCTTCATCAAGTTCGTCAACTTGTTCCCTGAGATCAAGCAGCAGCTCGTGGCAGTCTTTAGCATCTACAGTTACTCGCTGGATGCTGAGCTGCAGCAACGAGCGTGCGAGTATCTCACCCTGGCCAACATGCCCACCGACGACTTGCTCCGCACGGTCTGCGACGAGATGCCTCCGTTCCCAGAACGTCAGTCGGCCTTGCTCTCCAGACTCCACCAAAAGCATTCCAACACGAGCGACAAGCGGACATGGGTCGTCGGCGGTAAGGATGCCAACCGCGACCAAGCCGAGCTCAACATGGCCAAGCAAGGCGGTCTCCGGAAGACCTTCACCAACGGCAGCCAGGCCACCGGCACATCGGCCGCCAACGGCCAACCCACCGGCGCCGTCAACGACCTCATCGGCCTCGACATGAACAACGTCGGCCCCGCCGAACAAAAGACAGTCAAGGTCCCCAACCTCGCCAGCTCAGCCCACCTCTCTCCCGGCTGGGAGCGCGGCTTCAACCGCCTGCTCCTGCGCACAGACGGCATCCTCTTCGAGGACCTGCAGCTCCAAGTCGGCGTGCGCTCCGAATATCGCGGCGCCATGGCCTGCCTGATCCTTTACTTCACCTCCAAGTCGCCCTCCATCATGACCGGCTTCACGACGACCCTCGACCTAGACGAGTCCGAAAAGGGCAACATCACCTGGGACATCAAGGGTATGCCCGACCCGACGCTGTCGCACGGCGGCCAGACTCAGCAGGTCATTCTCTTCGAGGCCAAGCGCGTGTTCCAGAAGGCCCCGACTATCCGCATTAGCTACCTGTCGGGTTCCCTGCAGTGGTATACCTTGATGCTGCCGCTGGCGATTCATAAGTTTATGGATCCGGCGGAGCTGTCTGCGGAGGATTTCTTTAAGCGATGGAGGCAGATTGGAGGCGCCCCGCGCGAGGCACAGAAGATTTTCGGACTGGCACCCGCGGCGAGGGATGCGAAGAGGGAGTTGAACGAGGATTTTATTCGGAGAGTGGTGGAAGGGTTTAGGTGGGGCATCTTGAGGGGGGTTGATCCGAATGAGAGGAATTTTGTGGGTGCTAGTGTGGTGCATACTACGGAGGGCGGCAAGTATGGGTGTTTGTTGAGGTTGGAGCCTAATTATGCTACTCAGGTGAGCTCTGACTGGCCTCTTCCTGTTATCGGTTTGTGTTGCTAACGCTGAGCGTCAGATGATTCGGTTGACGATAAGGGCGACGGATGAGAGCGTGCCGCCAATCTTGTTGAAGATGATGGAGGAAAGGCTTGTGGTGGGCATGTCGACACAGACAGAGAAAAGACCGCCACCGACGGTGAGCGAGATCTCGGATGCCTTTAGGAACGTGATGGTTCGGTGAGGTTGGGATGATAGTTGTCAGGGGCGTTATCAGCCACTGTGTAGGGTTTGTCGTGTGTCGTAGGCGATCATCAGCGTGGAGGTTAAAACAAAAGCGGGGAAGGGGAAGGGGAAGGGGGGAAGCGGCGGCGGCGGAATCCCAAACTTTGGGCTAAGCACCCCTTAAACTGATGAGAAATTTCCTTACTGGGTGAGATCATACAGTAAGATGGATGGAAACATGCGTCAGGGATGGATGATAGGTTGCTATCTAGCATGGGAGAGGGAAGGAACCGTATACGATTCTTTAGTAACAAGGGAGCGTAGCTATACCATATTATTTATTGTTTATTTTCAGCCTTGGCTGTTCGCATAGACATTCTTGAATCAGTCTTATGGTTTGGGTCAGTTCTGACTAACCCTCGATGTTGCTTGCCTTGTCGGTCCTCGTCGGGCTAACTCCATGTTCGAATACCTCTTCAACACTAACTCGGAGTATACTGAAGAAACATGAATGGTTTTTTTTTTACTTCTTTGGTTTGGGGTGGGGTGGGGTAGGGGAAGTGCGCAAACGATAGGGCGTTGAGGTATTAAGCTCCATTGGAAGTATGCTATGATATCTAGGTCGTTCAACCGACCTTTTGTACGGCGAGTTGCCATCATGCACGCCTGCACGCCAACCTTGACCGTTAACTAGTCCGCCTTCCCATTAACCATGCAAAAAATACCCGAGACTATTTGTCCCGTGTATGCCGTGCTGATGATGTCCATCTATCAAACAGCCCAGACAGCCATAGCCATGACATAAGTCATAGCCCAACTCAGATCAGCATTCCTTCATCAATCACTTCCCCCATGAGGACTTCTTTCCAGTCCCCTGTTTCTGCACAGCCCTCAACCCACCCATCCAAACCTCAAACTCCACCGCCCCCGGCGCCTCCTCAACCCCAGGACCGGACTCGGCCACATGCGACGCAAAAACGACCTTCATCCATCTCCTCCAAGCACTATTACCACTACTACTTCCCTTACTCGCTAGCAAAACCCTCCTCGTCTCCTCCTTCTCTACAACAGCCTCATAATCATCCCCTATCCCCATTGTTCCGTCCCGAGCAACGACTGCCGCTGCATGCGTAGCATTCCCATCTATCCTCGAAGCAGGAGTGCGATACCCATATGCCGGCCTCGGCTTCCGAAACAGGGCGATCCGCATCCCCAGCTGGGTGGTCCACACCAGTCCAAGAGAAGGGGTTTTTAACAAGGGGCCGGTAGTGCTGTAAAGGGAGGAGGGAGTGTCCCCCCAGCCAGTGAACCAGCGCTGTTGGTGGTCGAGCAGAAGCACGGCGGGCTGGTGTTGTTGTTGTCGTTGGACTCGTTCATCTTTGAGGTCGCTCGTGGAGGAGGAGGGGAGGGTGCTGCTGTTCTTAACAGCTGGGTTGGGCGTCGGCGTGGTAGGGAGCAATTGGGAGGAGGGAAGGGGGACGGATGAGGGAGGGGGGATGTTCGCAGGAGTTTCTGGGGTGTCTGGTTCGGGAGCAGGAAGTTTGCTTCGCGGAGCAAGAGGACTGTCGTCGACTTTTTGGAGACGGGGGTGTTTTGCCGGTCGATGGGCCGTTGATAATGGTACGGGAGGGGGGACGAACACTTCCCCGGGAAAGCGATCGGCCACCTGGTTCGCCACGACAACTGCCATGTCGTACTTCAGTGCTAACTCCCTAAGCAGCATTCCTAACCTGACCAGCTCTGCCGTGCGCGCGCCCATATTTGACCCTTGCTTCCCTCCCGCGCGCTCAAACTCGGCGCGGTAGTTCGCTGCCACGGAGTCGAGCACCAGCAGCCCTACGTTGCGCCGCTCAATCTCGACCGGTACTTGGAATGTCAATATGTGGTCCTGACTCTCCAAATCCGGCGTGGAAGTGCTTAGTATCCGGTCCAACGACGGGCGTTGGTGTCGGGGGGGCTGTTGGAAGACGGGGTTCGTGGAGAGCATCTGGGACAGGCGCCGCGTTGGGAGCGGGGCTTCTGTGCTGATGTACATCGCAGGACGACCCAGTCCATGGGGGGGAGGTAGCTGGACTGAGAGGAGGAGAGTGAGTAGGAATTGGGTCTTGCCGGTGCCTGATTCGCCTGTGATTTCGGTGATGGTTCGTATGGGGATGCCGCCACTAAGGGCGGCGTCTAGCGTCGGGTCAAGGGTGCTGATGGTGTGCCATTGGGAGATGAGGTTGGCGAAGGTGTTCTTAAGTTGTTGTTTATGTTTTCGCTGCTCCTGCTGTTGCTTCCATCTTCCGACACCGTCCCCGGGCTCATCAACGGTCGTCTCGGAAACGGTACCCGCAGTGTTAGACCGGGCTTTCGGTGTCGAGACGACGCCCAGATCAGCGTGCAGAGCGCTCAGGACAGCATCGCATAGGCGTTTGATGTCGAGCAGCGGCAGATGCGTGCGCTTTCCAATCTCAGCGGCCTCGAGGGTCAGCAAGTCGCTCGTTGTCAGGCCGTGCTGCTCAAGGACAGGCAGAAGCCGCGCGTAGGGGCCAATGGGGAAGTGCGGAAGCACACGAAGGAGGTCAGTCATCGGTTATATGGGCCATGGGAAGAAGGCTGGTGTGTTGACAGGAAAATTGGCAATTCATCCATACAATTGCATCGTCACCATCGTGGTCAAGTATTTACCGCTTCCGAGTGATAGTTTCGATGCTGCCTTGAACAAGCAGCTGAAATGCAAGAGCACTTGAAGGCCTGAACCACTGCCGCGTTTAACGCGTTCACCACGATAGGACCCGTACGGATGCCCGTGACAAGGTATCGCAAATTGCATATCGATAAGATATGCATGAATGGAGTTCTCATACTGGGTACTCTTTCGCTGAGCAATACCCACGACGGCAACATGAAGACATGTAGATCATACTGTTTTCACTGGTCGCTGGTCAGAGTGATAGAGGTCAAAATTGCAGAGCACTCTACTACACAAAAATCTCGTCTAAAGAGTTGGCTTGAGGCCGCAACTGGAGTCGGGGAGCCAGAGAGGACTACGTCTTCCTTGCTCTCCTCTCGCTGATAAAAACTTAAATGTAGGTAACTGTCAGAGGCCAATAGCTAACTGTTGCGCTTTGCCCAGCACTGAATACACTGAAGTGCATAGCTACTGTAGAGAGTTTCCCATGCGCTGAACGGTCATCATGCCAACAACCTTAAACGACTTAGCAGACTCCATCTCTATCCCGAATCATTTGGGTGTCTAGTGCCCTTATAGTTAGCCATTATCCCATAGTTCTCTCAAATCCAATATGTGTTACATATGGGTATTGCAGTAACCCGTGCTGGCCACAACCTCGTTATTGCAGTTCTCTGTCTGGCAGAGGTCTATCGTTCTTTGGTTAGCCGAAGTTTATTAGAATGAATCAAAATCCTATGCATCAAGCCATGGGTACTGCAGTAATTCGTTCCAGATATGGCAAAGTTGCTGCAACCAGCTGTCTGGCATTGTGGTGGCGTAGCACCACTTCCGATTCTGAATCTGAGCTTTCCTCTCTCATGTAACTACCATCTATAGTTGTTATAGTTAGCCCCTCTACAGCAGTTCACTCGAATCCGATGTATGCTGCCTACGTTCAGTGCAATGATTGGTACCGGTCAAGGCCCAATTGTTGCGGCCCGATATGCGGCACCGTTGGGCTACCATATCGACAAGCGGAAGAGTTGTGCTTGGTATGAAACGCGCTAAAGCCAAAAAAAAAAAAATACGTCGTATCCGTCTACTTTATTGAGGGTAAGAACCGAGGGGATATCTATGTTCAAGACCGAGCTGCACAACCTTGCTCGGCACAAAGCTTTGAGGGGAAATGCTGTTATACCCTTTTACGGTAGTCTTTGAACTCTAAGGCTCTTCTACTTCGATGAACATTGCTTGGCTTATTGTGATATCTGCACTTCTGCAGACAACAGAATTGGTAAGCCTGATGCATGTCACAACCACTAATGAAGCCTTATCATATCTCTTATATCTAGTTTACCATCAACGACTCACAGGATAGAAACATAGCGAGAGGAATAGAGCAGGTTCATTTGCGACATTTGTAGGAGGCTCGAAGTTTGAGTGATAGTCAACCACACATAAGACTCGATCATAAATGCAGGGCGGCACAACGAGCAAAATTGGCACTAATTACCAAGCCAACAGAGCCCATGTTTGTATCACAAGGACTAAACCTTCATATGTCTGCGATCCAATGATTCAGAGTCATTGTGCTAGCAGGGAAGGCAGCGGCCAATGGGTATGTATTGCCCATATGTCATAACCCCGTCTAGGTAAGTGACACAACTACAATCCATTGGTGTCTGTGCTACTGATGCCCCCGGTGCCTTGCGACTTCATCCTCTAAGCCAGCTGCCGCCTAAACCAGCCTCCATGCATGCCTTCTGTTCCCAATAGTGAATAAGCCTGCCTTTGTCCTCATGTACTGTTGCCATGACAGCGTATTCTGGATATTAATTGGTTATGAAAGGTGCTCCACCCCTTGCAACTTGTTCATTATGTAGCTTGGGATGTTGGATGGGAACCAGGGTTTCGACTTCCAGACTCTTAAACCAAAACAAAGGCGATCTTGGAAAGCTAGCTGAATACACCATTAAAAGTTGGGTGAGAAAGAGTGCGATAAGGTACGTATTCTAGACTAAGGTAAATTGTTCGTTTGCATCAATCACTGCTTAGTAGGCCAAGCTGGGAACCACGGAGTACAAGTATGTAGAGTTGCAGCAAGCTGCAAAGGAATTGGACTAATTGTGTTCTATATGGTGGATTTGGCAACCAGATACAAAGAAAACATCACTTCCTGCCGCGTCTTTCCACTACATCTCGTCACAGTTCATAGGGATCACTCGGTTCCCGTGAACACTTTTTTGCCTTGCTCCGTGCTAAATAATTCACCTTTTATTGTGCCGTCAAAGATATGGCAATAGTCCATTCTCAGTAAAAAATGGTGCTGCGTTCTTGTGAAGTTCCCAACTGCAGCGCTCCCGCCGAAAGGAACATGGGGAGTTGCGTGATCTGTACACAGCACATGTGTGGCGACCATGTTCAGTCTGAGCTTCGTTCTTGCCCTTCAAATGTGATTTAATGCCATCAACACATTGACAGGATATGAGCAATAACACCAGGCAGACATTGACGGGGTATTAATTTAGGATGAAGCTCCAGGGGCCTATTGGACAGCCTCCCAAAAAGCCAACAGAAAGCATCTGTGTCGCCTTATGGAGAGACTCGACGTGAAAGCTCTGGAACAAGCAGCAAGCAAGGCCCGTAACGGAATTGAATGCTGCATCCCTGCCTTTTCTGGTCGTCAAGATCCAGCTTCCCGAGCCAAGGTGGTGTCCAGGTAATGTAGGGGGGCAGAACTGCCATGTTGATATAGAGTTTGCTGATGTTGTTGTCTGGATCGCCCGTATTCGTCTGGAGAATCCTATGCTCCCACCATCCTCTGTCCAGGCTCACATCTTCTTAAGCGAAGTCACCACTCTCCAATTTCTGGCCGAGACAAAGGTTCCCGCCCCGCGTGTGTACGCTTTTGAACTGGCATCCTCCAACAACCCAGTTGGCATCTCCTATATCCTGATGGAAAAAGCTTCTGGGGAAGCCACTCAACTGGAACAGCGCGACTCTGAGCCAGAAAGATCGAGTACTGGAACAGCTTGCGGATATTTTTCTCGAGCTTGAGAAACATCCTATTCCTATGACAGGTTCTCTAGTTCCTTCTCCAGCTGGGAACACCGAAAGAGGCGTTCAGGTCGGAGTGCTTCGCTCAACTTCCCTGCTTTGAAACGCCAAATCACTCGCTCGGTCCTTTCAAGACTCTTGAAGAAGCATACTCTGATATCATTCACCTCCAACAGCGTATGATCGCCAACCGCGAGGTTACCTCTCTACCAGTGGACAACTATCTCTCGTTTCTCTGACGTCTAGAGGCCCTCCCGGAGCTAATCAGCCACTCCGCTTCACGTACCGGGCAGTTTTACCTCAAGCATTCCGACGACAAGGGGGATCACATTTTAGTAGACGATGACTTCAACATCACAGGGATCATTGACTGGGAGTTCGCTTCAGTCGAAGCCAAAGAGCTTGCTTTCAGCGCTCCTTGTATGATGTGGCCTGTGGGAGACTTTTACGATGGGAACAACACTCTCTCCGATGATGAGCTGCATTTTGCCGAGATATTCGAGAAGAAGGGCCGAAGTGACCTGGCGGCCATTGTTCGCGGCGGACGTCGGTGGCAGAGGTACCTCTTCTTCCTCGGAGGAGGCATACCTTCTGACAAGGAGGAGTTCGAGGCGCTCTTCCAGGGCTTGAGGAAGAGCATGCTAGTTGAAGGAGAAGCTGAACCATCAACGTATGAGGAATGGAAACGCAAGGTTTTAGCCGAATTTGCCAAGGAAAATGCGCAATTCAAACAGTTGCTGGATGCCGAAAGGGCAAAGGCAGACAACGCGGCCACGACCACGACCAACTAGACTCTAGGGAGGACCGGATTTCCACCTATCTGCCTTCTTGCCAACTTTGACGCTAGGAGATATGAAGGAACCGAAGAAGGGTAACTTAATGTTAGCAGAAGTTGCTTTTGGCCATAGTCCTACCTACAAAGTCAGGTCTACCAAATTGTCTGAATGAGGGCAACTGTTATAGTGTAGCCCCAACATATAAGCTTACACACCTCTTATTTGGCCCGGAAGCTGTGGAAATTTCCGATGAACCATCAACGTAAATTGAGTTTGAATGCCTGATGACTTAGCGCTACAGGGATGCCCACTTTGATTGTGGGGGTTGTTAAAGTTAAGGACTGGTGCAGGGATGATGGACCCATTTGGCGGATCAACCATGGTTCGTCAATTCTTTAGTGACCGATGGAGACATCTGAGTGTGTAATGCAATTTTGGAAAATGCGCTCAGCATAGCCATACTGAGCATTGACTTCGACTCAGCAGTTTTGAACGAGTTTTAAAAATTCTGACATTCAGAGTTCACGCTGCACGTGAAATTGACAAGAGACAAAAGAAAAAGCAACGGTTGAGAAGTGGATCCAGCGTGAACAGACCACCCTCAGCCCAGGCTTGGCAACCCATCCCCGGCCACGCCCAGAAGTTTCAGCCCAGGCCCCTGCCATTTGGTTCAGTGCCTGCAGCTGTCCACGGCTGTCCAACAGCGGTACACCCCTGCCACCAAGTGCAGCCAACAGCCGCCAGACCCAATGAGGACTGGTTTTTCGCTGTGGGTTGCCGTGGGTGGAAGCCAGGAACGCCCCGTAAGTGCGCAGAAGACCCTTGGGAAGGGCGGAAAGAAGGGTGAACCACTCGTGGTCCGACCTACTGGATCAGGGTTGGCCAAAGTCACGCAGCTGCCGACAGCGCCCAGAGAACCGCCACAGGAACCATCCAGTGATCATCGGGTATTCTAAGCAGTCGGGGGTAAGCGGCGGCCTCTCAGAGATCCCGTTTCCCGCGTGAGAAACAATTTTATTCTGGGGCCTGCGCCTTGTTGGTTTCTTCCCATCCAATCTATTGATTTTCACTCTGTCCGCCCCGACAGGTCGATGGGACTGCCAACTGCCTGACTGCCCAACTTCTTGTCATTCCTTTTTTTTCCCCCTTGTCGACACTCGATCGGCGATCACATCTTTTTTTCGAGACCACTCACTCACTCATTCGATCAGCAACAGCTTCACCACATGGGGTGCGGTGACAGGTGACACGCAGCCAGCTTCGTAACAGCGTAAACAGCCAGCCAGCCAGCCAGCCCGCCAGCCAGTCAACCTTCCACATCCGCTCATTTGCCTGTTGTGCTTCGTGCTACCACGCTATCCCAACAACGACTTACTCCCTCTTCCAACTCTTCCAACGCTCTCTTTGCTGTCGGCAGCATCCCGGTCTTCTTCTTGGGGTGCTTGCCGCGTCCGCTCTCTTCTGAACGTCGCCGTTGCCAAAATCACGCTCAACGCGCTCCCAAACCCTACCGACTATGGGACTTCACTTGCTCTGTAGAGTTGCCTTGTTTGGCATCTCAGTCCATGCTCTGGCCTTCCCTGGCCCCCAACCCACTCAACAGTCCGCCGATGAGCTCCAGGAGTACTTTGCTGCTCATGGCTGGACGCCCAAGCCGACGGCAGCTCCTAGCCCGCGCCAGGTGTTGCGTCGCCAGAAGGAGCTTGCATCGACCTACCTGTTTGCCCCTGATGAGACTTGCGGCTATCTTGATGGTTCATCACGTTAGTTTCCTCATTCTTCCTCGCTGCAAGGTTCATCTGCTAACCTTGGGCCCTATAGGATCTCCCTATGGCTGCGACTCTGGCGAGCAATGCATTTTCCTTGCCCCTGTCGACAAGCTCGAGGGCGCTGTCGGCTGCTGCAGTGGCGGCACCTGCAACTTCAAGGTCGCCTGTGTCGACAGGGCCGACATGGATGATTGCGACAAAGACTGCCGCAATGACCCTGCCACTCTGAAATGGTAGGCCTTATGTCTTATTGTGATTTTTTTTTTTTTAGCTAACACGCGTCTAGCTCTGGGATAATTGACCGTTATTGCAACACCATCTACTACCCCCAGGGAATGATCGACTATGTCTGCAGCTTCAGGCAGGCCGATACCATTATTAGGGCCTCCATGACTTACAGCGGCCAGAAGGACAGGACATTTTCGACTAGTGTCAGCGGTGCTAAAACCACTTCGACTTCTTCATCGACTCGTTCCTCAACCACCACCCGCAGTAGCACTACGACGACTTCAACGACCTCGTCTTCTACCGAGTCCTCTACCGAGTCCTCTTCGACTGACGTTACTTCCGAGTCTTCAACCACCACCGAGTCTTCGTCTTCCTCTACGGCTTCTGCAACCACGACCGAGACTGCTGCTCCGGCTGAGACGAGCTCTGCCGAGCCCGAGACCGAGAAGTCATCCACGAACGTCGGGGCTATCGTGGGCGGTGTAATCGGCGGTCTTGCCGTAGTTGCCTTGATTGCCATTGCTGCCATTCTCCTGCGCCGGAATCGGCAGAAGTACGCCAACGCCGACCAAATTCCTGACTTCAATACTTCGCAACCAGCCATGACGATGAAGGAGTCGCCCACTCACTCGCAGCCGGCCCGATTTTCTTTCCAGCAAGAATCTGCCGAGACTGCGACGTTCCCGTCCGTATCTCAGTCCCAAGCCCCTTCGACGCAGACACCCGGTTTCGACGGTCCTTCTACTGCTGCTGCTGGTGGTGGTGGCGGTGGTAGTAGTAGCGGTGGTGGTGCTGCTACTGCTGCCGCTGCAGCTGCAGTTGCAGGTGCTGCAGCAGGCGTAGCTGGTGCAGCCTCAGCAGCTAGTGCCTACCGTAATCAGAACTCGGCTCAGTATCCTCCACGCTATCCGAACCAGTCTCCGAGGCCTCCACAATCGCCGAGTCCGGGTCCTCAGTACCAGCAGCCTGCTTACCCTCAGCCGAGCTACTACCCGCCACAGCAGCAGTATCATCACCAGCAACAGTATCACCACCAGCAACAGTATCAGCAGCCGCACTACCAGCAACCTCACTACCCACAACAGCAACCCTTTGGCGGTCCTGGTCCTCGTCATCCTGCCGATTACCATCATGGCGGTCCTGGTCCTCGTCATCCTGCCGATTACCACCATGGCGGCCCTAATTATCCGCATGACTCCTGGATGCCGATGCCTCCTTCCGGCCAGCGCCCTGGCTACGGGATCCCTCCAGGTCCCCCGAATTACCCCGTCCCTGAACCCATCGACCGTCACTCTTCGACTTCAACTCCGGTGTCTGCTTACAATATCGCTCCGGCTGTGACGCCTGTGTCGGCCTTGAACGCTAACCCGTCTGAACAGCCTGGCCATTATCATTCTCCGAGCCCTCCGGTCCCTCCTGTCGGTCCTCTGCCAAACATCCCGACCTCGTCTTCTACTGCAGCATCAATTGCCGCCGCAATGGCTGCTGCATCTGCAACTTCTACTTCGGGACCTTATGGTTCTCGTCCCGGCTCTCGTCCCGGCTCTCGACCACCATCGAGACCATCTCCTCCTCCGCAAGACGGCGGTGCGGGCATTCCTTCCAACGTCCCTCCTGCACTTCGCCCCGGAGGTGACAAGCAGTTCCAACCTTATCGCAGGCCGCAAGCAGGTTCGGTGTCATCTGGTGTGGGTGTGGCCACAGTAGCCGTACCTATTAGGAAGGGAAGCGTAAGGGCTGTCTCCACAGGCGGGAATAGGTCGTCGCCTCCTCCCCCGCCGACGGCGCCGTTGCCCGAGGTTCCGGGCCAGCAGGGTCAGCAGCAGCAGGGTGAGAGGTCAAGTCAGGAGTCGAGCCAAGGGCAAGGATCTGGGTCGAGCCCGGCTGCCTCGCCGCAGATGCCGCAGACGCCTTTCCTGTCACAAGCACAGGTTGCTCAACCGCAGTCGCCAACGCAGCAGCTTCCTCCGCAAACGCCATATCTGGCGCAAGCGCAAGTCCAATCGCCGCAACAAGCACAACCTGTGCCCCCAGTACAACCGCAGCAGCAGCAGCAGCAGCAGCAGCAGCAGCAACCTCCTCAGCATCATCAGCAGGAGCCGGCTGAGCTGCCTTGAGTGTGACCATGATCAGACCAAGGGGTTTGCAGCCACGAGCATAGATTTTATGAAAATGATTGTTCTTATCTTTCGTTGATATATACCTTGATGGCCTTCGCATATACACAAAAAAATTTTTTGCGGTTGCAGTTTTAGACGAAGAGACGTATCATCCGTTGGTTTTGGTTTGTTTAGCTTGGCTTGGTGATGTATATATACCCATTCGCTCATGCCCCATACATAACAGACAGGATACATACCAGTACATGCATGCGCGTGATGCACGTTCGAACGATATCGTGGTTGATTTTTTCCTTTTTTTTTAAAAAAAAAGGAACATCGTTCTGGACCTAGCTAGGCTAGTTTCGATAAGTGTCTGATGGATGGCTAGGCGGGAGCTTTAGTTTTGTTTATTTGCAATGTTTTTTTATTCTTGGGCCTTGTCAGGCCATGTTTACGTTAACATCTCCTCTTCCGTCCCTCGATGAAGAAAGAGGGATAAGTTTGGGAAGGGGGTGTTTGTTTGTTTGACAGGCTCCGTTCGAGCCTCGAGCTTGGGGCTGCTTAGTATAAGATATCTTCAGCGTACATATTCAATTGAAACTACCTGCCTTTTATGCTTGGCATTTATGAGAACTGTGTGCATGGATTATTATCATGGATGAAGTAGAAAGAACGCATAACGTTGGATGTATGTATTGAGCATGGTTGATGAGAGGGAATGGTAGTATCAAGCTTTAGACATAAAGATGATGAATAGGCGAGACGAAGAGAGTTTGAAAAAAAAAAAACAAAAAAAATGTGTACTTTAATCTTCTCAATTAGACATCGAACGGCGCTATACTTCTCTACGAACATGTCGCATCTTTCTTTTGATGCCATTAAATAGCTGAATGTCTGCTGAGTCTAAGTTATGTGACAACAACCTCGTCATTGGGAAAGACACATTGCAGAAAGTTAAATGCCATAACCTCTCCTACAGAGATATGCCGACTTCAAGAGGGTAAATGACTGAATTTCAAGCGAGGATGTTGAATTGATCAACATGTTTTGTTCATGACAAAAGCTTGCATGCCGACATGAAAATAATCTAAAGGGATATGAGGATATTACATGACAGCACTACAAAGGACAAAGGGAAGGGAAACCTTGTCTCCAGGATTCAATGAATGCCTAGCCAGCAATAAATTGTAGACCTGAGTCATTGTGGGCTTACAGCATGCCTTCAATGGGCCTGACGAGTACTCGGGTGAGCAGGATTGGATCGACCAGGGGGGCAGCATATGATCACAAAAATACATATCAGAGCATTGAAAACAAGAGATATGTGAAAGCCCAGCTCATTACCTAGGAAAGATGCTGCATAGAGCAGAGTAGCGAGCGCGGAGCAAAGCCCTATCTACTCCATACAGATAGATTTCCTAGCTCTCTCTCTCTCTCTCNCTCNCTCTCTCTCTCTCTCTCTCTCTCTCTCTCTCTCTCTCTCTCTCTCTCTACTCTCTCTCTCTCTCTCTCTCTCTCTCTCTCTCTCTCTCTCACCACACCACTGGTCTCCTCTTCTCTCCTTCACACATCATTATCGCCATTACGTTACCTGTTCCCCGTCTTTCTTGCCACAGGACTCATCCCCCTTCCCTTATCCCTCTCCGCATAAATGATTCCCCGTGCCAGCCGACCGCCAAGATAGGTAGGTAGCTTCGATCTTCCGGCAGAAGAGAGGAAGGAGGGGGGGGGGGGAAGGGGGGAACAACACAATATAGTCTGCAGAAGAGAGTTTCTAAGGGGGCCAGTTTCTTCGTTTGTTACGACGAAAACCGAACCAAAAGCCAGCACCATACCAATTCACCATTCAATTCAACCATTCACTACCAACCAACCAACCAACCAACCAACCAACCAATAACCACACCACCCCATCAACACAAAATACCAAACCCCTCCCCCCCCCCGCTACCCATTTCCCCTACCAATTCCATCACCATACATCATCTTCACCATTCACCACCATCACCTGAAAGTGTGCCCTCCTGAAAAGTTAGGTAGGAGAGAACATAAAGACAACGAGACGCGGAAAAAGGAGACAAAAAGGTTAGGAAAAGCGAGGTGTGCAAATCAAGACCCTATCCATGATGCAAGAAATCAACCCGTGAACACCCTAGAATAGTACGTAGCAGGACTGGCAATTGACGATGGGGAGGATGACGATGACGACGATGACGGTAATGGAATCATTTCAATGGCAGGTTTTTGGTAAGTTGGTCAAGGGAGGTGGCGGACTACTTTTTCTAGAGAGTGCAGTGGCCAGGCTAAAGCTAAGAAGCGGCCAATAGGTAAGAGAATACTGCATCCTCTTAGGCCGTTTAGCAGCAGCCGCCCGACTGGTTGTTGGACACGCCGTGTCCGGGAGCGACATTGACGCTCGCTTTCGTGTTGTTGGCGGCCATAGTGCTGCCCATGCGCTCCTTGATCTGGCGAGCCATGGTCAGGAAGGCCTGCTCAACGTTGCTGGCGTTCTTGGCCGATGTCTCCAGGAACGGGATACCCAAGCTATCGGCGAACTCCTGCGGGGGTGTTAGTGCCTTATCAAGTTTCGGGCCGGGAGAGGGGAGAGGGAGGGGGGGAGGGTTTGGTGAGATTGAAGCGGACATACCTTCGCAACGGTGTACTCGACCACCTTCTTGTCGGTCATGTCGCTCTTGTTGCCGACCAGCAGCTTATTGACGCCCTCAGTGGCATACCGATCAATCTCCTGCAGCCACTGCTTGACGTTGTTGAAGCTGTCCATGTCGGTCACGTCGTAGACGACGCAGATGCCGTGGGCGCCGCGGTAGTAGGAAGAGGTGATGGTGCGGAACCGCTCCTGACCGGCGGTGTCCCACTGTGATCGCAGTTAGTAAGCCGCACTTCTCACACACCAAGAAAGCTAATAGGACGTACAATCTGGAGCTTCACCGTCTTGCCATCGAGCTCGATGGTCCGGATTTTCTGGCGACGGTCAGCATGCGCTATTCCAAGTCTGAGAAGAGGGACAGCGCCGTACGAAGTCGACACCGATAGTGGAGATGTAGGATTCGGTATAGGTGTCGTCGGCGAAGCGAAGGAGCAGGCAGGACTTGCCGACACCGGAGTCACCGATGAGCAGCAGCTTGAAGAGGTAGTCGTATCTGTGGGGGGAGTCAGCATGTGATGATTGAACGGAGAGAGGGCGAGGCAGGCTGTCTGTCTGCAGCGGGGTCGGGTCGACAGCGGCCGTTTGGAAAAAAAAAGGGGGGGGGGGAGGATGTGGGAAGTAGGAGACACTGTTGAATAGTTGTTAGCAGCCAGAATCAAGCGGCAAACACGCAGATCACCAGAATGTCTGCAGCGCGAAGGGAAAGACAAGAAGGGGCGCATCGTACTACTCGGGGTTCATTGTGACAGTGTTGTTGGTTCTGAGTTTGGGATTGGAATCGGCTGGCGATGCGCAGCGAGATCGAGGGGAATGCTCGTAGTTGCAGGCGGGGAAAAGGCGGAGAGTCGGTAGACTACGGGCAGCGACGAGGATTTGTTGATGTAGAGCTAGAGGATGATGGTTGATAGATGGAGATCACGGGGGGTGTAGTCAGTGTCAGTGGGAAGTGTGGAATCGAAGGCAGCAGGCGAACACCTGTGTTGAGCAGTGGCAGCAACGCTGGAACCTGGGACAGCGAACTGGAAGCGAGAACAGCGGAAGGGAAGCAGGTCGTCGGTCGGCGGACTTCCAAGGCTGCGTCAAGGCGTCAGGGCGTCCACCAGCCTGGAGAACCATTGGGCGATTGGTGGACCCGCTGCCCCAGCGGCCCAGCGACCCAGTGCACACCTTGTCAACAGCGCACAGCACACCCGCTTCAGGCTTGGTTGGAGGTGTCACCGGGCACTCTGGCGTCTGCCACTCGCACTGGCTGCTGCCAGGCACTGAGCATAAGGTGGCTGTTGGCTGTCGAGCTGGCTGGTGTGCTGGACGGGGCTGGTCTGCTGGTTGCTGCAGCCTAATAGGGGGTTTTCACGTGATGCTGACTGTGGCGGTGTGTGTGTGTATGTGTGTGGCTTGACTACAGAGTACCCTGGAGTTTACAGGGTCTTTAAGGGCTCTGAGGAAACAAAGAATTAACTTGAAGCTACAGAAATCTACTTATCTACTTCTTTTTGAAGAGACGTCATGTCACTGATAAGGGACCTAGTCCAGCACTCTGCAATATCATGGAGGCATCCAGCAGCCGAGGAAGCACCTGAGCAAAACAGATGACAACTGCCTGTGGCGTGGAGCAACTGCTGACGGTGCAAGGACACACGAGACACTGTGCGACTGACCAAAACCCTCCCTGGTGCTGCTTGGGCTTGACAACCATAAAGACGGAGACATTTGCACTGGGTCAAAGTTAATATTGCCGAAGCTTCATGACAATGGAGTCCATGCATTTGGCAAATTTGATTCTCGAGAACCTAGTTCACATGTCTGGTGGTTGTCAGGGACTCAGGGGTCAGGAAGTACAGGTACACAACGGTAACAGGCATCTTCCAAGCTGCGGCATCTCATGTCTGTCGTCAGCTTCATGCTGGCACATATACGCCGGTAGATACAGACTCAGCTCTGATAAGAGCCTGAAAACACGATTGCCCCATGTCCCATGATCTTGGCTTGGATCGTGGATGAAACCAGACCCCGGGCTATCAAGATGCGTTACACGGGCTTCTAGGTTGGCACCAGGGCCACAGTGCGATATCAAAGACGCTATGGCCAACTTCTTATCGAAAAAATGTACCGAGCTTATCAGATCTTCGAGGAGTCTCTACAAACCCCATATCCAAGCTCATTGCTGACATCATCTCCTAGACCAGCCAGCACTTACACTGCGGAGTTCGCCGCATCACCACCTCTCGCCAGCTCACAAACAGTCTGGCACCATACCGCACAGCTTGGAATCGCTGTGCAACCTACCCAGGCGCCAAAATCAAACACAAAGCAAGCCGCAAGCCAGTAGTATCCCGGCTAAAGTCTAAATGACGGCGCCCGCGAGGATCCTGCGCCGGCATCTGCGCAGGGACTCTGCGTGGACCGGCCCAACTGCGACCGCTGCCGCCGCCGCCTGCATCGTCTATGCGTCTCCATGGACGCTCGACCGCCGCCGTGAACGTGTAGCTCGCTACATCTCGTCCGGTTCCGTCCGAAAGTCCCCCGCGCAAACGCCCGCCGCAAAGTTTAAGCAATCGTCGACCATAGCGAACAACACCGCCGCCGTCCCCGCCCCCTCCGGGAGGGGAGATTTCTTCCCTGAGGCTTGGTTTACATACCACCCGAGGCTACAGACTGTTCCACCGGAAGAGGCGGAACCGGACCTGCCGCCGCCGGAGAATAGGAATGTCAAGCTTGGGAAGAGTATGTGTCCCCGTCACATAGCCTTTCCTTTGCTTTGTTTCTTGATCCTCTCTACCCTCACAAAGACATAGCTAGCTAACTTCTCCCCCCCTCCCACCCCCCCTCAACAATCAGCCCTCCGCATCCTCCAAGACCGCCTGCCAACCCTCCTCCAGTCCCCCCTCCCGCAAGAAGTCCTCTCCCCCCACATCACCCTGCACCTCTTCCCCTCCACACACCCGCACCTCCCCACGGTAACCGGCCGCGTAGCCTACATCGCCGCGCTCTGGTCGAGCCCAATCGCATGGAACCGGGTCCCCCTCGTCGGCAACGTACGTCTAGAGATTCTGAGCGCACGCATGGTGCATAGACCAGCAACCCTGAGCCCCGGGATGTCAGCGTCGGCAGCGGCGGGGGGCGAAGGCAAGTTAGCAGATAAGGAGGAGGACGAGATTGTGGGACCGGAGCAGTTGATTGTAAAGTGGAGGACTGTTGGGGGAGGGAAGGGGTTGAGTGGGTTACTGGCGGGGGTTACGGGATTTGTGCAAAAGAAGGGGAGCTCGGGGAGCAGAGAGAACAGGCCGAGTACGGATGCTGAGGCGAAAGACCAACCCGCTGAGCAACAATCGCAAAATGCCGATCCTCAGTCAAGCAGCTCATCCGACCCCGACCCTCCAACCTCGTCAACATCTCTCTCCTCGTCGGACTATGAATATACCGGCCCCGATACACCAACCTCCCCCAAAGAGTTCACCGGCCTCTTCATCTTTGAATTCGACCGCGAAGGCCGCATCCTGCACCACACCATCGAGCACATGCAGCAGGGAGGGCAGTGGGAGAAGGGAGTTGGTGCCAAGGTCGTTGGCCTGACAGATTGGCTATTGGGCGGCATCAAGGGAGGAGGAACGGCCGGCGGAGGTCCTGTGGCTCCCGCTTTCGCCAGGGTGAGGTGTAATAGTGTTGGGAGATGGTTGTTTAATCGGAGGAGGTGATACTCCGTCCGTTAGTGAGAGAAGGAATTGTGTTTAGTGCGTTGGGGAGGTGTGTTAGGGGTGTTGGTTGTATGATATGTGTACGAGTATGACGATGATGATGAGCATACGAAGTTGGCAGGCAGGCGTGCATGGACTGTTATTTGTTTGATGTTAAGTTAAGGGCGTTTGGAAGGAAAGCAAAAATTGGTACTGCTAAGGGATGATATTGATGATGATGTCTAGATGGCTCATGTCTTCACTACAAAATAGCTGTACAGTGTATGTTCTGAAAGAGTAGTAGTCACCAAGACCAGTGTTTCAATAGTCCTTGGGGGGGTTGGTTACACTGCGTGGGACAGGGGTGTTGAACATAGATACTACCTGATCCGTGTACATACATGCATAGCAACAGCAGCTCAACGACGACACTCTCCTGTCTCCCTGATATCGATCAGTCTTTCAGGCTGTAAACCAAGACAATAAGCCAGTTTAACTGCGTGGGTAATGTACCCAAAAAAAACTGCCCCTTATAGAGAGAGAGACAGTCCCATCCAAGAAAAAAAAAGATCTATCTGGATGCTAGACGTCCGGGTGGTGGTAGACCCGGGAAAGAAGGAAAAAGGGATGAAAGGGCTTGGGGGGAGCAGGCCATAACCAATGTCAGCTCTGTTCCTGTAGAACTTTCAACTGAACATCCGGTCAAGACCTACCACCCCAAGCCCAAACTCCCCTCCCCTCCCCTCCCACCCACCCTTACGCCCTCACCCGCGAGCTCGTATCGCCGCCCTCTTCGCCAGCCAACTCTCGTGACGTCGGGCCGCGCCGCTGCAAGCCGGGGGGCGTCGGGGCCGGAGCATCATACCCATTGCCGTTGCTGCTGCTGCCGCTGCCGTTCGCAGCACGGCCGTCGGCCTTGCCATTCTTGCCGTTCCGGAATGTGCTATCATCGTCTTGGCAAGAAACCGCATACGAAGTGATAGCTGACCTCGCCACTTCAACGACCTTCTCCGCCTGAGCGAGCGCCTCGCGCAAGGCCAGGACGGTCTGGTCCAGGTCCAAAGTTGGCAGAAGGGCGCTGTTCCCGTTGGTGTAACCATTGCCGTTGGAGTAGCCGTTGCTTAGGGTGTAATTTCCGAACAGCTTGCCCGCCTTCAGAGCCCTGTCACGCTCGCGCTCCTCGAGCAGATCGCGGATGTGCCGGTTCAGCCAGAGGCCCTCGAGCTGCTTGAGCGACATGTCGCGGGCGCCGGCGATGCGGCCGCGGCAGGTTGGCGCGCCGCAGAGGCAGTCGAAGGGCTGGGCCATTTCCCATTCAGTAGAGGGGTAGAAGAACTGATATTAAGGAGGATATGGTTAGAATAACAAAGCTGATTTTCTTTTTAAGAGGACCCGGCCAGACGCACCGTCAGCTCGTCGCCCGGTTTAAGGCCCTTTGGGCCGGCGATTACGAGCATGCTGGAGGTGTCGAAAATCTAATAATTTAGAGCAGTCGCAGATGTTAGCCAGTTTGCCCCAATTTTTGAGCTCAATGGTTCCTTTGGGGAAAAAAAAAAACAACAAAAAAGACAAGCCCATATTTTCCCTCCCTTGGGGTAAGCAACTAACAAGACTCGGCTCGCACGAGTGGTTGATGTACAGAAGATCACTGTTCAGATCAATATGCTTATCCCGTCCAATCTGGACTGTGGCATAGGTCGGGACGGGGGCCGGGGTGCATGGTGGGAAGTCAAGGCGGGCGAACAGGCCGAAGGGCGGCAGCGCGATCTTGGAGATGCTCTTGGTGGTAAACTCCTCAGCATTACCAGTGACAATGACCTGCTGGATGTCGGGATGCGAGGGCTGCACCCAATGCGGCTTAATGGGAGCCATTGCGACGTGTGTGATGATGGATGATATCAAGAAATTGATAACGAGGATACGCGGCTGATTGTGCTACTAAGGTGTGTGAGCTTCGATGCGGCTGCTTCGGCGCTGTGCTAATGCTACCGTCGTCTCACGATCGACGAGCGTGGACTGCGACTGCGAATGTGACTGCGTGGTAGAGTCATGGAGAAGTCGGAGTAGATGGATGGGGGTCTGCCTTTATATGACGACGGCACCTCGGCGAATTGGGTTGATCAATTGGTCTTAGTTTTACTACAGCTTACATACAGCCTAGCAAGGCGCAACGTGCCAATGATGAACCAAGAGAGGATCAGTTAGTTCACCGTCGTCTCTTTGTTTTCCGGCCACGGCGGGCTTCTTCGGCTATGAGGAAGACTGGCCTGTCCCTAGGCTGCAACAACAAGCTTCAAGATATTGTGGCTGGCAAGCTGCATATGAATAATGCACAATTTCATAATCATAACTACCAGTTCACATCTCTTCTCGACCATTTACAGCCCGTCAATTCACATCTCCTCGTCGTCTCGCGACCTCGCCGCTCGTCCTCCCCCGCGCCATCCATGCCGACCTTGCGCGACGGCGCCTGCGAGATCTCCACCAAAAAAGCGCTCATCACCCGACGGTTCCCGCAGGGTGCAAAAGCCCACACGCAAAATTCGCTGACAGCCACTAGACGGCAGCGCTGCAATCGAGATGGCTGTCGGCGACTCGGCATGTGCTTCTGAAGCTCGCAGTGCACCTCTCACCTCCTCACCTTCCCCTCCTCTGTGGCGCGGACGCGGGGTTGGCGGTCTCAAGTGGATCACGGTACCTGGGTACTTTCCAGTTTGGATCCACTTTGGCCAGATGATTGGCTGCAGTTGGCGGGCTTGCGGCTTTAACTGCACGTAAGAGTGGGGCTCCAAAGCCCCGGGGCGCGCGGCGTTGCCTTTGGCTGGGATCTCAGTGGGGCAACGTTGAGAGCAGTGGAGGCATGGGATTCGCTCGCGAAGAAGCTGTTCCTGACTTTGACGCCAGTTGCCTGAAGCACGACTGATTGTTTATTCCTCGGCAGAGCACACCCATGCATGCCTGCGAGGTTTGATGATGGGTCAACAGATTATCAGCTTCTTCTCCTAGAGAGTCTTGAATCTGAAGATGCCGACCTCAAGGTCCATGGGCCATGATGTCATCGGCTCCCCAAGTGGATTGCGGGGCTGCGCTTCCGGCACTACCGGTGATCTTGACAAGAACGGCACTGGTGTGTCGAGACGTTGGAGACTTGACATCTCGGCCTAACCTCGACTCGCGATCCTTTGATTTAGGGCCTCTCCACCGAAAGGCTTTCCAGCAGCAAACATCAGGACGACTCATTGAAATGCAGGAACACTGCTGTATGTGCCAGGTGATGTTTGCATCGCCAAGAGATAATGCCCGAACACTTGCAGCTGCCGGGCCCTCCTTTATTCCAGGACGCAGACCCGCCAGTTCGGTTCCCTGATAGACACTATCGCAGAATCTCGTGCTGGACAATGTTGCTTGAGCTCCGCTAATCTGATGGCAAGCAAAAAGTAACCAAAACGAGGTTGGTGTAAGAACATGGATCTGAGCTCTATCTGCTCTGAATGAACTCCTAAGGATCCTAGACTCTCAGTCCAAAGAAATGCGGTATAAACCTATGGACTTAAAAGGCCACTGTCAAGGCATATAGGCCATGGTCAAAAGTGATAACGGCCTGAGATATGCGACACACTATCACACATTTCTTCTGACAATGATGTCATATCTTAGGATTGGTAACTTCAAATCAACCCCAACTAGAGTCAACATCATTCTTAGCTTCAGCCCTCAGGCAGGAATTGCTCTTAAACGGCCATGTAACGATGAAGGTATTTGACTGGGATAGTATAACAGATTCCTTTATTAACTGTCGCCAAAAATGCAGGACGTGAAGCATTCGCTCCTCGATCCACAAATAAACACAATCAACAGAGTCACTTGATTCGTCGATCGCGGTAAATTGAAGGACAGCTTAGTTCGTGAGAGTGAGTGACCTGAAACATGGCTCGAGTTAGTCAGTCGATCTCTGGAGTGAAAGAAATTGAGCTTGAAGCGCTTCCCCGTGGGTCTTCGCTAGTCCCATTTTTGTCGAGGAAATGATTTCACGTCTATGTGGCATTTTGGACTCCTTACGAATAGCTCTCGGTCGAGGGAGAATCAACTAAGGTTCGACTCACCAAAATCTCTGCTCCAGCAATAGGGGTTGAATGGATATCCCTAAGTCTTTGCAGTTAACCTCGCGGCCAGATTTCCAAAAAAAAAAAAAAGATTGAAGCTCTGAAACGAAAGGGGAATTAACACCGTGTTTGCATCGTGACAGCAAACCGCATTTATGCCTAGCAGTGTGGTGAGAATAGACCGCGAATGTTGTCGCCAAACGCGGAAAAAAGTTTCGAAGTTTGTGCGACTTGAAACTAGACAGTGCAGGGGCCTTCATCTGACGATAGACTGCCTATTTATGTCAGCACCACAGTCCAAAAGAAGTAGCCAGCTCGCCGTCGTGGCCGGGATGGCTCGTGCGGCGGGGGAGCGGCTCGGGTTAAGAACGTCGATGAAGCCGTAGATGGGCTAGTAGAGATGTAAATAAAGGCTATCGCTAATATGCTTGAAACAACGGTATTAGGGAGAATGGCAAATGTCGTGTCCAATTTTAGCATGCTGCATATGCCATTTGGACCCCATCTCTGAGGTTTTTGCTTGGCTTGCCGAGACTGACCAAACAAGGCACCTAGAAGCTGGATGGGACTTGGGATGGTTGGAGCGCTGAACCGTCGTGGTGTCAACGGCCAGGTAGTGTGCGCGTGACGCTGCAGGGAGCCAACCCGGGGCCAACGCCGCTGCCGGATGAGGAGAGATCCGGAGCAAAGTCTAATGTACCGAAAGAACTTCGCAGCTTGTCCTTCTTTCTAGCGGCGGGAAAGTTCTGAAGTGGGGGCCGACATCGACGATGATGAGCTTGGATTGCGGATTGTTTATGTTTTTTTTTCCTTCTCCAGAAATGGAATCAGCTGAAGATCTAGCTGAGACTCAGAGCAATCAAAAAACGAAGTTTTCTAGAAACAGCGCTCGGACGTTAGAATGTGTGATGCGGGGGACCAATTACTGATAAACAGGGGTATGGCACCGACACGGGGAGATTGACAGGGAAAGAATACGACATCCCTCCCCGAAGTGAATTTTTTTTGTGAACAGCTGAGAGCTCGTTGACCATTCGAGTCGTTCCAGTGGAAGCGAGATCTGACACGATCTGAGGGGAATCTGAGAGGGACACGAAGCAGGAGACACGCAAGAAACCAGCGATCCATGGAACTGAGCACCGGGAGCGACTCAGAGCCGAACCAAAATTCTGTCAAAGTACTAGTTCCAGGTTCCAAGCCCACGTTCCTACCCCGGACCAGAGAATGCGATAAGGATAGCGTTCCTACCTCAGGCTGCGTATGTACATGGGGGTCACGGCTGACACCGATGGCATCATCGCCAGTCCTAAAAGGAAAGGACAAGTCTCTAGACACTAATGCATCTGGAAGGCAGGCACGCAACCAAACTTTCGCCAACTCGCCAAGGTGGCGGCTGGTGGAAAAAGAGGGAAAGCACTCCATGCTGAAGCCAGCAATAGTCCTGTCATTAATCCTCCAAGACTGCCTGTTCCTCCCAGCTCGTCGGCTGGCACCCACTGGCATCCACCGGCATCGAACACACCCCAGACTTGCGCATACCCTTCGAGGGGTCACACGTGGCTCCATGAAACGCTGCATCTGGCCTAGGTACGTACCTTAACAGGGCTGCCAGGGCATGTTTTTTGGGGGGGGGGTTTGTGGGGGTCAGGGGCAGCTCCAGTTCTGATGGAACCCTCCGAAGTCTTCGAAGCGCATGGAGCTGCTGTTTGCCCCCTCCCAGCAGATGACGCGAGAAACAGCCATTTTTTGTCTGGGTCCTCTGGGATGCTACGCTGTGAATGTCTCTATTGTTCGCTTTGTTTCTAACAATGTCTACAGTTCGCGCGAGAGAAGGGGCCCAAGGGACCACTTGGAAGGACCTTTGTGCTAAATCCTAGACGAATACCCGAGGAACAGAGGAAAGACCCCAAGGACAAGCGTCAGGTCAGACAAGGCGACCAATTTGCTGCCTCTCTGACTCTGACTCTCAACTCTGAACCATCAGCGGCTTGCCCGACGTTTATTGTCCAAGCTCCCAAGCTCCTTCTCCGAGACGTATGCGTCAACACTGATGGCAATAGCGCTGCCGATCTTGATAAGAGAAATCCATGCCTAACCACCTGACCCTTGCCGTCAGACTCATCCGGACTTGTGTCAAGTGTGGCTCGGCCTTGACATAGCGGCAGAGTTGATCCCGGGTGATGGATGGATGGATGGATGGATGGATGGATGAATAGACGGTCTTAGGGGGCGCATTTCCAACGGCGGCGGGAGGGGCTGGGTGATGATACCCCAGCTAGGTACGCAGCATGCTTGAACGCTAGCATCTCCACCCCGTCCAAGCAAGCAGCCGTCGATTTTTTTTTTCCAACCTCTCCATCGTCCAAAACGTCGAGATTGTCCCCTAGTAGCGCAGCAGTGGCGGGTGTTGTCACAGCAGCAGCCTTTTGAGGCCCTTGTCTGCGGGTGCAGTGCAGGACGCACCGCAGCAGTGGCATGGGCATAGCCATCCGTCCACGGCAATGTCGGCATGAGATGCAGGCTGCTCGACATGCAGCGTGCTGCTTTGATGCAGCAGCCCCATCGACAATTTTGGTGATTGGTGGGAGAGATGGAAACATGGGCGACGTGGAAGGACGCAGCCCCGGACCTTAACAGAGCAGTGTTAAGATGTCGCTGTCGTCGCCCTCTTCCTCTTTGGAAAACAAACAAAGCATCACAGGCATCGGACTGGCAGCCACGTTTCCCGCAAGCTGTCAGCTGAACAACCTTGACCGAGACAGGGTATTCGAATTCCTGTCTTTGTCATCTTGTCTGGTTGATCGAGCGACTCACCGATCTTGTCCAAGGACGATGACGTTCCGTTAATCACCAGATTCTGGCTGTTTTATCCGTGCGCTGCTGCCGCGTCTTGATATACTCCCCCCCCTCCGCAGTAGCTTACCTACCAGTGTAGGTAGGCCAAGGACTTGTTTTATGCATACGCCCATGTATGTGCCGGGCGAGGGTGATCCAACACATACACCTACTGGCCCTGCCCTGTCTGTTTGTGTCTGCGTCTCGCCCGACGATCAGACGGTCTTCGAAAAGAAGTGACATGCATGCCACGTGCAGTGCTTGTCGGCAAGTGCCTTCCACAGTGCCTGAGTGCCTATGCTTGTCCCGTCTCACCATTGGAAGATGCTTCAAAGCCGGGGCGAAGGCAATCTCTCCCTTGCTCATCCCCGATATCCACCAGTGTTCTGTCCAGGCCTCCACTCCAAAACCATGAGTGGGGGTGTGAGGACAGCCTGGGCAGGTCAAAAGTTTAAATAGACATGTCGGATGTCAAGGAGGGTTTGATTGAAGGGGCCAGGTTCTTGTCGTTCACTACTTTGTTGACTTAGCTAGTTGCTCGATCTAGGACCGCGTTATATATAGGGGGGCCTGTCCTCCGACACACTATACCTCCTTCGACCAAGGGGACTAGACATCCGTCTAGCTAAAGCTTGGTACCCAATCCCACCTCGCCTCTTGTCTTCTATACACACTACTCAAGTGAGTTTCCGAGTCCCAACTCGGAGGAGCAGTGTCCGGCTAACTCAAGCAGGGCCCTCATCAACCACCACGTCGCAAACATGGCACTCCATTCCTCACCTGTCTCATCCCATCGGCTGGCCAGAAAACCTAACCCCAGGCCCGAGCCCGAGCCACCGACACCGAACCCTCCTGAGCCCCCGTTCGGAGGCTAAGATAACAAACGGTCAAGGGAGAAAAGATGTTGGGGGGGGGGGGGAGGGGGGGAGAGGTGCTAGAGTCACGAAAGCCGGCCGACCACACATGCTGAACTCAGACCGGGGTCTGTGAACATCTAGCCAGCCCTGCCGTAACGGTCGGCTAAGTTTAACGAATGGCTCGTTTGTTTCGCTCACTCGCTCGGTTGTGGAAACCGGTTCCCGTTCTTGTCTCCCGTCCCTCTTTTTGCCTTCCCTTTTTTGGTCACTCTTACACTGCCGATAGCCCCTGATCGACGGGCGGCGGGCGGGCCGAGCCGCGAATAGGCCCGATATGTAGTTTTATCTCCGCTCGGTTTTGTTTGTGCTGCGGGAGGGAGGGGAGGGAGGGGATGTGGTGTGATGATGGGGAGAGGGTGGCGGGGGTCTTTGTTGAGTGGGTGTATTTTCTTGGAGGATCAATGATGGACGGGTATGTACGGATATCATGCTGGACTGGGATATTTGATGTTGTTTTTTGTCTCAACTGTACTTAAACAGGTTGATTTTGTTGGTTTTTGTTGGTTTGGGGGGGGGGTAATCGCGATATCTTGTTTCTATTAGGGTCTCTCTATCATGACGTCTCTGTCATCGTCTCTCTCTCTCTCTCTCTCTCTCTCTCTCTCTCTCTCTCTCTCTCTCTCTCTCTCCCCCTTTCTCTCTGGTAAGATGATGAATATGGGTTGAAATGTTGAGTGTTGATGTCCCTTCGTATTCTGTTTCGTATCCCTTTGCTCTATGATTCCTCTTGATTCCTCCTGTACTCGAATATGACATCATCGATACCAGTCCTCTCCTTTCCTTTGTATCATTTATTCATTATTATGGCTTTCATGTTTTGAATGGTATTAAATCCATAGTGACTGCTTGAAATGGAATTGGAAACATTTTGAAGCAGAACGCCTCCCCTGTATATGCTAAATCCCTGTTGCTTTGAGTGCTTGAAACACACACATAAAAAAAAGGTATCTCGTTTGGAACATCCTGGTCGTAAATCATGTCCTAACGGGTCCTAAAAGTGAGGCCCCACAGTCTTCATCTCTTTGTGAAAATGGATGAGTGGCATGCGTAACTAAGAAGTGCACCAGAGACCTGATCGGGTAGCCTGCCTTCGAGCCGGCCACTCAGGAGATGACCAAACCTCGCAAACCTCCCTCCCTCCCTTCAAAAAAAAAAGGCAAAGAAAACAACACACAAAAAAAAAAAAAAAACCAGGGGATGACCTCCATAACTCCAGGGCAATGGATTTTCCGAGTAGTCTTCAACCGTCGAACGACTCCCTGGTTATCATAAAGACGACCCTTTCTCCCCTTCCTCTTCCATAACTTCCATCACCTTCCCCGGTTTTGGGCGTACCGCCGCCGATTGCCCCCTCAAAAACCTCGGCAGCTCCTCTTCCCTCACCATAACAATCTGTGTATTCACCATCGAATTCTTCTCGCTCCCCCCACTGACGCCAGCCATGAACGCGCTCCACAGCTTCTGCACAACATTATCGGTCGTGGGGCCCCTGTCCGCTGCAGACTCTGGCGAGGCTTTGGCCGACTTGTGCGAGTGGATGTGCGAGAAGTAGGGGTCGTCTGCGTAGGGAGACCTATAAACCACACCATCCTCTTTCCCGCTCTCCTCCTGCTGTGCAGGAGCTCCAGGCGTGTTCGTGGTGATCAACAACCGCCCCTCCCGCCCCCACGTGCACGGAAACATATCAATGATGTGAAATAATGTCCCAAAAACTTGATCGGCTTCGTACAGATCCATATGCAGCTCCTGGAAGGCGCACGCCACGTTTTGGACTCTGCGCGTGTCGTCGCGGCGAAGAAAGTATGACATGGGCGCGTTGAAGCCGTACTGGTCGTAGGGCTCAAGCTCGCCCAGGAGGAGGAGGCAGTCGAGGGAGAAGTTGAAGTAGACTTTCGGGGGGTGGGTGATGGGGCGGGCGTAGGTCGAGGAGCGCCGGCGATTGGGAGGAGGGATCAGGTCGGGGAGGGAGCGTGGAGAAGATGAGGGGGGCTGGCGCTTTGCTGAAGAAGAAGAAGAAGAAGAAGAAGATAAAGATGAAGAAGAAGATGATGATAAAGACGTCTGCTCCTCAGTGTCCTCGGACGAGGTTGATGCCAGCGACTGCGACGGGGAAGAAGAAGAAGCAGACGCAGCGGAAGATGACACCGGCGGAAGGCCGGCCAGCCTAGGCGGTAAACGCCACGCGAAAGCGAGCTGGTAGTGTTTCAGCGCCAGCTCGCGCGACTCGCGGCAGACGTGGAGTAGCACCGGGACGGCCGGGCGGCGCGGGCGGCAGGTGAGTTGTACGCGGCGCTGGGCCTCGAAGCGAGAGTCGAAGCAGGCGGCAGCGACGATTCGCGGCTGGATGAGGCATTCCCAAATTTTAAGGCGGAGTTCGGGGGGGAGGAGGGGGAAAAGGTGGAAGGTTTGGCCTTGGGATTCGGAGGAGGAGGAGATGGTTGTCGACGAGGAAGAGGATGAGGGTGGCGACGGTTCTGTCTCGAGGCCGTCATGGATGACCTGAAACTCGAGCCAGAACTCGGGTTTTTCTTCATCCTTGTCATACCATGATCGGAGCATTTTGGCGTTTTTTCTTCTATAAGGTTTCTTTCACAAAAAAAAAAAAAAAGAGAATGATATGGTCGAAAGTGGTGAAAGCTAATGGTGAGAAAAAAAAAAAAAAGGTACGGTGAGCGATCGGGCTACCTTGATGGCCCAACACATGGCTCGACCGTGGCTCGCCAAGGAAGCCTTAACGCGATGTCATTGCGGTCTGTTAATGGCTCAAACACCCGCACGCGATGGCGCACGGCTCGATGGTTGCTCTCTTAACAGCCATGGCTCGACGTTGATAGCGCTTTGGCGTCTGAATGGTGATGACATAAGCGGGTTTGGTGATGTCTGACGATTTTGTGGGAGGGTTGGGGCTCTTATCTGATGCAAGATAGCAACCAGATCGGGTTTAGCGCACCCAACGTTCGTTTGCGCATGGGTCTTTGCGCCCCAGTCTTTTCGACACACAGTGGCGCCTCTGCGCGCCACAAACCTTCTTATGGCTTGTCGAGTGCCGACAGCATCTTACATCAGACTGCTGCCAGCGTCATAAATTGTCGTCAATTGGTCAAAAAAAAATTCCCCAATTGCGCTTGGAAAAGCCTGGAGGAATGATGAATGCGTTGGACAGAAAGCACGTGCAGCTGGGGGCTACACACACACATCCCTAACCATCCCTAAGCTTTGATATATCATCTTGCACACGGGATGGAAGGATAATTAGAGGAAAAAAAAAAAAGCCCTTCTAGACATGGGATGAAAGATGAAAGCAACACTCAGGTCCCGGATCATGTCAGCCAGCCAACCAACCCATGCACGAAATACTGACAGCTTTCACATCACCAAGAAAACGTAAACTCCGAGCTCAGGATGCCACGCCTCGCTGCAGCATGGTGCCAGATTGGCATGTCCCAGCCGCGAAACGAGGCTGCTTACACTTACACGGTAGATTTGGGTCAGACCACATTGGCCCCTACAAGGTTACATATCAAATTGCAGTAGCTGGACCGCGGCTCGCAGAGCCTCATGGTAGCACTTACCTACAAACCTACTCTAGCGCCCGCAATCCATCCGGAGTCGGAGGAACATGAACCGGGAGAAAAACTGTCAATGGTTACTGGACAGCGTTGCGATAACCCGCGGGCCGCTTGCCCGCGCGCAGGGATGGCCGGTGCCGGTGGCTGCCGTTTATGAACCGTGGGATTGGGTTTAAGCCTGGCCCTGGTTGGGCTAGCAGGTTGCAGAGCGCAGCGAACCAGCGGAGGGAAAGACGGGTACCTATGTAGTTCGCTGGAGCCGGCATGGAGCAGCACGGCGATGATCTTCCCCAGGTTTTTGCGGTGCTGTTGGCTGGGCTAAGCCTGGCCTGGAACCTTCAAGGTTTTGATCGTCAGTTGGCTGTGCTGTGCTCTGTGCTCTGTGCTCACTGAGCCTCCATCCATGGACCATCCAATGCCTGCGGCTGCTGGCGTCGGTGGCTTTGTGGGGTTTTCTTGGCTTTTTCTTCAACCCCACGCTCCACCTCATCACAACGTAAGTGCCCGTGGGATGGAGACGCTCGTGGAGAGAAACCCCGCCCAATCCACCAGTCCACTGCCCAACCCAGGAACGCATGTCGGGGTGGCGCGAGCGAGCAGCCAAAAGAGCGAACAAACAGCGAGCGAGGAAGAACGAAGTACCGACCGTTTTTGTTGTGGAAACAAAGGACGATCGGGCAGTCCCAGAGCTGCGCTTGCCGCTGGCGCCGCCGCTTCTTCGTGCCCTGTCCTTTGGTCCGAAGTCGCTGGATGCGTAAACCGAGTGCTCCGAGGTCAACGATGAACGTGGGAAGTTGGGAGGATGTAGTTGTTAGGTTGATGGTCTTCCTGGAGTCTTATGGGGATGGTCTTGTGGTCTTGGAATGGGGTGGAAGTCAACCAGCCACTTGTGTTAGTAAAAAAAAAAAAAAATTATTAAGAAAAAAAAGAAAACGAATCCGAAATTCCTCCCATCTGTAAGGCAAGGAGATTCGATGGCCTCATCGTGCATATATGTCCTGACAAGCCCTATGCCGTCTTGAGATCCTGTTGCATGGCAGCACGTGCTCATCGTGCCTGGCCATTGAGTCTTGATGCTCGATCTAAGGACCCAGAGCAAACGCCCCGCGTATCCGTTGAGCCGGGTGAAACTCATGCTTGGCCGGCGCTGCCGTTCTCGGTACCAGTCCATCCCGTCCATGATCCCATCATGGGGTACCTTGCTACCTCTCATACCATCGTACACAGTAAATCCAATAATAGAAAACACTGTCCTGGGTACTGTCTGCCGTCCCGCGCGAGGGCTCGTCTGCACTCTGCAGTGGCGGCTGAGCACCCGTTCTGTGCATGTCCCGTGTCCCTGCTTGTCGGCTTTCACATGCTTCCGTGGAGTCGCCGCGTCGGCATGTTGGAGGGTGAGCGTGGGAGCTGTAGGTGGCTGTCAGTAGGTGCGTTGGAGGAGGAGTCTACAGTGAGCTGTTACTGTCGACGGCTTTCAAAGAACACTGATGGATGGCTTTCTCTTGAGATGATCGGGTAAACTAGAAATTCACTGAGTAACCATAAACAAGATACTATACTCGACTGTATTCTGCATAGAACCTATTCATAATTCATCCCATCGATAATTAACTCATTAATACATACACAAAATGCTTCAAAGGTCTCTTTCTTTTTTTTTTGTTCTTTTTTTTCTTTTCTTTTTTATTCTTTTTTCGTCCGTCTCCAACTCGTCATCGACCCCAAAAAAAACCCCCACCTGCCAAAACAGGAACTGAAAGGCCCCGGCGACCCCAGATGCGCCCACTTGGCGTGTGCCCCCATCCCTCGATTCAGGGTTTTCGTTTCAATGCGGGCACCTTGGGCTGGAGATTCGCCTGGTTTCTCCAACTCGTCCAAGTCGGTCCAACTGCGCTGCCCAACCATATTGCATCCTCTTGCCCGAGCCACGCAGAAGAGCCGTGCGGATAGAACCGGCCGAATGCCATAAACAGGCCCAAGCAGTGCTGAAGTTGCTGCGATCGAACCTATCGCTTCTTCAGAATCCAGTGAGGACCCCGACCAAGACGGATCGTGACCCCCAGATCGAAGTCCCAGTCGCTGGGCCGCACAGTGAGTGCTACGGTACCTCGCCGATACCTAGTACCGAGCAACCCATTGCACCACGCTGGAACATCCGAGCAGCAGCTGTCTCTGCTGCCAGTGTGCCCTTGCCCTGTCCGGTCGTGGACCGCAGTGGGGAAGAGGGGGGGTGCGCCGCTTGTCAAACGTCGTTCGGCGCTGCGCTGCACATTCGACGGCCTTCGCTGCGACCGGGAGGTGCATCGCTTCTTAGACACTTCAGGTAGGCCGTCAACTCCAATTAGTCTCTGTTCTTTTACTTGGCATCACTCGCTGCCAGGCACAGGCAGTCAGCCAGGTGACTCAGACCCTGGAGAGAGAGAGAGAGAGAGAGAGAGAGAGAGAGAGAGAGAGAGAGAGAGAGAGAGAGAGAGAGAGAGAGAGAGAGAGAGAGAGAGAGAGAGAGAGAGAGAGAGAGAGAGAGAGAGAGAGAGAGAGAGAGAGAGAGAGAGAGAGAGAGACGTAGGAATAAGCCATGAGCAATGAGATGACGAGGAAAGGATGGATGGCGAGGTAGTGAGCAAGCGTTGAGCGAGCATGGCTGACAGTACGACGGCGAGAGAGGCAAGGGATCCAAGGGTAGGCTGTCATCCATCTAACCCAGTTATCCTATCCACGATTCATTCATCCAGACTATCCAAACTATTACAACCTGCCTAGATCCAGGCCACGGGAACGGCGACCATCCAGCTCGGAGATCATCTCCAATCTCTGTGTGTCTCCATAGGTCTGCTCAAAGGTTACTCCGTACTCCTCGGGGACTCCAGATAACTACGTCCTCTCAGATTCAATGACACTCCAAACACTCTAGACACTTCGTCATTCGACTTTGTTCTACCTCCCTGCTACTCTCCTCGCGCTTCACCCGCACACAGAATATTCCGACGTACCTTACCTACCTGACCTCTATCTCGCCGCCACCGCCGCCGCCAGATCTAGGTTCTCTGCGCTAGCTCCGCGCACGTTGTACCTCTCTGCGCATCTCTCGTGGCCGCCGGTCCGCTCGGACAAGTTACCGCTCTCAGCAGTCGAAGGGTTTCGCTGGATCCATCGCATCCGATCGCATCCGCATCCGCATCTGCGTCTGACCGTCCAGGTACGTTGTACTTTCTTTAGCTGCGACTTTCTGTTTCTAAGCCAACGGCGAGACGAGACGTGGGCGCTGCGGCCCTTATCATTGGGGAAGTTAATGAGCAACACCAACACACCAAACCAACACGCCAAACCAACACACCAGCACACCAAGATGGTGTGTGTAAACGTGAAAGCCAACCGTGATGCTGGTTCGGGCCTGCGGAGCGACTGCTCGTCTGCTCGACCAACCCCGATCCAACCTGGATCCAACCTGGAATGGAATCAAAGCTGAATCCATCCATTCCTTTTTTTTTTTTTTCTATTTCAGCTATCGCGGCCACATTGTGTGTCATCGTCATCCCGTGTCACTGTGACAGTTGACGATCAATTTACCCAATCCATACACCCCACCCCCTCTCACACATTATCACACATTACACTCTTCAACACATATCGCTTCCCGTCTTCCCCTCCCCCGCTTGTTCTTGGCCCGCGCCCTGGCCCTGGAGCCTGGGAGCGTCCACATGCTTCAGCCTCTCCGAGTCTTCCCCAATCATAGCCCTGCTCCTCCTAATCCGTCTCTCTCGGCATCGCAGAGTGACGCAGTCCTCCCAAGGGGCCACATGCACAGGATCAACCTACTGCGGTGATAGACAGTAGGCACCCAGCCCCAGCCCCAGCCCCGGCCCCATGGATGATGGAACAGTTCATGGTACCCTCCTCCCCCCTCTCCCAAGCCAACAAACCCTTCCCTCCCTTCTCCAAGGGCACATCTTGTATGTACTTTGGATTAGGTTCGCTTCCCGCTTCCAATGGCTGTCGTCGCCGACCGCGTGCGCCGCTCCGGCATGTGTATGACAGGGAATGATACTTGCTACTTGCAAGTGACGACGATCAGGCCGACGGCGCGGGGTTCCACACTCTCCAGAAATGATGAATCCATGACCTTGACCTTACACACCCTTTCCAGTCTCCCCGTATCCGCCGGCTTGTTATAACAGTATCATCCTGGAGTCCCATCTCATCATCTCATCACCGAGGATACCATCTCCATCTGCCCAGAACCCACCCTCTTCTTTCTTCTCTCTCTCTCTTTCTCTCTCTCTCTTTCTTATCGTCTCTTATCCACTTCCCTAGTCTTGCTGCCGTCCTCATAACCCCCGGCCCTTTTCTATCTTTCTATCCCTTTTCTTCTCTTCCCTTTCTCACTCTTCATCGAATGCCTCCTTACTGCTTCTTCGACTGCCATTACTTCTACCGCACAGCCCTGCGCGGTCTCAATATCAGCACCCACGTCTCACCCCTCTACGCCTGAGAGAGTCTTCGAGACCCTCGGCTGACGAGAATGCCTACCAAAGTCCGTACCTTCGCCGCCCCAAGGCCTCTTGGTGAGACCCTGGCCAGTGCTGCTGTATCGCCGGTATCGTCGCAGTCGGCTGCTGCTGCTGCTGCTGACTCAGTGCCGCGCTCGCTGCCCGAGTGTCCTTCTACCATTTCTACTCCTGTCAAGACTCTCACCACAAAGACTACCGCCAAGACTACCACCACCGCCATCGCTCCGAGCCGGGACGCTCGCAAAAACGGCATCAGCATGGCGTCCACGCCGCAGCCCGAGCCCGAGCAAAAGTCCGCTAAGGGCGGCGTGACCTACGCCTATCAGGACAAGCTGCCCAAGCTGCCCATCCCCGATCTTGAGCAGACATGCCAGCGCTATTTGGCTGCCCTCAAGCCCCTGCAGAGTCCTAGGGAACATGCCGATACCAAGCGCGCTGTTCAGGAGTTTCTGAGGAATGAAGGGCCTGAGCTGAATGAGAGGCTCAAAAAGTACGCTGAGGGGAAGACGAGCTACATTGAGCAGTTCTGTAAGTTGCTCTGTCCCGCGCGTTGCTCCCGAATGTGCGTGCTGACCCCTTCAGGGTACGATTCGTACCTCAACTTCGACAACCCCGTTGTCCTCAACCTCAACCCCTTTTTCCTTTTGGAGGATGACCCGACGCCGGCCCGTAACAACCAGGTCACTCGCGCTGCCTCGCTCATCGTGTCGGCCCTCGAGTTCGTGCGCGCCGTCCGCAAGGAGGAACTGCCGCCCGATACGGTCAAGGGCACGCCTTTGTGCATGCACCAGTACTCACGCCTGTTCGGCACGGCCCGCGTGCCTACCGATCAGGGCTGCCAGATCGAGCAGGACCCGGAGTCCAAGCACATCGTCGTCATGTGCCACGGCCAGTTCTACTGGTTCGACGTGCTCGACGACAACTCGGACCTCATCATGACCGAGAAGGACATCGCCATCAACCTGCAGACCATCATCGACGATGCCTCCCAGATCCCCATCCAGGAGGCCGCCAAGAGCGCCCTTGGCGTGCTCAGCACCGAGAACCGCAAGGTCTGGTCTGGCCTGCGCGAGGTGCTGACTCGCGAACCCGGCTCCAACAACGCCGACTGCCTCAGCATCGTCGACACCGCCCTCTTTGTCGTCTGCCTCGACTACACCGAGCCCGCCACCGCCGCTGAGCTGTGCCAGAACATGCTCTGCGGCACCAGTCAGATTGAGAAGGGCGTGCAGATCGGCACGTGCACCAACCGCTGGTACGACAAGCTGCAGATCATCGTCTGCAAGAACGGTAGTGCGGGCATCAACTTCGAGCATACCGGCGTCGACGGCCACACCGTCTTGCGTTTCGCCTCCGACGTCTACACCGACACCATCCTGCGCTTCGCGCGGACCATTAACGGCAAGGCCCCGACCCTCTGGGCGTCTACCTCCCCCGACCCGTCGAAGCGTGATCCTGAGAGTTTCGGCGACGTCAAGACCATCCCGCACAAGCTGGAGTGGGATCTCATCCCCGAGCTGCGCGTCGCGGTCCGGTTTGCGGAGACCCGCCTCGCCGATCTCATCGAGCAGCACGAGTTCCAGTGTCTCGATTTCAGTGCCTACGGCAAAAACTTTATTACCTCCATGGGCTTCTCTCCCGACGCATTCGTGCAGATGGCCTTCCAGGCGGCGTACTACGGTCTGTATGGTCGCGTGGAGTGTACGTATGAGCCGGCCATGACGAAGATGTACCTCCACGGACGCACCGAGGCTATCCGCACGGTCTCTGAGGAGTCGGTCCAATTCGTCCAGACCTTCTGGGGCGAGCACCCCGCCGAAGTGAAGATCGAGGCCCTCCGCAGGGCGTGCGCACGGCATGTGGCTACCACGCGTGAGTGCGCCAAGGCGCAGGGGTGTGATAGGCATCTGTATGCCCTCTTCTGTTTGTGGCAGCGCCTGGCAGAGGAAGAGGCTGCGGCGGAGGAGGGGCTGAGCAGCGTCGGCGGGCATTCGAGCCCGCGGGACGGGATGTCGGAGGGCGGGGACTCGATCGTCGGAAGTCCTGGTGCCCACGGCGATGAGCCGTCGTACCTCCTCGACGGGGAATATACCTCCTCCTCCACCACCACCACCGCCACCTCCTCCTCCCGGCAGAGAAACGGCGGGCTGACCTCGCCGACGCTGTCCTCGAGCACGAACCGCCCCCGCAACGACTCCATCACCTCTTCCATCTCCTCCCGTTCTAACCGTAGAGAATACCGCCCCATGCCCGCCATCTTCGCCGACCCCGGCTGGGACAAACTCAACGCCACCGTCCTCTCCACCTCCAACTGCGGTAACCCCTCGCTCAGACAGTTCGGCTTCGGCCCGGTGTCGGGAGACGGCTTTGGCATTGGGTATATCATCAAGGACGAGGGGATAAGTATCTGCGTCTCGTCGCGGCATCGGCAGACGAAAAGGTTCGTGGAGACGATCGAGTCATATTTGCTCGAGGTGAGGAGGATGTTGAGGGTGGTGAGTGCGCTGCAGGGGGGGCAACTGGGGAAGCCGAGGGGCGGGGTGAGTCGGGTCAGGGAGATCGAGGCGCGCTTGAACGGCTTGACTATCAATGGGAAGAACGGGGTGAATGGCGGCGTGGTGACGAGCGCACCTGGCGGTGCGGTTGGCGGGAATCACGCCGGTAGTAATAGCAGGGCGAAGTTCCAACGGGGGAGGTTGATCACCGGGCTGCCGTCGACAGGATCGCTAGATAAGAGTGGCGGGTGTGCGAGCCCGACGGAGGAGAGTTTGGTGTTTAGTGAGGATGACGAATTGGGGGGGTGTAAGTCTTGCCCTTTTCCTTCAACTACTAACCCGTCTCGAGCGGGAACTAAACTAAAGTGTCTTTTGTTGCAGACGGGTTCTTCGACTCCGGTATGCTGATGCACGCACTCAGGGGGCGTGATGAAAAGCATCATCATCATCATCATCACCAACAGCAGGAGGAGTGGGACAGAAGTGCGGCGGCGCAGGCTAGGAGAAGGGATGTGGGAAGGAAATTGAGGTTAGTGGATTATTAGACTTTTTTTTTTTTCTGGCATATCTCCTTGTATCTTTTTTTTTTGGGGGGGGGGGGGAGGGGAGGGGAAGTGGGGGGAGGGGAAGAGAGGGGAGATGATTATTATGCGTTTGTCTGTTTCTTGGGTAGGAGGTTGGCCGGGCTAGTTGGCATTTGGCATAGGGGATTGATGATATCCGTTTGCAGATGCAATGTTCGTTGATTTTATGTGTATCTTGGATAGGGAGATTCGAGTTTAATTGTATGCATCCGGAGTGTTGAATTAGATGGGTTGTGGCAGATTAAAGTTTTTGTTTATGTCTTGATGTGTGTTTGTGTGTTATGCAGACCTACTGCAACACTAGGAGAGGAGACAATCGACTCAGTCGAAATGTATCTATCCCGAAGTCAAACCATAGCAGCATTGTGATATGTGGTATCATCTATCAGTTATAAATCCTCAAAAGTGATACAAGATCCAAAATAGACTCGCAAGCCGCCACTCTGCCCGAGAGTCAATGCCAGCATCTCCCTTCCTGTCTGTCTTGCCTATTATCCAACCAGTAAACCAAAACAAAACCAAACAAAACAAAAAGAAAAATAACTATATATTCTGAGCTCAGCTCGAGCCCGCCGTTCCAGCAGCCGTTAGAACATAAGTATATCTAAACGTCAAATAAACCAAGGAGGTAGTACAAGCTAGAGGTGTATGACAGTAAGCGACACAAGCGGACATAACGATGGTATAAGTAGGGGACCCTCGCGGGGGGGGGGGGGGGCGGAGGAGAGGGAAAGAGAGGATGAGTGGGTGGGAGGGTAGGGGAGATATAATCAACCAACACAAAAGAAAACCCAATGATCGACGAGGTAGACAGACAGCCTAGCTGACATCTTCTTCCTGTGTAGGTCATGCATTAAACAAAAAGATAGGCAAGTGAAAAAAGAAAAACACACACACACACACACACACACACACACACACACATACATCAGTACCAGCCAGAGCTGGTTGACTGGCTGGCTAAACCAGCCCCAACCACCTCAACGCCTTATCCCCTTTCCCAGCACCCCACCTCTCCCTTTCCCTCTCCCTCCTCCGCCTAAAATACAGAGGCATCAGCCTCCTCTCATCTTCATCATACCACTCAAACTCATCATCCATCAAAGACAACGCCGACGAGGCAACGCTGATGCTACTCCCGGCTATACTCCCCTTCCGACTGGTCCTCCCTAAGGATTCCAGCGTGAGCTCATCTCCGTAATAATACCCCGCGCCGCGTCGACCGGTGTTGGAAGAGGGGGAATACCCCTCCGACGTGACCGGCCTATCCGTCGAGATGGCTACCCCGGCCTCATGGTTGCTGACATCCACCACCATGGACCCGGGCCGCTCGGTACTGGGATCTGAACTATACCCGTAACCATTACTTGTTCCGCTGGGCGGAACACTGACGACTATACTTGGGGCCGGCATCCCCCCGGCAGGCGTAGTAGCAGCAGCAGCAGCAGTAGTCGTAGTCGCAGTCATCGTAGTCGTAGTCGTAATAACAGCCGCGGCGCTGGAAGTCCTAGGTGGTGGGGGTAAAGGCGGGTCTGGAAACGAAGACGAGGATGAGGTGCCGTAGTTGGTGGGGCCCCGGCGGATAGATGTCTGGAGGGTGGCGGCGCCATTACGAGTGCCCGGGGCTGAGGAGCGAGAGGGGAGGTCGGAGGAGGCGGTTTTGCGGGAAGGGGGGTTGGATGCTATTGTTGGGGAGGGGGGACGTTGCTGAGGGGGCGGGTAGCGGAGGGCGGTTGGATATGGGTCGGATGGCGAAGAGGGAGGGGTGATGACCAGGGTTGAGGTCGAGATGCGTGAGGAGGCTGACGAGGACGGGGCAGTCGTTGGCTGCACGAGTTCGGTGATGATGGGCTTGACGTTGGGACGGTTCGTGCGGGGCGGTGATTGCGGAGGCTCGGGCTGGGGCTGCTTGTACAAGGCGCGCTCGGGAATGTAGTAGTCCGATACAGAGATGAGGCTCTCGCGGATGGCGGCTACAAAGGCGGCCGTCTCGAAGGCGCTGGCGGAGGAGGATAGTAGGAAATTGGCATTCGAGAATGAACAGGCTCCTAGAACGGCACCGGAGAGTGAGGAGCCCTGGCGAGGGTTAAGAGCACGAAAACCTTCACCTTCACTAGGGCGCCGATCACCATCTGTGGACTGTGCCGAGCTGTCCCCGTGAACAATGCCCACGACCTTCATCAGCTCAACGCCGATTAAAGCTTGAAGAGCAAGCACAGTGGCGAGATGCTCGGCAGGATACTCGATGAGCAAGAAGCGGACGTTGGGATGCGTCCGAAGGTATGTCTCGAGGTGAGGGATGATGAGTGCAGCCAGTAGAGTGCGGTCGGCAAATGGATTGCTCGTCTGCTTGGTCAGAGGTTGCGCGGTGAAGGCCTGCATGGCATTTGCAATCAAGTAGCTACGTAGGTGACTTTGGGTTAGCACACATCTAAGCCGAAGCTTCGTGGTTATTCACTTCCGTATACATCCATCCGTATACATACCGCAGATCTAGTCGTCCGCTCCGGCAGAGGCCACTTGACTTGAAGCCCAGCTTCTCGATTTGCCCAACGATCTCGGCCACGCGATCTCTCTTGACTCGGCTCTCCGCGCCAACGGCCAAGATCATATCCAGCCGCCTGCCATCAACAGACGAGAGCCTGCGAGGGTCGCAATCCAGAGGCTTCCACACGCCGTCCTCGGAATCGGATGCTGCATAGCTCGTGTCCCTGAGAGGGAAAACCGTGGCCAAGAACGAGCGGAGATGGTTCTGAACAGAGACTGCTGCTTCCTGGCTGACGCTGAGGCTGTAGAGCGTTGTGTCCGTTGCTACGCTGGCAGTCGTCGGCGAGTGACCTGGCGGGGTCGGCAAGCCGTGGACAAGGGCATTCTCCATCCAAGGCGATTCACACCCTAAGCGTTGCGCGCTGTTCATCCGTCCTCGATCCCGATCATCGGGCTCGACGGTCGTTTGGGCGTCCGATCGGGACTCGTCTCGGAACCGTTCTAGGATGAACTCCTGGACCTCGTTCGGGCTCTCAATATCGAGGAGGAGCACGACATCTTCCAGACGCGGGAGTGGTTCGACCGGCTGTTCGTCCTTCTCGTCGCCGGCGATGGGAGCCGTGAGCGCGTGTTCTTCCCGCGCGTCGGTCTGATTTGGAGATGCCAACGGACTTGCAAAAAACAGCGTCGCGTTTTCAGGCTTTTCCTTAGGTGAAAGCTCCGCCTCGGCTGTCTTGGGCCTAAGCGGCTGCGGTTCGCGCTCCAAGAATGTCTTCGGAGAGAAGTGTGATGAGTGCCGGCGATGTGTCTTTACCACAGCCTCACTGCTCCATGAGAGAGGCGTTCCCGACCTTGGGATCTGGATGCGAAGCGGTGGCTTGCGCGTGTTGGAGGTCGCTGCGGATGTCTCTCGATGCGTCTCGGGAGCTCCGCTAGAGACCATTGAGCTAAGGCTCTCGCGGGGACGAGGACGGAGACGGGAACGGGGACGGGGACGCGATGGGATGTCAATCAGCCTAACGGTCAGGTCCACGTCTTCGTTGCCCGGCTGCAAGAACTCTGTTTCCTTGTCGAGGGCGTCGGCCGCCCGCATGGCGCGCAGGATGCGACTCTCGAAGCTGTCGTCATCGTCGACGTCCCATCGGTGCTGGAAGGCCTCATCTGCCTTGTCCGTGGAAGCTGACTTGGGGCTCTGCAGCCATGACGTGTGCTCCTCGCCGTCCGAGTCACTCGTCCTTGGTCGTCCGGAGCTCTTCCCCACGACTCGGCTGTAGGTTGCATAGGCCACCTCAATGTTGCCCTCCGCCTCGTGTTCCATAATGGCTGATAGGCAGGCAACCCTGACAGACATAGATCCACCGTGGGTAAAGACGAGGCGGGCCTGCGCTTCCCCTGATGACGAAGGCCTCAGGAAGTCCAGTGCCTCGGAGTGCCGAGCCAGCGCTGCTTGGTGGTATCTACGGACGAGAGCGCGTGCATCGAACGATGTTTGCTCGGCGGGCCCGGGGCCATTGATGTAGTGCTGGATGCTAGGAAGCACAAGAATGTCTGGGGAGGACGGGAGCAGACGCAGCTGGGTCGATACGAGGTCGGACGGACCCTCCAACGCAATAATGGCTCCCGCCCGTTGCGGAGTGATCGGCGGCGCCATGTTTTAACTCAAACGTCAAGATTGACAATCTTCGACACAGGTGGATTACGTCTCCACGACAACGAACCACAACGCCCAGGAGAAAAGATCGTCGCCAACGGCGTTACTGACTCTCCGAGAGAAGAGAAAAGAAACAGGAAATTGCTGTCTTGTCTTGTCTTGTCTTGGAATGCGGACGGAGGCCGAATTTCTAGAACTTGAGAAATGTTTGAGCAAGCTGCAAGTTCCCCAGGGAGAACTCCGAAGCTCACCACACGGGAAGCGGCCCCTGCTGTTTCGTGAGCGTGGTGAGCGTGGTTCTCGTGGCTTGCAAGGGGAGGGAAAAAAAAGGTGTAAAAAAAAAAAGAAAAGAAACAGCCACGTCCGTCCAAACAAGGAAATCGGCGAGAGTGTAAGTCGTTCGAGGCACCGCGCAGAAGAGGATGTGGCGTGCGGTACAGCTGGGGAACGCTGGAGAAAAGCTGGGGTCCGAAGGATTTGCGCCAGGATGTTGCTGGAGACGATAAAAGACAAAAGCCGAAGCGTGCAACAGTATGACAGACCAAGATGGGGGAGGATAATGATATGATATGAGATGAGATTGTCTCCGGCTCGATGATTCAAAATCGGACGGGATTGAGACAGAGTCTAGGAACCTAGGAAACACGTTGGGTATAGCCGACTGTGCGACCGTTCAATCCCAATTCCCACTGTGTGTGGTCAGTTGGTCAATGGTCGACGGCCCCAGATTATCCAGCCAGCTAGCCGCGAGAAAACGAGAGAAGAAGAGGAACTTTTGTTGGCAGGTTATGAGCCGCCAGCCTGCGGCTATGAAGCAAACAATGCAATGCGCACACAACACTCAGCAGCGGGGGGCAACCAACGGATTAGCTCAACACCACACCATCACAACGGCCCACAACAGCCCACAACGCCGAACGGATCACCGCCGCTCAGGCAGTCTTGTTCTGCCGCTTCTGCTGTACGTCGTGCCGGCTGTACCGACTGGGTGGATGTGTTCGGCTGCGGGTGCCTGTTTGGGTGTCTCGGGGCAGAGCAAAAGCAGCATCAAGATGGGAGCTGAGAAATCCGCAGTGTCCAGAGATGCGGATCAAGCGAGGAGTAGTGACGGGTCCTGTCTGGATGCTCTGGATCTCACTGCAACGTCCATCTCCATTGATATAAAGAACCCCTCAGTTTGCCATCTCAGCACGCTCGAGCCCAGGCCGTAGCGAGCATCGGCAAGCTCAGGATGGTCCAGATGGGTAGGTAGTGTACGGGCAGTGTACGGTAGGGTAGGATAGGGTAGGATCGTGGCGAAGATGGCGAGGATGCAGCAAGAATGTGGTAGGAGTGAGAACCTCCTAAGCCGCGGATCAGATTCTGTGTCCGGAACGATTTTTTTTTTTTTTTCCCTCTCATAGCCGGGAAGACTGGCCGGATAGCGACATGTCGCGCAGAAAAGTGTACAGAAACACGACGAGAGAGTGATTGGCTCAGAGACACCTGAAACGACGCTGTGCAAGCTTGCAGAAAACTCTAAGTATCTATCTAAGCTTGAGCAACGTGGGGCTCATCAACGCTTCCGAGATCAGGACCACACATCTCCATCATCTCTTTCTCCATATCGGAGACGACGACACTGATTTGATGCCTGCCTAGAGTTCGAGCGGCGGCCGGGGGTTGGCGAGAGGGATGCGAAAGGAATGAGAGGCTGAACGGCCCCGCTGCCGTTGCAGGACCCCCTTTGGCCTTCTGTTGATTGTTCTCTTGTCTGCAGGCTCACGGCGTTCCAGGTAGATGGAGAGAGAGCATTCTAGTCTGCGCTGCAACCTCAGTCTGGTAACTCTGCGGCACTCAATGGTGGCTTACACATACAGTACAGCACCGGCGTGTAAGCAGCGTACAACTAAGGTAATTTCTTTGGGAACCAAAAAAAAAAAATCAAAATAAATGGCACGAGCTGGAAATGGCAGCATCTTTCGAGGCCCATTTCGAATTCCTCAAGCACGAGGGCTTGACCAGCTGCAATTGGTGTTTCAAAAACCCGACTTCAGTTCGGATTCTTGCTCGAGCAGACTGCAGCCGCTGCATCTCTCATCCTTGTTGTCATCTTGGCCATCCTGTAAGGGAAGAAAGCTTGCATGTCGTGGCGCGACGGTTGATCTGCCCAACTGCAGGGCCGGCGGGGACAAGGCCCCATTTTTGGTGTCGGGTTGGTCGTTGCTGTGGATTCCCACCAAAACGGGCAAAATTGTAGAAACGGGAAGCGTGAGCAAGAGCAGATGCAATTTTTGGCCTTGACAAGATTTTGGTATCCTCGGCGCCACGCAAGAATGCTGCCCTGCGAACAGGCAAAAAGCACTGCAACCTGGGGCCGAGCGTCTCTCCGGGAAGGTGCTGTTGCTTCATCACGTTGCATGTCATCAAGGTTCGGAAGCTACAAGCTGCCAAAAGCCAGGCAATGTTAGCCCCTGTCGATCGGGCCAATAACGTTGTGTCATGTCATTCCGTATCTGGTAAAGTGCAAAATCTGGGCCCTATAGTGGGGCCGCCCCCTGCTTAGACCCACCTTCTCCATCCACGAGTCTAGGCTCCACTGCCCCACTAAACCATCTCTCGTTCGCATCTCCCACCGTTTCGACAGTTTGCCCGTTTACAGTTCGCAGTTCGCCATCCAACGTTTGTTGGTCTGATCTGGGGTGAGCCACAACGCCAAGCACCAATCCGGCCTCCGCGTGTTTGATGGCCGCCGACGCCCACTCTTTTTCCTAGTGCAGGCCTTTTGTCGAGATGGCGCTCATAGAGTGCCAATATGTTGACGCGTTGCCATCATATCCTTTCTTTTTTTTTTTCGTTGATCTGCCGCTTCTGCCGACAAAATGCTGTCAGTGTTGTTGTGTTGCAGATGAGAATCCAACCGGATGGAAGCGACCCAAGATTTGCTGCAGCCACAAACGCAGGCCCATCATCACATGGGCGATGATAATAACCACATGAATCCAACGAGTGGCGGACATCATCAGCATTTGTCGTAGACTGGCGGTTGGGGCTGAAGGACATCTAACTTCCAAAACGTTGAGCTCAGCTACTTAGACTCGTATCCCACGCGACATCTGCATCCCTCAAGAACCGGTTGTTTCACATCTATCACCTCCATCGATATACTGCGGCACGTGGGCTGGCAGCAAAGAACGGCGAACCCGAGGCACGGATGTCAGCGGAGAGTTGAGGTTATGACAGGGCTACGGCTGCCATGTAATCATGATCGCCCCGCATTTGCGACTCTCAGTTTCTGGTGTTTCTTGTGTTCTTTATCAAAAAAGAAAGAAAGAAAAGAGAAAAGAGAGGAAAAAAAAGGCAAAATCATCCCGTGCCATGTGTCCACGTCTTCAGCGTTTGTGGCTCAATCCTCAGGTTCTGCAGCCTGCCGACTGCCCCTGCATAGGTAGAGTCATTCCTGAAATCTCCGCAACTGGCGCGCGCCTAGTCTTCTCCAGCATCCAATCCCGTTCGTGCGGCATGTGTTTGGAATGGCGTCCGCAAGGACTGATTTCTCTTGACCTTCGGTAAGCCGCTCAGGGACTCCCCCCGAGACATCAAAGACAAGTCAGTCCGGTGTTGATGGTGTCCCCCCTTCCCAACTCCTTCCCCCCCCCCCCCAAAAAAAATTGGGACTGGAATTCAAGACCCAGAAGATATGAAGAGCCATGGAACGCAGACGGAAAGATGCAGTCTCCTACAATCAACCTCACACTTCCAGCAGCAAGGGCATTAGGTAATCCGTGTGTGACATCAGCCAACAAGCATAGGCTTCATTATACTCCGAGAATAACAGCAAGGTCTAGTCATCCTCCTCCATGAGCGCTGCAAGCTCGGCCTCTTCCTCTGGGCTCAGCAAGCTAGCAGGCGCTTCCTCCTTCTTCTCCTGCTCTCCGGCTGCCCACTTCTCCTGGTCCTTGACCGCCTTATCCAGCCCGGCCTGGTCGAGCTGCCATATCCGGACAGTACCGTCCAGACTTACGCTGCAGACACGTGCCCCTCCGTCCAGAACGACCAGGTCGATCACCTCGTCGTAGTGGCCGACCAGCGAGCACTGCAGCTTGCCCGACGCCCGATCCCACACCTTCACGTCTTCGTCTCTGCCTGCCGTGATGACCCACTGATCCGTAACGGCGACAGCCCGGACGTGGTCACCGTGGGTAATGGTGTCCTCAACGGCGAACCCCTTAGCCCGCGAAAGGCACTTGGCCGTGCCGTCACCACTAGCCGTCCACAGATCAACATCATCACCAGTCTGATCCAGCAGCAGCCGGTACACAGTCGTCTCATGTTCCAGAATAATCCCCGGCCCGCTCTCACTCTGATCGGGCACCCTCTCCCACCCATCCAACCTAATCTTCCACCTCCTGATATGCGGGTCACTGCTGGCGCTTACAAGACTGATCTCATCCTTGGTTGACGCCTCCACATCGACCATCAGGTCCTGCACGCTTAGCATGTTGACCGCGCTGTCCTGAAGCGTGTGCAGCCGCTGCCCCGTCACCACGTCCCACACTATGATCTTCTTGTCTGCCCCGCCGCTGATCAGCACGTGCTTGCCGCCCACCGTCGCACACACCACCGCCTTGACAAAGTCGCTGTGTCCGACAAACTTGCGCCCCGGGACCCGGGTCGCTAGGTCCCAGGACCAGATGGTTTTGTCCCAGCAGCCGGCGAAGAGCGTGCCGTTGTTGGGCCCGCCTACGGCGACGCTGCAGACGGGGGTGGTTGGGCCGCGGTAAGTGGGGCGGGAAGGCTCATCGGGGTTCTGGGAGGGTGAGTATGCGCTCTACGTAAACCACTTCCACAGCAGTCATGATCGGGGGACGAGTCGAGATTGCCCCGGACTCATCTCCAAGCTCGAAACTTGTCACACGTACATACATCCAGATTGACTTGCCGGACGCATCCCGCGGCCTCGGCCACCAAGATGCTCCTCGACGGCGCCCTGGGGTCCGGAATAGCGGCCAGGATCTTGGACTTTAGCGAGATGGGATTGCCCAACTTGTTGCTGGATTTGGCGGCGCGTCGCTCACGCTTCGCAACTTCGGCACTGTCGTTCCGAGGTCAGCACGTACTGTTTACTTAATCAAAGAGTCAGGAAACCGAGCTTCAGTGATTTTTGTGAACACTCACTCGCTCTCGAAAAAGTGACGCGGGTCGGACGACTGCATCTTTGTTTTATGAGAGAGTTTAAGTTGTTAGCGAGTGGAAAATAACCAGTCAGACGCCTATGTGAGAGGGATTTCTTCTTTATTATGGTCCGACGTAATCTTTGAGTTGCTGAGCTGGAACTGTGTAAACTTGGCCGTTGAGTTGGGTTGAAAAAGGGGGTAGCGGACGCTGCCCTGACGGAGGGCAGCGGACGGCAGCAGCTGGCGTCCCGGACCGAAGACCCCCCCCTCGGCAGGGGTTAGGGTTAGAGTAAATTGAATGTGGGGCTGACGCGAAAACTAATGGAAAACGCGGTCGACGCGTCCCTCGCGTCCCCGCGCTGGGCAAACCTTGGAACTGGGCAACTCCCCACCAACATCACAGCATCACAAACCCTGCTGGCCCTATCGGTGACATCCCGTCCAGTCCGGAGCACCGCTGCCAACCTACTGCCAAGATATTGACGTCTACTCCCTAGTCTTATTCCTCGAATGTCCATACTCTTCCACTGAAGCAAAGGCACATGGCGTCCCTCATCGCCTCGCGCCCCCGTGCGCGGCCCGCCCATACCCATGGCACCACCCGCTGCGCCTACACGCCCGACGGCACTCGCCTCGTCACCGTTGGCTCCAACAACACCATCCGCCTGTACAAAACCGGCTTCGACGGCGAGCCCGACAACATCGACGACTGCCAGGAGCAGAACCTGGCCGTCGCCGCCGCCAACACTTTCTTCGTCGCTGGCGCCGAGGACGGCACCGTCAGCTACTACTCGCTCGATACGCTCGTGTTCGATCGATTTCTGTTGAGATGCTCGCTGCCTGTGAGGGACGTGGCGTTGTCGCCGGACGGGAAGTGGTGTGCGGTTGCGAGTGATGAGTTGACGGTGAGACTGGTCAATGTGGAGGATACCTCGCGCTTGAAGACGCTTAGGGAGCATAAGGCTCCCGCGAAGCACTTGTCCTTCGACCCGTCAGGGCACGTTCTGGCGCTGTCCTGCACAGATGGCATCATTTACATCTATTCCATGACCGCCGACCCCCCCGAGCTCATCCGCAAAGTCGACGGCGTCATCGGCCGCGTCGACTCTGACTCCGAAGTCTCGACCCGTGTAGCCTGGCACCCGGACGGGCGGGCCTTCGCCGTGCCCACGCCCACTCGTGACATCCAAGTCGTCTCCAAACACGACGGCGAGAAGCAGCGCGCCTTCGCTCACGGCCACGAGGGTCACATCACCGCGCTGGCCTGGTCCCCTAACGGCGCGCTGCTTGCGACAGCAGGCAAGGACAAGAAGATCCTGATCTGGCTGGCCAAGGACCAGAGCGTGATTGCGCGGTACGACTACGCCAACGTCATTGATATTGCTTGGCACCCGACCCAGAACCTGGCGTCGTTCACGACGTCGGATGGCGAGGTCTACATCTGCCCGGAGTTTGTGCCCGAGATGTTTGAGAATATGCTGCGGCTGCCGAAGCAGCCTGCTCCGTTTATCCATGATCCGAGGGAAGAGATTACTAATGGGCGGAGGGCGGACGCTGGGGCGCATAATATCCCGTCTCGGCCGAGGAGGCCGCTGGATGATGATTTGGATGATTTGTTGGATGATGGGTTTGGTGGGCCCGGTGGTGACGAGGACATGGATGATGACGGGTTCGTCGTGGATGACGATGGTGCAGGATATACCCTTAACGCGGCGCGCAAGCGTGCTGCGGAGGATGATCTCGGGGCATACCCCAACAAGCGCAGCGCTTACTTCCAGCCACAAGTCCACCCGCCCTTTCAGCCGGGCTCGACTCCCTGGAGGGGTAACCGCAAGTATCTCTGCCTGAACCTGGTCGGCGTAGTGTGGACAGTCGACCAGGACACGCACAACACGGTGACCGTCGAATTCTACGACCATGCTTTCCACCGTGACTTCCACTTCACCGACACCTTCGGCTACGACAAGGCGTGCCTCAACGACAAGGGCACGCTCTTCGCAGCCCCTCCCAAGGACGACCGCCCCGCAGTCATCTTCTACCGCCCCCACGAGACCTGGGTCCAGCGCACCGACTGGCGCATCGAGCTGCCTAAGGGGGAGAGCGTCCTGGCCCTGTCGCTGAGCGACTCATTCGTGACAGTCACGACGTCGGCGAACTATGTCAGGATTTACACACTGTTTGGGATCCCCTACCGTGTTTACCGGCCTAAGAGCACGCCCATCGTGACGTGTGCTAGTTGGAAGGACTATGTCCTAACTATGGGCAACGGCCCGGTTGGGCCTGACGGCCAGTGTCGTTTGTTGTACTCGATTCAGGATATTAAGCATGACGAGATGTGCCAGAACGAGGACACTGTCGCTCTGCCCGAGGGCGCGAGCGTTCAGAGTGTCTTTTTCTCTGATCAAGGTGTAAGCCAATCCTCCTCCTCCTCCTCCTCCTCCTCCTCCTCCTCCTCCTCCTCCTCCTCCTCCTCCTTCTTCCTTCTTCTTCTTCTTCTTCTTCTTCTTTTCCTCCTCCTCTCTATACATACCCCTTACTCCCCCCTACCTACTCGAGACAAGACAAGACTTTGCTAACAACCCCAGGACCCCTGCATCTACGACTCAACAGGCACGCTCCTGACCCTCCTACACTGGCGCCAACCCTCTCGCGCAGTCTGGATCCCCCTGTTAGATACCAAACTCCTCCCGCGCCTCGCCTCTGGCCGCAAGCACGAGACCTATTTCCCCATCGCGGTCGCCGACAACAAGTTCCACTGCATCATCCTCAAGGGAGGCGAGAAGTACCCCTACTTCCCGCGCCCGCTCCTCTCCGAATTTGACTTTTCCATTCCCCTCACCTCTGCCCCCCGCGGCGGCAAAAAGAAAGACAAACGCCGTCCCGACAACCCGGACGACGAAGATGAGTTCATGCTCTCCGGTCCCTCCGCCGATGAGGAAGAAGAGGAAGACTCTACCTCCCCCGAATCCGAATCCCTCCGCCTCTCCCAATCCTACCTCCTCCTCTCCCTCTCCTACTCCCAACTGGCCGACCAACTGTCCCACAACAAGATCCCCTCGGTCTCGGACCGCGCCCGCTTGGCACGTCTACAGCTTGACATTGACAAGACGCTGCTCCAGATGCTGGCGCTGGAGTGTCGGATCAGCAACGGCGATGAAAGATCGATGCGCGCGCTGGAGATTGTGAAACTCATGCGTGATCGCACGGGCAAGATGCTCGAGGCGGCCGGAAAGGTGGCGGAACGGTATGGGAAGAGGGTGTTGGGGGAGAAGATCAAGGAGTTAGCTGAGAAGGGTGGAGATAGTGATCGGGATGAAGACGAGGAGGATTATTGAAGATGGTTAAAGATAGGGGTAATGGTTAGAGTCGAGTTGGGTCTATGAAGGATAATGGATGGATAGGGTATTGGGAATGGGATCAGGGAGGTATCGGATGGATGGATGGATTATATAGCTGTCTATGGGGTTTGGAAGTAGATATATTTGTCAAGCGTGATGAATTGCGACTACTATTTCGATTATATTCCGACTTTTGTGATGGTGTCCACAAGCTTCTGGTATTCATCGAACTTGACTGTGCTCGACGACTCTTGTTGATACCAAACCTTTTCCTGCTCAGCAACAACGTTCGTTCCCGTATAAATCTGCTGCCCTTTATATTCAAGACATCAGCTCTCGTTTGGAGATGAGAGTCTACGAATAAGTACTTACCTAGGTAGGTAGAGATCATCTACCGCCCCCCCCCCCTTTAGCCTCTCCTCGCGTTTTCACTTTCAACCCAGCTTCCTTCCAAACTCTCTATATAGCTTCACGCGGCGCCCCTTCCAACAATTAATCCCCCCCACTGGGTTGGATAGTCAAGCGGGAGGGTCGCGGTTACCTGCAAGGACAGTCTGATATTCCCCACCTGGAAGTCCTGAGGTTCAACTCGAGCTGCGGTCAATGATTTTACCCATCTCAAAAATAGGCCCGGGGAATGGGTGTTGGGGTGGGGGTGTTTCTTTCGCTGACGCTGTACCGACAACTGACCGACCGCTCGCCTCTATCGCCGCCGCTACCGTCCTACGACGAAGTGAAACTTTCCCGTCTATGAGGGAGTTTCGTAGCCAGTCACCTCATATCGGGATGTCACCAGCCGGCGGGCTGGTCGATGTGCTTTTTTCAATTTTTTTTATTTCCATTTATTTTAGTTTATTTTATTTTATTCTATTTTTTTTTTTGCGATTTTTGGCATCATATCCTCTCGCTCTGTTACCACAACGTACCTTCATGAGAGCAAAAGTCAAATACCTAATTCGATTGCCTAGGTAGCGCTAGTGGTGTTTAAAGTTACAGTGTACTGAATACACCTGGCACTTCCTTGTGAGGTAGGGTCGTCAGTACAATCATAATGGACATGTCAAGAATTAAAAGTATTCTGCTTTTGATGAGGGCAAGATATTGTTGCCATCTCTAGCGTTGGACAATCACATACTGCTGAGCACCCCCTCTGTGTAGGCCTCTAAGACTGGCCCATTGACGATATGTATAGTAGTATTCATAATATAACATAGGGCGTTTGGTTTCTTCCTCGGTGCATAACACCTACTCTTATGATTCACGTTTTCTTGTACACATGCGGTGCCGCCTCCAACTCGTAAAACACAAGGTGCCATGTCTCTCTAAGGAGATAGTCGGGTTTTAGCGGCACAGTGACCTGAAAGCTCGCATCTGTCGTGTTGTCCCGGATGACCTCTCGGCTTGTATGAGTTCAAACTTATTAAACTGAAATTCTCCGAAGCATATAGTGTCTAGGTCGGCCGAAAGCATTCCGCGACATGACGGGAAGAGTGGTCCGGATTGCTTCCTCTCGTTTCTTACCAACAAAGAGCTACTTGGTCAATCTTACCAAAAAAAAAAAAAACTTGATAATTACTACAAAACCGAAGAAACTCTAACATGGAGCTTCGTGGGAAAACGGTGAAGTTCATCGGAAAACACCGATATGGTGGTCAGCATGCCATCCTAGATCCCACTTATGTTACTCTCAACCCCCTCTTTGGGCAGATGAATACTCAAAGGGGGATGAGGTGTATATCCAAAGGAGCAACCAAACTGTCCCAGACCGGTAATATTGGGCTTCCAAGGGCTGACAGAAACTCAGGTGAGTGGTTCTGATTGATCGCACTGGCAGAGTATGTCAGAGAGAGAACAGATCCAACACGAATCGTGGGAGATCCTCCGATGACTACCAAAATTTACCTAGGCACTCACTAGCAACGGGAAGTAAGTAGCATCCTTGTGATCAAGCAAGGGCAACACCAATGATACTGCCACCTTGTGACGTAGAGGACGTGCTGACGAAGGCTTGGCGATGTGACGTTGGCCGATCGCGACATCAAATCTGAGGCATCTCGAAAAGCCAAGAAACATTAAAGGTGTGTGTGTGATGGCGTCCGTGCTGGACGGGGAATCAGGAAGCGGAGAATGATCTAAAGGGGCAAGGACCAAGGCGATCATGCGAATGGAACGTTGCCGGGCAGCCTAGAAATAGAGATGAAACACTTCAATTGGAGAAGAAGAAGGAGGTCTTGTGCAAGTTCAATACCGGGTAGATTGGGCATTTATCTTCTGTGGCAGGATTCCATGAATATATTGTAGGTCAAGGAAGCATATCCGCGTTGCCATTACTTCAGTACCGAATTTGACTTGGCCAGTCAAGTGTCAGAGTGTATGTTGGGCGTGATAGATATCCAGCCGCAGTCACGACATCGAGAGGAGGGAGCCTTCCAGGTTGGTCTCATATGCTGCATTATGGGCGGCCATGGCCAGTAAAATGCAGTCAGTTTTGGATGTCTGGATGGACTATGACATGGCCAACAACCCCTTTGCAAGGCCTTGGTCTAATCCCATTAGACTTGAGCAGAGCTAAAATCCAAGACCCGTTGGATGGTCGGCACACATGAATGAGAATGACAGCGAGGAGCAATATAACCTCGGGACGAGTAGACCCGAAGGCGGCGCCGTTTGCTGCTGCCAGAGCTCAGCAGCATTCGGGTTGCTGTCCGGAAGATAACCTAAGCGGAATGTACTAATGGGATTAGAGGTCTCGGGATATCGGTAGTTGGCCGGGGTGGGTGATGTCTGACTGTGCGAAGTGTGCAAGATCTCAAGATCTCAGGTTGGGCCCGGAGAGGAGGGAGGGAGGGTCGACAGTTGGAGCAATCCATGTGATGGGGCCGAGTGGCCGCTGAATAGCGGCCGCTGGAAAGGATGCAGCCACGAAAGTCTCCGGCTTTCACTTTCCCGTTTTGGACATGAATGGAAACCCAGTTCGCCTGCCAGGGCACCTCACTCGTCTGCCTGTCTACTTGCAACCCATGGATGGCAGGTGCTGGTTCCAAGGTTGTCGTGATGCTGAGTTCAGTCTCGACTGCCCTGTTGGGTGTCGTTTGGGGAACCTTCGAGCGGGGGAGGGGAATCCTTGGCCCACTGAAAGAATCCAGACCAGGATTGTCCAAAAGTCAGAAAACCCACAAGTCCAGATCCAGATCCAGATCCAGCCCGTTATGTTGACCGATGGCAGGCTCATGACAGATGAATATTTGACATAACGTCCCAGGTTTGTTTTCTGAAAAGTGAGCGGGATTTAATGTTGTTAATCTCCGCGCTAGCTCCCGTCCCCGACCTCGATCGGAGTGGACAGACAAGAACACCCCGCAGACCGAGAAAAAAAAAGGATGCAGCATGCACCTCATTCCATTTTCTCCCCTGGTTTCCATGCATTTTAACATAAACACAGGGATTCTTGCTCGTACTGTCTGGTGGGTGTTTCAACTCTTCATCACCCACGTTTGTGGTTCATGGACCCTCTAGCAGCAGGCATGTGGCAAAGTAGCAGAGCGAGGATGTGCGACACCGGCTCACGGCGGAGCGGAACATCACAGCCCTCCATGGTGGTGGATGGGCGTCCTTCCACTCTCCCGCAGGCGGCCATGAGCGCCACGGGCTGCCAAACGACAGCAATCAGGAGCTCGATCCGGCGCAGTATTGACTCGATCGATCGCCGTCCCCTCTTCCCAATTTCAGGCATGCCTGCACAAGCCAAGACGGCACCTGCTCGCCCTGCCGGTTCCCGGCCGCCGGGGCAAGGATGCAAAGACGACAGTGGTAATGAAAGGATGAAGTGCAAAGATATTGTTGCATATGAGAGACAGTTGTTTGCTCGAAACTCGAGTCTGGTTGTTGCAATTTTTTTTTCCCTTTGGCAGTGAGCTCTTCGAAGCACTTACACCATTGTGCAAGTCCCTCCCTCTCTGGACTCTTGGGTTCACAAATCTCACCTGTCCCCATCACTTGGCCACCCCATTCGCGCATGTCTTGCGAGTCGCGCCGCTCAGGGCCCGGGCACTCTCAATTGGCGGGTTCCCACGGTTGTCTCTGCGCGACATCCCACGACATGAGGCGCTGGAACATGGCGCGAACGAAGTTCGAACGGCAGGGGTCCAGGGATGGCCAGTGAACTCGGGTTGCCGTTCAGTGTCGCCCCGTTCGCTCACCTGCACTCCCACACATCCATGCTGCCCACGGTCCAAACATCCCGCCGCACTCAAGATGCGCCAGTGAGCTCGGGCTCCGATTCCACGGCCAAGATAGGTCCCAATTTTGGCACCCTGGTCCACCGAACCCTTGCCTTTTTGCTTCTCCTGTCTTGCCTTCTTCCGATCCATCACACACCAATTGCCCCTGCTGCATCCGGGCTCTGCAGACTGCATGAGAGGCTTCTCGCGATCGTGGAGTTCCAGTCTATGTGGATACTTTAAGTCCAGATTCTAGCGCGGTCTTTAGAAAACCGCGATGATAGTGCTCACCGGAATAGCCCATACAAGCGGATAGCATTCATCTTTGCGATTCGACATTTTACCCTTCTGCCCAGGTTAGGCGGCGCGAGGAGCAGACCGGGCTTCTGGAAGCGTCGATATATTGTCCAGAAACATCCAGGCCACAGCTGGCTGAGCCGCCAACCAGGCCGCGGAATGCGCAGGGTTGACATTCTCGGTCTTCCACTGCCCTTCCTGGCTTCCTGGGGCTTCCTTTTGTGCTCTATAGCGTCCCAGCACCAAAGAGCTGTGGTCAGTGGGTGCCGCTGCAGCACAACCGGACCCCTGTAGCCCCTCACTGGGTTTTCCTTCCACGGACGAAAGTGCAAGTGCACAGGTGGACGAGACTCCAGACAGATCCTGCGTTTTACTGTGATACCTCGCAGGTACAGCCGCCTTGCGCTTCTGCTGGCCATGGTGCCATATGTAAGCACAAGATCCGCGACAGACGTAGGTGTTAAAACATCACTCCATGTAACGTACGCCGGATAGCTTTTGCAAAAGTTATTCTACTTTGATTTTGTGCTGTTTTGGTGTTGTTATTTGACGTGAGGTGTTGCCCGACAAGGTCAGCTTTAACGCTCCTGCATCTCCAAGTTAGGTACATCGCTAGCGTCGAGTCCTAGCGTGTCGCCTACCAAAGCCGCCACCCGGCAGGCCAGCCAGCCAGGCGAGCCCACAAAAAAGACGAGAAAGCCGTCTTTTGATCCACTTTCACAGCGTCGAGCGTCCACGGCCTACGGTCCACGGCTGCAGGCCTGCATCCACTGATCCACAGCGTCCATCGTGTCCCATCCACACACACAGTACTTACATTGCAGCATCTGCACCCTCTTTGGTTCTTTCTCGACTCATCCTTTTCCCTTCTGTTCCGGGATTGGAAACCCTTCTGCACGCCAACACCGAGTCCAGCTCACGCATCGCACGCCTGACTTTTGAGCACGTGTCTCCGACATCGCCAAACACGGCCGACTGCTACATCCCGCGACGACAAGACCCTGCGGCTGCCACGGGTACTGCGGCTTCGACGGCTGACCGAGGAAATCCAAGAGCCATCCGATTGCCAGGCACGCACACTTACACCTAACACACGTAACTCGATACAAGCTCGACCAGGAGACGGTGACTCGAGGCTTAAATCATACGCCGGTGACCAGCCAATGCAAGACGTGGTTAGAGAAGACGGGAGGACCGAATCTTGATCAACAGACTCTTTTGCGCTTCTTTCCGAACGCACGCTACCCGCGCGTACCGCAATTGAGTATCTAGCGCAGGGGATGAGGTATGTGGGCTTCCGGGGGGAGATATTGACAGGCTCGGTGTTATCACGGGGCATCCGCTCGCTTCTCGCAGGCTGGGCAGCATGTGGGAGTGGTCGTGGCTAGGCTGAGAGCGTGATACCTCCGCCGCTCTTACTACATGCGGCTCTCGACTGCTGGCGGCCTGGCTGCTGGCCAGAGCCACCGGTGAGCCCGACTCCCCAAGAGCCTCTTTCCAGTCTTTTAGGCATACTGGATATGTTCCTCTCTTAATAAAACTGACTGTTAAAAATTTCTCAGACCAGATGGCAGCCAGCACTGATCCTGTGCCGCAAACCCTCCCGGCCGAACGGCCAGATACTGCTATGCCGGACGATCCGATGAACGGCGCCAGAACGGTGCCCATCATTGAGACCTCAGCACCCTCTCCAGGAGACCCAATGGAGATTACTTCGCCTACGAGCTCCTCGGCGCCGCAATCGGCGACCAAGAGTCCCGAGATCGAGATCAAGGTCAATGGCAGCACTCCGAGCCAACCGGCGCCGAGCGCCAACACCTCGCCCGCCGACAGCAACAACGGCAGCAGCAGCAGCAGCAGCAGCAGCAGCAGCAGCAGCAACGCCGTCGTGTCGTCTCAGGCGCCGGCTCCGGCAGCTCCCGCTGTTCATCAGCCTAAGATCGTCCAGACGGCCTTTATCCATAAGCTCTACAAGTACGCGCGCTTGCTGCTGGTATAGGCCAATTATGATGGTGATCGCTGACCATGTTTCTAGCATGCTAGAAGATAAATCCATATCACACCTGATCTCCTGGACGGCCAATGCTGAGAGCTTTGTCATGCAGCCGTCCCACGAGTTCTCCAAGGTTTTGGCGTATGTTCTTCGGTTTTTTTTTTTTTTTTTTTTTTGCGCTAGATATTGCGGGGTCGGGACGGTAGGGCTGACTTGGACAGGCAATACTTCAAGCACACCAATATCTCGTCCTTCGTACGCCAGTTGAATATGTATGGTTTCCATAAAGGTATGCTGAACCGACCGTCTGTCATTGCTCAGGGCCGTAGTTGACAGTCGGCAGTGAGCGATGTATTTGCTCAAGGCCAGCCCGAGTCAACCATGTGGGAGTTCAGGCATGGCGCCGGCAACTTCAAGCGCGGTGACCTCAATGGCCTCCGTGAGATCAAGCGCAGAGCATCGCGCCATGCCCTGGTGCATCGCGAGTACAACAACCAAAAGACGCAGCAGAATCAAACCACTTCGCAGCCAGAACCGGCCCAGCAAATGCAGGATAGCAATGACGCTAGGGTCGCTAATCTGGAGAACTTGGTCCACAACCTGTCAGCACGGCTCCAGCGCCAGGAAGACCAGGTGCACCACATGCAAATCCGGCATCAAGCCGTCATGGAAACAGTGTCCCGGTTACTGCATTTTAACTATGAGCTGTCACGCGCTGTAATGGCCCTAGCCCCAAGCTCTGACAACCCCATCCACCGGGACGGTAAGTATTGTCGGGATATGAAGCTCTTGCGGGGAACATATAGCCTAATACGTTCCACAGTCTCGGCCCTGCAGGCAGAAGTCCAGCGACAGATGGATTACTTCCGCTCCCTCGAAGAACCCCACGATCAGCTCTTTGCCGGCAGCCGCCCCTACTTCGCTAATGTCGAGAACGCACCTGTATCTCCCCGCCAGCTGCCTCAAGATGATCCCCGACGCGGCTCTGCGGCCGGTCTTCCTGTCCCTCCGCCCCGGCAACCGGCCACGGCAAACAACTACTACCGCCCCTCTGTTCCATCGAATCTGTCCATTGGCACGCGCCGTCCGTACGGTTCAATAGGGGGTGCCGGCACAGCCCAATCCTCACCATCCTCGCTGCGTGTCCAGCCACCTCCGCCGCCGCCTCCGGGTCCTCACAATCACCATTTGGCAAACGTAACTGACTTCGGCCCTAATTTGGCCCGGCGTCACACCTCAGCCGATATCCGTGCCCACGGCTGGCAACCCAACCCGAACCCGAACCCACCACCATTCGGCGGTCCCCCGTCATCCTCTTCCGGCCCGTCCTCCTCTCAATGGCCCCCATCCCCGAACCGTCTTGCCCCTCCCCCAACAACCGAAGACCAGCGTATCCGCGAGTCCTTCTCCCACTACTCCTTCCAGTCGGCATCCTCCGGCGCACCGCAATCTCACTCGCGCCCTGCGACCCCGCCCCCACCACACGCCTTCACGAACGGCGGTGGTCCCCCCCCGCCGCCGCCGCCGCCACCTACTCTGCCAACGGTCCAGTACCCTGGCCAACAACAGGGCCCGTTGCCGCCGCCGACGGTGCATGTCGATAACACATTTGGCAGCTGGTCGTGGAACTCAGCAAGCAGTAGTAGTAGGGACCGGTTGGGGGTGAAGGTCGATTCGGCGCCGCCGACAAGGAGGGGAAGCATGGCCCATATCTTGAATCCGGCGGAGCCGGGTATGGAGGATGAGGTTGATCCGAGGGATGATTTGGAGAGGAAGAGGAAGAGGCTGCAATAGGATTTCGTTAAGAGTGTGAGGGGTGAATGGGAAGGGGTTGTTGAGCTGAGCTGGGCTGCTGCCGCCACTCGACTGATCGACGGACCAACTGACTGACCGACCAACCGCTGTGTGTGATCTGGATAAGATTTGGAAGAGGTTTTCGATTGTTGAGTTTCGCTCGTTTGTTTTCGACTCGAAAAGTTACAGAATCAGTTAACCAGTTCTGAGAGTCATCATCAACATCATCAGCTCTGAGGAACGACGAACAACCTATTTATCTATGTCTCGGCATTTGAATGCATACTGCTTGCATACAGCATAGCGACGTGGAACGCATAATAGTGCTTAATCGCTTCGCCTGTCGGCCCTTTGCTTTCGATTTCTGCGCCTCAGATACGAGGAAGAGATGAATGGGTCGGCGGGCTATCCTTCTGCTTCTACCGTGTCGTTTCATGTTCTTTTTTTTTGTTACCTCGTTCGTTTTAGTCATTAGTGGCATCCAGTCCGTACTCTTATCATCGACTTTATCTGTCTTCGTCAGCATCGGCTTGTGTTGCTTGGGTTAACCGGTTGGCTGGCTGGCTGGATGGATGGATGGATGGATGGCTTGGCTGTCTGGCTGGCTAGGTGGTTAAGTTGGTTGCGCGGTCGGTTGATTGATACATTTTATCATTTCATGGGCAGTCAGACGGCAGTAGCCAGACGCGTTGTAAGGGAGGGGGACGTTCTAGGTTATATAGACGGGATGGACTATTTTGAAAACACGCCCCTATAGCATTTGCGTCGCACTGATGTTGAATGATACTACTGATCCTGTCTGGGATGGATTTATTATTGTATGAATGGTTGGCTGGAAGCAGGGATGGATGAATGGATGGAATCTTGCGTCGTTTACTCTATGTTATGCTATGTTCTACTTACGTGCCTACCTACTAACTGCTACTGCTGCTACTGCATTGGCTTTTGACGCTGTTGCTCTGTTTTATGGCAATGGCAGTACTACTTTCGGAATTGGAATTTTCGTTTGAGTGGTTGGTTGGCTAGGTAGCTCTTTTGCTCGTCTTGAGTTTTCCTCTATGCTGCTACTCAAGTTATTTGGCGGGTAAGCTGGGGTTTCCTTGGTTTTCTTTTTGGTTCTGTCTTGATAGCATGCGCCCGATGCATTGTGTAGATATTTGTACAATATTTGACAATGTTGGGATATGTTTTGCTTAACTTTGTGCGTGTTCTTATTTGGAAGTTTGAAGCGTCTAGTCTACTTTGACCTGAAATTTGTTGCTTAATGCAGGGTCTACGACCAAGGCTAAGCCTGGAACTTGTTATAATATCTGAGGCTTAGAGTTCCAGCATCAGATGAAGGAAGATATTGATCTGGAGAGTCAACATGTCTCGAAGTTGTGACAGGTTGATCTCTAATTGACCATGAGGCTCTGATAATGCCACAAGCTTCACTAGATGCATGTCGCCTCAGGGAATTCGCCAATAAGGGGCTGTTCTACGATAAGATGAAACTTTCCCGATAAGATAGCGAGAGAGCCCTTGATGTTTCCAGTTTCCATGAAACAAGCCATCACAAAACTTCACCATCTTTCTCGCAACTTTTCTCAATCTTGTCTTCGTCTAGAGCACTCATTTCTGAGATCTGTTCCTACTTAAGCTTCAATTGACATCTGAAGCACTGACACTACCTACACATTTCTGTCACGGATCCAAGCACATAATTCACCTGACTCTTGAACTCAAAAGCCAACTTTCAAACCCACCACCATGCCGTCTAATGAAAAAGAAAAAGAATCCTCCAAACTACCCCCAGCCCCCAGCAGCGCCGACTTCACACAGACATACAACCGGATCGCGGCCAGCTTGTCCAACCGCCAACTAAAATTCCAATCCTTCCTATCCAAACACCGCAAACCTACTACTACGAATGACGGCAGCAGCACGGACACATCCGGCGTCTCTACCCCCTTCTCAACAACCAAGCAGGGCGCTTTCACCTCCCTCAGCGCAAAACCCTCTGCTAGCAGTAGCAGATTCAGCTCCGCCACTCCCGCTCTTATTACAGCTCAAAGCAACAATAGCAGCAGCAGCGCCGCTACACCAATGCCCAACATCGATACCGACAATGACCCCGACTTGGATCCCAACAAGGGCCTGGGGTATGCACCGCCACCGAAGAATGGGGCGCTCTCGGCAGCGGAAAAGACGAAGGCTGAATTGAGGAGGAAGGTACTGGGAAAGAAACAAGCAAGGGAGTTGGAGAAGAGAGAAAGGGAAGCGGCGAGGAAGGGGCCAACTGCCGCGGTGGGAGTGAAGAGGCCTGGGGATGAGGAGAGTGAGGATGATGAGGAGAGCGTGGGGAAGGGGGCGCTGGTAAGGGGACGGAAGAAGGTTAGGGTTGCTGAGGAGTTGGGGGTTTTGATGGGGAGGGGAAGGGGGAGGGAGAATCAAGGGAAGAAGAGTGAAGAGAAGACGGATGGTGAGAGCCAGGGCAAGGTTGAGGAATCCAAGGCGGCTGAGGAGCCAGGGAAAGGGGCTGAACGGCAAGGGGAGAAGCAAGTTGATGGGGATATTGTGACGGATGAAGCAGAGACTCGAGCCCCGGGGCAAGGTGAGGGGCAGACCAACGGTGAGGGGAAAAAGACGAAGAAGAAGAAGAACAAGAAAAAGAAGAAAAAGAAGAATGAAACTTCTGGAGAGCAAAGAGCCGGGGAGAAAGGAGGTGCCGAGAAAGCAGGGAGCGAAAGTGAGAGTGAAAGCTAAGCTCCCACTTTGTGTCCTACAACACGATAGTTATGTTGCTGCGACTCATCCAGCACATAGTCACCACAGCTTGCTGATCGGAGCATGTGGGATAATGGAGCCTGAATCATAACCAAAGCCGGAAAACCTAAGGCACAAATACGGCAGTTTTGAAGCGTCTAAAGTCTTTCCACGGTTCCTGATGAGTGTGGTCTTTACCTGGTGTCAAATATTCGAACATCACCCATAAACCGTATCAGGTAGCTGTAAAACATCCTATGTTTGCATCCATCTTGTATCATAGGAAAGAGGGTATCAAACATCAAACGATCGGATATCGGTGCCTCGGCTTGTTGTCGTCCACCGCGGGGTCATCGAGAAGAGCCCCACCGTATCACCGCCAAACAGTTTGCAGGATACGGGATGCTCAGGTGGTAGGAGTAACGGGCCACTCCCTACTTTGTAATCCACAAAACCCATCAACGTTTATCATTACTACAGACCGAGGCTCAAAGTTTTCCCCGTGCTAGATCATATTGGTCGATCTCGACTCGCACACGAGAAGTGCACAAAACGATGGTAATCTCGATTGTGACTTGATGCGTGCTGAGATTTTGTGACCGATAGTAAGTGCCGATGGCGATTGGAGGGAGATAAAATCCGGCTCGGAAACATCTCTGATTGGCTCGGAGGGGTGCCGTTTGGCAGCTCCAGCTCAGCAGCTCGTTTGCCGCAGGAGCTCTCGGTGGGCTCTGGCAGGGTTTGCAGCGGCTGTCAGCGGCGCAACCGCCACAACCCACTGGGGCCTAAGGCGGCCCAAGGCCTGGGATCCAAGACATTATGGCCAAAAGAAGCTAGCCCGCTGCTGGAGCACCACTCGCGACCACTGGGGCACCCGGTCCAGCCTGGCAAGGGGCTACAGGCGGAGGCCCAACACAACCTTGGGGGGGGGGGGGATTTGGGACCTGCACGTAATCTCTTCAATCCAACCTGAATCACGGAAACGGCGTCACAAAAGCTCCTCCTCCCTCAAAATCCTTCCCGGCGCCATTCTGCTCTCTGTTTTGCATTTGCACACCCACAACCTTTCCAGTCACCATGTTCAGGCTCGGTCGCAGCAGTCGTGCATTGGCTTCGGCCCTTGCCGCCCCCAAGGTTCGCTCTACCTTTGCCCATTACCCACTTCTGTACTTTCGCTTCGCTTTTTTGACAGCTTGCTTTGACATGGTGTCGCCCTGCTGTTGTGCTGCTGGCTGACTCGAGACTCGCGCACCGCCAACGCTACCCGACACTGCAGACCTCTTTCTCGCCCGCCGTCAGAACCCCCAGCTTCGCCCAACAACGGCGAAACTTGAGCATCCACGAATACCGCTCGCACGACCTGTTGCGTCAGGTAAGAAAGAACTCCAAAATAATAGGCTACGTTGTGAGTCAAGTTGTGGGGGAGACCGCTCGCTGACCCCGCCACCGCCAGTATGGCATCCCCGTCCCCAAGGGCGCCGTCGCCCACAACGCTGCCGAGGCCGAGCAGGTGGCCAAGGAGATCGGCACAGAAGACATGGTGATCAAGGCCCAGGTGCTGGCTGGCGGCCGTGGCAAGGGCAGCTTCGACAACGGCCTGAAGGGCGGTGTGCGTGTCATCTACTCGCCTACCGAGGCGAAGATGTTTGCCGAGCAGATGATCGGCCACAAGCTCATCACCAAGCAGACGGGCGCCGCCGGCCGTCTCTGCAATGCCGTTTACATCTGCGAGCGCAAGTTCGCCCGCCGTGAGTTCTACCTGGCCGTCCTGATGGACCGCGCCTCGCAGGGCCCCGTCATCGTCTCGTCGTCCCAGGGTGGCATGGACATCGAGGCCGTTGCGAAGGAGAACCCTGAGGCTATCGTCACCACTCACATTGACATCAACGTTGGCGTCACCGACGAGATCGCCCGCAACATCGCCACTAAGCTTGGCTTCAGCGAGCAGTGCATCGAGGACGCCAAGAACACCATCCAGAAGCTCTACCAGATCTTCCTCGAGAAGGATGCCACCCAGATCGAGATCAACCCTCTGTGTGAGACCTCGGACCACAAGGTCATGTGCATGGACGCCAAGTTCGGCTTCGACGACAATGCCGAGTTCCGCCAAAAAGAGATCTTCAGCTGGCGCGACACCACCCAGGAGGATCCCGAGGAGGTTCGCGCCGCGGAGGCCGGCCTGAACTTCATCAAGCTCGACGGTGACATCGGCTGCTTGGTCAACGGTGCCGGTCTGGCCATGGCCACCATGGATATTATCAAGCTGAATGGCGGCCAGCCGGCTAACTTCCTTGACGTCGGCGGTGGTGCTACCCCGGCCGCCATCAAGGAGGCCTTCGAGCTGATCACCTCCGATCCCAAGGTCACGGCCATTTTTGTCAACATCTTCGGCGGTATTGTGCGCTGCGATGCCATCGCCCAAGGTCTGATCACTGTCGTCCAGTCGCTCAACCTCAAGGTCCCCATCATTGCCCGTCTGCAGGGCACCAACATGGAGCAGGCCCACCAGCTCATTAACGACTCGGGCCTCAAGATTTTCTCGATTGATGATCTCCAGACTGCTGCTGAGAAGGCGGTGCAGCTGAGCCAGGTCGTCAAGATGGGTGCGTGCTTTCCTGCGGGATAATTTTCTTTTCTCTTCTTCTTTTTTTCCCCTTTGACTTTTGTTTGCGGAATGCATTACTAACTTTTTGCTGTTTGCTTGTTTGTTACAGCCCGTGCCATTGATGTTGGTGTTGAGTTCACTCTTAGCATCTAGACAATCTCACCCCTAGTTTGGAGTAGACAGCTACCTCTTTTTATGGGGGTAGCTTAGAGGCGGTTTCTTATCTCTTTTTATTAGCTACATGATAGACGGTTGGGGCGAGGGTTGAGGGTTGATGATGCTTGCGTGGACTGTATTGGGCTCTTGGTTTATAGAAGCCTACTCATGCTGGTTGCTGTGGTGTGTATAAAGCGTAATGTTCTTTAATGGTCATTTTTGCTGTGGTATGCGGTGCATGCATCCTTGCAGAGAGCTAATGCGGATGGATGTGTTGTTCAGGTAATCCGGGTTGATGAGAGGGAATGATATTGCTGTGTAGACTGCAGAGTTTCGGTGTGGCGCTGGTTGTGTTAGACAAAGGCATTGTTTCCCAAGAGGATGATGTAGACCAGGGTTTCTGAGCTTTCTTTCCTCGTTGTTAGTACAAGTCAGTTTGAGTAGGTTTTTTTTTTTTTTGGCCCGTATTTGTCCAACCTATGCCACTTTTTCTTGTTACTTTCTCTTCAGATTACCATCCACAATCCCATCTGCGTCTCGATGAGCAAAATCAAGTAGCGATCTGCACGCTTATAAGTCTGCACAAAGACACATAGTCACACACAAATTCTAATCATGTTTCTTGTGCTGCTCCAGATCATACCACACTGGCATCAAATCAAGGATCTTACCTTAGTCCATTTCTAGAACCTTACCCCGGATATGTGCTTCCGGCGAACTAAAATGCGGGGGAGGATTCCCCCCCGCGGACCCAGAAGGATTTGCTTGCTATGGATTCATCAGACTTTCAGTCTTGGGTGTCGATGACGTCCCATCATCATGATCCCCTTCATCCGGAGTGCATACGCTATGCTTCTGGGCAGGGGTTTTGGGATATTGCATGGGGGGATGAGCGTGGTCTGATGAGGGTAGGTACAAGTAGGTAGGTAGACAACATACCTATGGTTAGAAATGTTTGTTTCAGTTTTTTTTTTGTCTGTGTGTGTGTGTGTGTGTGTTTGTTCTCCTGTCTTTTTCTTTTACTATCAAGTACGATATCTCGAGCCATGATAGCAGGTCAGGAGGAGTCGTAAAAGATAGGGTTGATATGGGAGTTGTTAGTTTTAGTATCCTTGGCTTTGCGGGGGAGATCTGATGCTTGGGTGCTGGTGCTGGATATCGATATCATATGTTCCCCCTTTCTGTAACTCATCAATCGGAGATGGGAGTGGCACGTGTCGATCTGTATGTACTAAAACAGATGAGGATAAAATCCCACGTGTTTTCGGTGGATGGTGTAAGTGAGGCTTTTCCTACCAAGTACCGAGCTAGCTTTACTCTTACGTTGCAGCGTGTAAAAGAGAGGTGACATCTGGGTGGCCTCACATTCGAAGTGTGGTCGTCCAGATTAGGTGTGGCGCCGTGAGATGGTTCATTCGTTCGGTCGACGGGATCGAAAGTCAAAAAGGCACAGTTAGGGTTGTGGTTCAAAGGAACAGCGCTGGCATCTGGTGGGCAGGTTGTTGCATAAGTACCACTGGCTTGGGTTCATAGGGCTCGAGCGGTCAAAAGTACTTATGGCAGTGCTTTGTCCCGCACGTTTTTGCCGGTGATCTTGGGTTCTGTTTCCCTCTTGTTTCAAGAAGCCCATCACATATCTTGTTCGCTGTCCTGGCAGTTTCCACCCGTCTTTGTACGACACAAGTCAGCCGTCACTATCACACTGCGGACTTAGACAACAAATCACCACTTCATCCACTCATCATCATCTCGTTGAAACAATTGCAACTCAACACAAAAACAAAAACTCATCTACGCACCTCAATCATCAATACCAAGTTCATCCATCAACCAGCACCAAGTCCTTGCCTCTCACTTACATCAGTCGCCATGGTCCACTCCTCCGTCTGTCCCTGCGCAACCTGTTTCAACACACCAAAGACAACGCCGCCGCAGACTGCCATTCAACGACAGATGCAGAGGGATTTTGAGAAGCAGAGAGAGAAGCAGACAAAGGCACACGCATATTCACAGCACTTCGGACATGGTGGACTGCTGGGCAAGTTACGGCGCAGCCGTAGCATCGAGAGCACTGCATCAGATCTTGTTGGCTTGAGGGGGGCTGCTCAACCAATTGGTATCACTGAGCAGGGAAAGTAGAGGATATGCAAAGGGTTATTCAATTGGTCTTGGTGGCTGGCTTTTCTTTTGTCTTTTTGCTGTCGGGCTTAGGAGTACTTAGGGATCAAAGGTCATGTTCATGTTGACTCCATTGGCGATGTTGAGGCTGACATGGATACAAGGGCGCAATGGAACTTCGAGTTATAATGATCTCGGACATGAATTGATGACTCCATGTTTCTGTTCACTTAGTGGTACCTGAGAAAAGTGTGGTACAGGTTGTGCTGCGTTTATTTATTGCTCAAAGAGCCGTGTTGTCGAAGAGTGTTCACTACATTTGACAACCCTGGAGGATGGGAGCGGAACCAGTCAACTGTTAGCCTAGCTGTTGTCAATGACTACCATGAGGCTAGATTCTTGGCTTTTATTTCAATTGTAAAGCAGATGTAGGACAGAATCTGTTTCTCTTTTCATGGGTATGTTACCTGTCATTCTCTCCCATGTGTCAAGCTTGGGTAGCGATACAACAGCACATCACCATGGACGTCATGAGACATTTCAATGAGTTGTCTTGACAGCTCATGAAGCCAACTTCGCAACGCATCTCTGTCCTTTTTTTTCTTCCTTTCACACCACAAGACCCAGGGATACTTAAGAGAACATCAACAACTAGGCCATAATCCTATGCACTCACCGTGAACTCTTGAGCTCCATGGTAACACAATTTCATTTTGAACAATGAACAGCGAACTGCCAGCTAAATGGGAGTCAATACACGACAGTCTTGAATGAATAAACTCCGAGTTCTGCGAGTCAGCCGCCATTTATGTAAGTGGTGAAATGAGACCACGGTCCAATATAGTCTTCAAGCCAGAATTCACCCATATATAAGCCAGCTTGACTCCTGACTCCCACTTTTATAGATTCTGCTGCTCATGGATGGCATCCTTATCTACGAGAGTGTTCTAAAGGAGGGAAAGAAGGCATCCTCTACCAGCAACCAACCATCAACCCGCTTTTAGGGCCTCTAAAGCCACGTTCAACAAGGCAGACAAGTGTCTTCTCAAAGTAACCTTTCCCAGCTCTCAAGGCCGGTCAGTCCTTTACCTGGCCAAGACGCCAATCATTCTGCAAATAAAGAGGCAAGATCCAGCAGTCAAAGCAATGCTAAATTGGTCAGCACTCCTGATAATAAAGACATCACCAACAATTCCTCTCATGATCCGGTAAGAGTCCTACTGAAGAACATCCCTCAAAATGACAAGATTCAACTGAGATATATTAGCTTCAATTGTTCAACTTTTATGCTAGCATCAATACTGACTGCTGAGTTTATGCAATGGATGATTTTGGCAAACACAAGAGTCCTATCATCCCAATCAACTCGAAGGGAAGTCAAAAGGCATCGGGAGAGCATGAAAACACTCATGATGAAAAGGAAGATGACCCGGTCGAAATAACCTTCAACATCCGAGGAGAGTATGCCCGACTACGACTACAGGCAGAGGTCTTGGGCCTCACCCAATCACCGTTCTTTCCACAGACAGTGGAAGAGTATACCCGTCTGAAATTGTATATGTCAGAAGAACGGGCGGAATCAATCTATTGGAAAGTCAACCGGATGGAGGGGGAAGCACGTGCTCTTAAGAATGCTCATTGGAAACTCATCCCAGCGGTCAATCGTTATGGAAGTGTCGAGGTGATAAATGTACCAATTTACCATGAGAATCCGCACGAGCGAGAAAAGATGGTTGAAGGGTAAGTTATTCATATTTGCAATGTCAGTGAAGCGACATCTGACAGTTTGTTAGCGACAACGATGATGATGCCTTGCTTAGGCACATTTTTGACGAAGCAGCAGCCGCTCTCACCAGTCAAGGCCAAGATATCGACAATCCTCCTAGTCCCAATGAGAACACATTTGATATTCTGCAAACAGCAGAAGTGATTGGATTCCATCTCCCATCACCAATGATGTTCCAAACAAAAAGCGAGAATGTCCCCAAGGCTGAGAAGCCATGGCCAAAACTGACTTCACTTGAGGCTGACCGTCTCAACGAATGGTCTTCGTTGGGTAAGAGATCATTGTCCCTTTCCAACAGCCGGAGCACAGGAGCTTCAGTGCTGTCTCTTCCTGGACTTGGCATAAGATTTCCCAGCACAGGATGGTTCACTCCTTTACGGCTTGCTGGAAGCGGAGAGTTCTCATGGCCGACTGATTGTTGGACCTCTTGGTCCTCATATGGGTTACCGGCTGAGAGCTCTTGGACATGGAACAACAACAGACCCTTTACAGCCTTCTCTTCTTCTCCGAGGTTCAAACCCGGGTTGACCAGTAGCAGGGGAGAATACAGGTGTGGCACAAGGGGAAGATACAGACGCCGCACACCATATCCAAGAAGATCTCATGTTAACAACCGGTCTCGTCATTCTCGTGCCTTTCTTGCGTCTATTCATCCCCATCACAAAGACACTCCTAATCGTAATTCACCAAGACCTGCCAGGTCTAGCTCCTGGGACGCAATAACAGTTCCAAATCCACAAACTCCTCCCGCGCTGTCCGCGGACGATGCCGTGTCTGGCGCTGCCCCGCACACAGGAGATAAAGCAGGAGAGAACCTGGGCCAACAAAGGAGCGATAGCTGTCCAGAGATTCCTCCGGTTCCCGGCATCACATCAAGCGCACAGTCGGCGCCCCCAACTACGACAGCACCTGTGGTGGGAACAGGGGCCTACAAGTTCCGAGAAACCCATCGAGGTGCCCTGTTGGCCAGTGGTTCTTCTCCCGCTCCCGGCTTTTCGCCCTCAAAATTCCCCAAGACTGTCCTATCACGCCCGCCGAGCCCTCTATTCTGCACTGCCAACTCGCCGGCTTTGCCCTTAGTGAAGGATGCTCAGCTGCGGACAGCATCAGGACCTGTGCTGGCGCTGAAGCCTGTCTGGCCAGCTCGGCAGTCGACTTCGACCCTTGAGGACCTCAATGCAAACCCGTTGAAGGCTGCCAGTTCCCTTTCTGAGCAGGTGAAGCCCACTGCCCGTCCAAGTGCCCACAGTTCGCCGGCGCTGCCGGCTGCCGCAGTGGGCGGAGCACCCCTGAAGCAGCCAAACCCGCTGCGGGTGCCGATGTGGCCTCTGTGTGTGCGAGGCCTGCGATCAGTTGGCGCGCGGACCGGTACAGCCAAGTACAAGAGCCACCAGTTGGTGCCCGCTTCAACGGTGGGCTGTGAGAGGAATTTGCTGAATGTGAACGCTGCCTGTGCCCGAGGCCAACAGCGCACTTCGCCAGCTGAGGGTGCGGAGATGGCGACCCAAATGGCACAGGTAAGTACTTGTCCTTGTTCCTCTTCAGCTCAGGAGGGCTTGCGACAATGGCCGGTAATCAGTACGCTCAGCGTAACTCGCCGCATGCCATCCCAGACAGAGGTTTCTGCGCCGGTTGCTGGGGCCATTGGCCCACGCCCATCGAGCCCATTAACCCAAGAGACTCCGGCAGCCAGGATTAGAGCTGCACATGAGAGAGTGATGGAGGCCGAGGATTTCAATACTCCCAAATCTACGGCCTTTTCGCAACCACCACCCAACCTGACAAGTTCCAAGGACTGGCCAGTCCTCCCTTTTTCTTCTTCCTCTGCTTTGCCAGTTTCTGGCGCTTCAAACCCCCCTTCAAGCAAAGCACAGCCAAAGCTATGGAGTGCTTTGTTCTCTAAACCTACTTCATCTTCCGTTTGGCCAAGGCCAGCCCAGAAGGACAGCTGGGCAGATGTCGTTCGGTCCGCTGCTCAATCTGCAACAAGCGTTGCAAACAATAACAGCAATAATAAACAGGATGCGACAGACACAAAAAAAGCTGGCAAGACATTAACTTTTGTCTTGCCGGGTGCAGCCAGCGCTAGAGCCCAAACAGCGTCGGAGGCAATGACAACAAGTGCTGCAGCCCCCTCCATTCTGAAGTCCTCAACGATAGCTGCTTGTGATCCTGTTCCTTCCTCTAGCACTGGGACTGATGTTAATCATCCCAGGGCTGTTGAAAACAAGGAGGAAGGAGCTCCAGAAGCATCAGGTGCTGGTTCAAATGGCACTAATCCCACCCTCGGCACGATTGAGACTTCAAACAACCAAACCGCATCCCTAAGGACATCTTATTCCCCTCGATTTAAACCACATAGTTCATCATCCCCTTCGGACTTGCTTAGATCTCTTTCCGCTGTCCCTACCAACTTTACCTCCAAGGACGAAGAGTTGGACGCTCCCGCAGCCAATGACGCCACGCAAACGCATGGCGACGCTACCTCCTCAATGGGACTTGTGAAGCCAGCGATACTATCAAGCAACACCACCCCGTGGCAAGCCCCATGGTCGGTGCGATGGCCAACCAGGTGGGATCGTTGGCCAATTCCCATCAGCCTCCGGTATCATAACTCCCAAGACGCTTCCAATGGGACGGACCCAATCTCACAAAGCAAGGACACTGACACTTTTAACCCCAGACCTCTGCCTCTCCCTATCCCGTGGCATAACTGGCCGATGCTTAACTGCTTCAATGGGAATTCGGGGGGGCATCGGGGCCAGTTTGCTGGCGACGAAGACTGGATCAAGACGTGGAAGATGATACTCAGCAGGAAGGGACCTCAAGACCAACTCCATCCTACACTTGCGCCGGCGTTTCCAGGAGGACTTCTCTACCGGGTCTATTTCCCCAGACCACCGCCTGCCCCAAGGAAGGAGTGGAAGCACTTGTGGGAGAAAGATCCGGAAGAAGCAGAAGCAGAAGAAGAAGAAGAAGAAGAAGAAGAAGAAGAAAAAGAAGAAAAAGAAAAAGAAAAAGAAGAGAAAAAGGAAACAACGGAAACGGTAGCCTGGGAGATTGAGCCACTTCAGCCATCCGATAATCCTTGGCCGGCTGAAGCGTACAGCACCTGGGGATATTTGACCGGCAGGCCGAACATCTGGGCACCAACACGCGAGGAACGGATAGCAAGAATCAAGAGGAAGATGGAGGCGGAGATTGGATCGGAAGGGTGGTACGTGCACTGAACATTCTTGATTGAAGAGGCTTCTTGGTTTTGAAGGTTCGACTCTGGTTTCTCAGGATACAATGGGTTTGATGGGTCGTTCGGGCAGGAAGGTTACCAGGGCGTGCCAGATAGAGCGCAAGACATCTATCTACCTAAAGAGCGAGTGAGATAATGAAGCGGCTGGACCGTTGACGCTTGACGGCAAAGTTCAACTATTTCCAGCATTCTCTTTGCCCGAATCCTGGGCTTGAGAGGCATATTTGACATGCAATTCTCCCTCCGCAGACAGTGAAAAAAAAAAAGGATCATAAAGGTGCCAGCTGCTTGGACATGCGACATAATGCTTCTCAGCCGCATGGCAACGGAGCAGCCGGGTACGAAAATGAACGGAACGAGGGTCTAATGGGCCAATTTCGCATGCATCTTGTATTTTTACCTCGATCGTCCTGACCCATGTCGTGTTGGCATTCTAGTGATCTTGCTGTCATTCGCATCATGAATGTAGCAGCGGCCGCAGATTCGGCTGCTGTTTGGCGTCTGCCTAAGAGGGCGGTCGATATGAGGGGTCGCGACAGCTTCTGGAAGACATCCCCAAGGCTTTTTTTTCAAGATGCAAAAGACAGGCCGAAGAGACCCCCGACATCGATGGCTGGCCCAGATCGGCGGGCCGGCAGGAACCAGTTGGCGGTAGTACCTTGCAGGTGGCTGCCTCTATTCTGAGTCTTGGCTGGATCGGCTAGCCGTCTCCAGGTCTTGGCAGCCGGCCGATCCTTGCACTGTTTCGTTTCAGAAACATCCCATTGCTTGGCCTGCTGCTTCGTCCCTCTTATTTTGTGCAACGGCGATTGGCGCACAGTGGCCCGTCAGGAGCAGGCGGCTTGCTGCTGGTGCGGATTGTGCAAGTGCATGCAGCCCACTGGTGGCCGATTGATACGATGTGGTTTTACGTAGTTCTGTGCTCCGTGGCGAGAACTCATGGCCAGCAAACGCAGTCCTCTTGTTGGCACTCGATTGCAAAGGACAGACTCGCTGCCAGCCAGCCAGCTGCTTGATTCGAAGTTGATGACAAAGGCCATCTTCCCCTGAGAAGCCCCTGGATTAAAGTGGTTGATTGGCACAGTATGTATATGGTTAGAGCGGTACGGAGGACTACCTGAATTTCAAACGCCGCCGCGGCGACGGCATGCTAAAATCCACATATATTGTACTGATAAAGATCTATCTGGCTTTATTTGGCCGGCAGCATCCAATCGCCTGGATCTCGAAGATGGCCTGGAACATATCGAAACCTCTATGGAACTTAAGCCAGGATCACTGATACGATAAGATGCTCAAAATAGCACACAATAACGCTTTTGACAGTGTGTGGACGGGAAAAAAAAAAGCAGCGTTAGTGAAGGTTGTCAAGGTCGCTTACATTTCCTGTACACAGTGTCTAAAATGAGAGAAAATGATACCTATGAGCCGGGAACCCCGCTGCTGCAGCACCCGGCGGACATTAACCCTTTCAATCGTGACCCCCTGTTTGGAGATTGAGAAGTTCGATTAAGAACATCAACTGACGACAAGGAGCAGCAGACAGCTGCTTTTCTCTCCCTAGCATCCGTCGATACGGCCCTTCACCACTTTTTTGGTTTTCACGACTGCCACGAGATACTGCCACGTTGCGGTCTGAAAAGAGACAAAAGCCAGGCAGCAGCTGCTGAATGCTGAAGCACGGTGCACCAATACGGAAACCGACTTCTCTTACGCAACACGCATCCTCTGGCCCTCTAAATCCTCTCTGTCCTTTTGACCTCTGACCATTGACTTTTCACGGACCACAGCGACACCTTGCACCTTTTGCACCTTGCACCTTGTTTGTCCCTCTCTTTCCCCCCCCCCCC